>NW_027361689.1:12837500-13402500 GCF_039654945.1 Dendrobates tinctorius | reverse complement strand
GTTAAAAACAAAAGTGTCAATGCAGAATGGTGGGAAGGGGTTAAGAGGCAGTGTTTTTTTTAGAATCGCATCCCATTGAATAGGTCGTTTCTTCTTGCAGAATTCCATGACGGCTCTGATTGTTGCAGTGAGGGGCGGGTACACCAACACCGTAAAGGAAATTTTGAAGAGGAACCCAAATGTCAACCTGACCGATAAAGATGGCAACACGGCTCTCGCTATAGCAGCCAAAGAGGGTCACACTGAGATTGTGCAGGACTTGCTGGATGCCGGCACCTATGTCAACATCCCTGACCGGGTAAGGTGGTGTTTTTTGTGCCTGGTGGTTTTTTTTTTTTTTTTCTTGACCATACAGGGATGTGGACATTACAATAAAATCATCCGGTCCTCCACTCGCGGGTTTTCTGCTCCTAGAGTACATTTTGCTTAAGTTTAGAAACTCTTCAAAATCAAGTGGCAGACATATTCATTTCTCGTTCGCCTTATTGGGGGACACAGAGACCTTGGGTGTATGCTGCTGCCACTAGGAGGCTGACACTATGCACAAAAAAAGGTTAGCTCCTCCTCCGCAGTGTACACCCCACCGACCGGCAGAGAATTCCTCAGTTTAGCTTAGTGTCAGTAGGAGGTGGACACGGGTCTTTTATTAGACCCATATCTACCTCGTCGTGCGTCGTTCCTTTTCAGGTTCTACAGAGGGATACAGAGTGAAAAGTCACATCTGTACTCCCACATGGAGTCTGCAAGTACGGCGTGTACTGCCAACCCGTATCCTTGCAGTTCTCCACGGCAGGACCAGCCAGACGGACGCCGACACCAAGACGTGCCAGCGACTCCAGGGGTCCTTGTCGCCAGTCTCCCTCCCACTCGCCTACCAGAGCCTGTCGGTTGGATGAGACGCAAGACTTCTTCAGACAGGTAACGGATCATGGATGGGTGAGTATTTTTTTATTTTTTTATTTATTTACCTGGCTGCCCATTCCCGACGGTCGCCTCTTCAATGGTCACAGGGGAACCCCGGTTGTAGGCGCTGCGGTCGCTCGCAGTCGCCACAAGGCTATAGGCAGCTCAATGTTGCTGGGCATCCCCCCCTTCCCTCCCCCCTTTCTGGGGACAGGGAGCACAGGGTTTTTTCCCATTGGGAGCGGCTTGCGACTGCGGCGTCCCACTTTTTCGGACCTCCGCGCCGACCCCCTGCTGACAGGCGGCCGCCGCAACTAATTTAGGCCCCGGCTTCAGTTCGGGCCTACCGCTGCGTCGCGGCCACGCCCCCCGCCCCTTTCTTCTAAGCGGGCTTCTCTCCCGCTCTTCCCAGGCCCTCCCACCGCCTGTCCTTCACCTGCCCAGCCTGTTATTGGCTAGAGGGCAGTGAATTGTTAACCCTGCGTGGTGCTCCGTCCTCCCTCCTCTCCTGAAGGCGCGCTTTTTCTCAGGAAGGCGCCATTTTCCCAGCCTGTTAGCCGGGCACCAGCTCTTCACTGGATAGCATCTTCTCCAGCTGGTTTTTTTCAGGAGGTCTGTCGGCCGGATTTCGCTCTGACCTACATCCACTGACAGGTCGCAGAGCATCGCTTCTGGGGACTCCGGACCGTGAGTAGCTCTGCACTGCAGACTGACCCTTCTCCGCCCTCTGTCCCCCAACCTTCCGGCATTACCTCAGCTTTTCACTATGTCTAACTCTAAGTCTGATCGTACCCGCTCTACCGCCCTCCCCTGCACTTTAGTCAAGTACTTTGCATGTTCTTCGTGCAATCGCAAACTTCCCTCAGGCCAGCCCACTCCCCTCTGCCTGGATTGTAGCAATCCAATCCAGCCCGACGCCGCTCAGGAGCCATCCATAGCCCCAGTGGTGAGTGAACCCCCCATGCCGGGCTGGGCCTCCTCGCTATCTCAATCAGTGGCAGACCTCACCAGGGTGTCTCAGTCCCTGGTGGCCGTTCTTGATAAGTTGCCCCTGGACTCTTCAGCAGGGCCAAGCAGGTCCCAAATTGTTCCATCTGAATCAGCCAGCGGTAGTCGCAAAAGACCCAGGCAAGATTCCCAGCCGGAATCCTCTCCTAGTCCCATCTCACCGCATAGCCCTTCTCACCAGCCTCCCTCTCGGGCCTCCTCTCCCGAGTCAGGGGAAGCGCTTTCGGACAGGTCATCTGAGGGGATTTTAGAGCTGGATTCGGACCAGGATGCAAGCATGAAGGTCACAGTGCAGGACCTCATTGCTGCGATCCATCATACCTTCGATATTGCTGACTCCCCTGCGAAATCCTCAGATCAGGAGGTTTCGTTCAGACGGGCAGAAACTCCTTCCAGGGTTTTTCCTTTCCATTCCGAGTTTGGGAAAATTTTTACCAAGGAAAGAGAAGATCCGACCAGACGCTTTCAAAGAGGAAAACGTCTCGGCATACTCTACCCATTTGCTAAGGAGCTCACGGACAACTGGTCGGCCTCTCCCTCGGTCGATCCGCCTGTGTCCAGGCTATCCAATAACACAGTTCTCCCGCTTTCAGGCGTGGCGTCCCTAAAGGATTCTAATGACAGGATTATAGAATCCCTGGCGAAGTCTGCCTTTGAAGCGGCTTCAGCGGCGGTGTGTCCAATCTTTGCTTCATCCTGGGCAGCAAAGGCCATAGCCACGTGGGCAGACGACCTTCGTCAGGGCATCTTAGATAAGGCGCAACCGGAGCATTTGGCCGATCTCGCCAATCAGATCTCCCATGCTGGGGACTATCTTCTCTCCGCTTCCTTGGATGCTGCATCCTGTGCAGTTCAGGCGTCAAGCAACGTTGTTGCAATTCGACGTACAATTTGGCTAAAGGCATGGCAAGCGGACTTGTCTTCTAAAAAGTCCCTCACTAACCTGCCTTTTCAGGGGGTGCGCCTCTTTGGGTCCCAATTGGACCAGATTATTAAGGACGCCACCGGAGGCACGAGTTCACTCCTCCCTCAGTCCAAGCCTCGCAGACCCCCTCTAAGGCGTCAGTTTCGACCCTTTCGGACTTTCCGTCTTTTCAATACGGCGGACAACTCCAGCCAACAGAGACCGCAGGCTCGCCAGGAGAGAAAGAAAGTTTCCTTCAGACCCACTCCTTCCTGGCGACCCCACTCCTCCCAGGGCAGACCGTCCAGATCTAGATCTGGACGGTCTACTTCAGCATGACTATCATCGGGCATGCGAGGGGCCTTTCCAATTGGGAGGTCGATTTCTTTCCTTCAGGGACGTTTGGCCGCCGTGGAGGACGCCTGGGTCAGGGAGGTCGTATCCTCAGGATACAAGATAGAGTTCGTCTCTCTCCCACGGGATCGTTTCTTCGAATCCCGGCCTCCAAAGGATCCAGCCTTGATCCCGGGGTTCTCTACGGCTATCGCTGCTCTCCTCAGTTCCGGGGTGATTGTGCCCGTTCCCGAATCGGAGCGCTTCACGGGGTTCTACTCGAACCTGTTTGTAGTGCCGAAAAAAGACGGCACAGTTCGACCCATCTTGGATCTCAAGCTGCTCAACAAGAGGGTCCGCCTTCGCCACTTCCGCATGGAGTCGCTTCGCTCGGTCATCGCCTCCATGGAGGAGCAGGAATTCATGTGCTCAATAGACATCCAAGATGCCTATTTACATGTTCCAATTTTCTCCGGACATCAGAAGCTCCTGCGCTTTGCGATTCGACAGCATCACTACCAGTTTGTCGCACTGCCCTTCGGTCTTGCCACCGCTCCCAGAGTCTTCACGAAGATCATGGCTGCGTTGATGGCTTTGTTGAGAGTCAGAGGCCTCGTTCTTTTCCCGTACCTAGACGATATTCTGATCAAGGCTCCCTCATTCCAACAGGCTCACCAAAGTTTGTCAATCGTCCTGGACACTCTTTCCAATTTCGGGTGGATCGTCAACAGGAAAAAGTCCTGTCTGGTTCCTACCCAACGCCTGGTCTTTCTAGGTCTTCTATTCGACACTCGTCGGTCAAGGGTCTTTCTCCCACAAGAAAAGATTCTCTCTCTGCAGCAGGAAGTACGATCGCTGCAGACCTCGCGATTCCCATCCCTCCGTACAGCCATGAGGGTCCTGGGAAAGATGGTGGCGGCGATAGAGGCAGTTCCCTTTGCCCAATTTCACGCCAGGCCTCTCCAGCAGGCCATTCTGTCGAAGTGGAACAGGTCGCCTCGGTCCCTGGATCGCCCTGTCCATCTTTCTTACCGGATCAAGCGGTCTCTCAACTGGTGGTTGTCGTCACCTCTCATTCTATCGGGTCGATCCTTCCTTCCCATTCACTGGCAGATAGTAACCACAGATGCCAGTCTCCTCGGTTGGGGTGCTGTGTTCCGCAACCACACTGTTCAGGGTCGATGGTCGGATCGGGAATCAGCGCTGCCGATCAACGTTCTGGAGATTCGAGTGATCCATCTTGCTCTGGTCCACTGGGAAAGGCTCCTCAAGGGTCTGCCGGTACGGATTCAGACAGACAACGCCACAGCGGTGGCATATGTCAACCGCCAAGGGGGAACACGGAGTGTCTCAGCCCTGGCGGAGGTGTCCAAGATTCTTCGTTGGGCGGAGATTTCCGTTCCGACAATTTCCGCGGTTCACATTCCCGGCGTAGACAACTGGGCCGCCGATTTTCTCAGCCGCGAGGGTCTCGCGGCGGGAGAATGGTCCCTACATCCGGAAGTGTTTCATCTGCTCTGCCTTCGGTGGGGAACCCCGGATGTAGACCTCATGGCGTCTCGCCTCAACAGGAAAGTCCCACAATTCGTGTCCAGGTCTCGGGACCCTCTGGCAGTGGGCGCCGACGCCCTGGCCGTTCCTTGGTCCCAGTTCGAACTTCCCTACCTGTTCCCTCCTCTGCCTCTTCTTCCCAAGCTGTTGAAGAAGATCAAGGCAGAAGGACTTCTGGTCATTCTCATTGCCCCGAATTGGCCCAGAAGGTCTTGGTTCGCGGACATTGTCAACCTTCTCGCGGACGCCCCCTGGAAGCTTCCAGACAGAACAGATCTGCTGTCTCAGGGTCCGATTTGCCACCCCAATTCTCGGCCGCTCAATTTAACGGCGTGGCTGTTGAGACCGAGGTTCTGAAATGAGCAGGATTTTCCGACCACGTAATTCAGACCATGATCCGAGCCAGAAAGCCATCATCTTCCAAGATTTACTACCGTACTTGGAAGGCCTATTTCACTTGGTGTGAGACCAATGACGTCGCGCCCATGTCCTTTTCGCTCCCTTCAGTCCTTGCGTTTCTTCAGGCAGGATTGGATGCGGGGCTTGCCCTCAGTTCCCTGAAGGGTCAAGTTTTGGCGCTGTCCATTCTGTTAAAGAAAACGTTGGCTTCCCGTCCTCAGGTTAAGACCTTTCTTCAGGGCGTGGCTCACACGGTCCCGCCGTACCGGGCGCCCGTGGATCCATGGGATCTTAATCTGGTTCTTGAGGTTCTGCAAGGTCCGCCCTTTGAACCCCTCAGGGATATTTCCCTTTCTCTCCTTTCTTGGAAGGTAGCATTTCTGGTGGCCATCACCTCCGTCCGGCGCGTGTCGGAATTGGCAGCTCTTTCGTGCCGCTCTCCCTTTCTGGTTCTCCACCAGGATAAGGTAGTTCTGCGGCCTCCGCCCTCGTTCCTTCCGAAGGTGGTGTCCTCGTTTCACCTCAACGAGGATATCGTGCTACCGTCCTTTTGTCCGAATCCAACTCATCCCCGAGAGCGGTCCTTGAACAAGCTGGACCTGGTTAGGGCGGTAAGAGTCTATCTGTCTAGGACGACTTCCTTGCGAAAGACAGAGTCTCTTTTCATTATCCCTGATGGAGCGCGGAAAGGTCACCCGGCGTCAAAGGCCACCATTGCTCGCTGGATCAGATCGGCTATCCTGGAAGCCTACCGTGATATCCCTCCGTCAGGCGCAATATAGATTCTCCTCAGTTCATGCGCAATGTGCCTGACAAGCACAGGTCAGAAAACCACCTATAGTAGCTACATATTTCAATTTCAGGACTATAGAAGTAGTCAGTGACCTTCATAGGAATGTATTAAAAGAGATTACACCAAATCAGATGCAAAAAAAAACATTTATTAACCATAAACTTATTAAAACTAAAAGTACCACTTTTCAGTAGTACCGCCAAATAGGCTCCAGTTATCTTTACTTAACTATTGCTTAAATATAAAATTATGGAAAAAAACTTAAAGGATATTGCACTTAGATGTTACTTAATTATTTTCTACTCATCTTCAGTGGTTTCAATTGCAGCAGAAGCAGCACAGGTACACTTAGAAAAGCAAGGCTGGCAGACGAAAGTTGCATGGGAAAGGCAGATTGATTCTTTACATATTTCTTTATCGCCTTATTGGGGGACACAGAATACCATGGGTGTATGCTGCTGCTGCTAGGAGGCTGACACTATGCAAAAACAATGAAATTAGCTCCTCCCCGGCAGTATACACCCACCGACAGGCACCAAGCACCTCAGTTTGTGCTTAGTGTCTGTAGGAGGCGGACCGGGATCTCCCCAGATCCGCATCTAACCATTTTCTTTTAGGTTTTGTGTGTGTGTATTAATCTTTTCCCATTTATTTTCCAGATTCTACACCGGGAAACAGGGGGTAAATGTTCACCCTGCTTTCCCATATCATGCGGCTGAGCGAGCAATGTGGTGTTACCCACATCGCAACTCTCAGGACCGCAGGCAGGACCCTTTCCCTATCACCCTCGGGTGCTACGGGCTGGCTTCAGGTGGCGGGTCCTAGCCAATTCCCCTCCTCACCCCTCTCCCGGGAAAGGGCTGAGAGGAAGACGGCGGTCACCGGCGGTGACTATCCCTTGCAGGCAGAAGGGTTTGGCGCCGTCTTCTGCACTATCCAGATAGAGTGCGGGGCAGAGGACATTCATTCCCAGCGGCACCCACTCATCGCGGGCCCCTGTGGTCATCCTCTTCAGGCATGTGGACGTCAGGTAAGCGCTACCATACAGTCTGGTAGCAGAGTCTGCTTTGAATTTCCCGCCCATTCTATGCAGCCGCGCGCCTCTCTGCAGCCGCGCGCCTCCCAGCTCTCACGCCGGGTACCCTTCCCTGAAGCAGTGGGGCCTCTCTCCCTTACCTCCCTCATCTACCGTGGCGTCACGGGCTCATCGCTCCAGGATCAGGGCTGCGGGGGCAGAAAACGGCGCGGCGCTGATTTTTTACTTTCACTTTCGGTCTGCTCCGGTGCGTGCCCGCTGCAGAACGCGCGCTTTGTTGGCGCCATTCCTCAGTCAGTCACGGGACTGCGTTCTGTCTCCTTATGACCCGCCCCCCCCCCAGGTCTCAGCCACTCGCGCAGCGCTGCCGCCCAGCACCGCCCATCTCTAAGGTCCTGCACCTCCCTGATTCCTCGTGTGACACATGCCAGGGATCTCAGCTTGGGGGACTCTTCTGCTGTTCTGCTCCACATCAGATAACGGTGCTGGCGACGGTAGGCTCTTATTTTTTTCTGAACCCCTAATTCAGCCCCCGCGGCAGTACTCCCTATTCAGATACTGGCTGCAGTAATTCTGCAGTCCTTGCATATGTCCTACTCTGCAGGGGCTCCTTACCCTAGATCCATCGCTATCCACTTCGCCTGCGCGCACTGCAAAGAGAAGCGGGCGTCAAGGCAGTTGTCTCCCTTCTGCCCGTCCGGCAGTCCTTCCGTGATGTCTGCCCCACCGGAGCACCCCGAGTCCCGGGATGAGCGCACCCCTCCTCCTCCAGAGTGGGCTGCTGCAATGTCTCTCAGTCCCTGGTCCAGGTCTTGGAACGTCTTCTGCAGCCACCTGTGCTCCGACCGCCTCTCACGGTGAGTCGTCTGCACCTGACCGCGACCTCCACAGGGACAGGCCGGATAGGATTGCTAGGAAGCGCGTTATTTCTAGCTCGTCTTCCAGCTCGCAAGGTCCGTCCGCTCTACCCAGGCTGCTTTTCTCGTATCCCTCGTCAGAAAACGACGGGATCTGACTCAGACGCAGATAACATGTTTAAGTCTCAGAACATGGTCGATAGTCTCTTATCGGCCATTTTCAAATCGCTCGAAATAAAGGAAGATAAAGCTCCTCTTCAGGACGGCGCCGTCCCCTTTAAACGAGCAAAACCTTCCTCCCGAAACTTTCCTAATCACAAGGAATTCGAGACCATTTTATCCAAACACTGGGAGCCCCCTGAGAAGCACTTCTCAGGCTGCAGGTACTTAGACGTCCTGTATCCATTCGATGCGGACCTTCTTACAAAATGGACGAAAGCTCCCGAAGTGGGCCCACCAGTTCCTTGTCTATCCTCTTTGAAGCATCTAGCCCCTCTTTCTGCCCTATTTTTTTGCTTCTGCCTGGGTGGCAAATGTCATTTCGACTTGGGCAGAAATTCTTCGCAGGGGCATTCTGTCGGCTGCCCCTCAGGACGAGTTGGAAGTTCTGGCAGACCAAATTAAGCATGCGGGTAAATACCTTTTGGCCGGTGGCGTAGCAAGGGCTAACTGCAATATAGTGGCTGTACGCCGAGGTCTTTGGTGAAAGTCTTGGAATGCGCATACCACTTCTAAAAAGTCGCTCACCAGTCTGCCCTTCCATGGTTCTTGGCTCTTTCGGGCCAAGCTGGATCAGATAATTTCCGATGCCACTGGAGGTAGAAGTACTTCGCTTCCCCAGTCTCGACAAAACGTCCTTTCCACAGAAGGGGGTTTCGACCATTCAGGCCCTTTCGTCCCTTCTCTGCCACGAAGAGAGCCACTCAACAGGATCGGCCGCTTGCCACCAGGGAGCGGGATCAGAGGAAACCTTCCTACAAACCCACTCCTCGCTGGTGATCTAGAGGACAATATTCCAGATCTGCAGGAGCCAATTCCGGCAGATTTTCGTCTAAGTGACTGGTCACTTCCACCTGGAATTTCTTCCAGGGTGGGAGGCAGACTTTCCTTTTTCGCGGATGCTTGGCTGTCCGTTGTCGACGACGCTTGGGTCTGAGAACTCGTCGCATCCGGATACAAAATCGAATTTGCTTCACTCCCGAACAGACGGTTTTTCCGGTCTCGGGCCTCCGCGACAGCGGGCCCAGATTCCGGGTTTTCTGCAGGCCATTTCCTCCCTTCTTTCCGCCGGAGTCATTGTTCCCGTTCCCTCAGACGAACGGTTTTCTGGGTTCTACTCCAATCTCCTTGTAGTCCCGAAGAAAGACCTCTCTCTTCGTCCTATTCTGGACCTCAAATTGCTCAATCGCCACGTGAAGATTCTTCATTTCAGGATGGAGTCTCTTCGGTCGGTGATTGCTTCCATGGAGCCCGGGGAATTTCTCTGCTCGGTGGACATTCGGGATGCCTATCTGCACATTCCAATTTGTGTGCAACATCAGAAGTATCTTCGATTTGCGTTTCAGGGAGACCTCTTTCAGTTCACAGCTCTTCCTTTCGGCCTGGCTTCAGCGTCCCGGGTTTTCACGAAGGTGATGGCGACCGTCATGGCCATCCTTCGCTCCAGAGGGATCCTCATCATCCCTTATCTGGACTATCTTTTGATCAAGGGTTCGTCTCGCCAGGACTGTCTCCGGAGCCTTCAGATAACCCTAGACACTTTCAGCCGCCTAGGTTGGCTGGTCAACAAGGAGAAGTCCATTCTGATCCCCACCCAGCGTCTGACCTTTCTGGGTATGGAATTCGACACGGAGCTAGCCCGTGTTTTTTCTTCCAAAGGAAAAATTTACAACTCTGTCCAAGGGCATCAGAACTCTCAAGAGGCCTGCTCCCATTCCCATTCGGTTCTGCATAAAGGTCCTGGGGAAGATGGTGGCCTCCATGGAAGCAGTGCCCTTTGCGCAGTTTCATCTTCGCCCCCACCAGCTGTCTCTGCTTTCAGCCTGGGACAAGACCACGATGTCCTTGGACCGTCCTATTCGGCTTCCTCTCAGGGTGAGGCAGTCTCTCACTTGGTGGCTACGGCCAGCGTCAGTTCTCCAAGGGAGGTCCTTCCTTCCGCCTCAGTGGCAAGTCATCACCACCGATGCGAGCCTTCTAGGATGGGGAGCCGTGTTCCATCAGAAAGCGGCCCAAGGCCGCTGGAAGCCACAGGAGTCTCTCCTCCCAATCAATCTTTTGGAGATCAGGGCAATTTTCCTGGCCCTTCTTCATTGGCAGCCCCTCCTCTCCGGCAAGCCGGTCCGTATTCAGTCGGACAACGCCACGGCCATGGCGTACATACACATCAGGGGGGCACGCGCAGCAAACAAGTAATGTCAGTAGTGGCCAAGATATTACGCTGGGCAGAACGTTACGTTCCGACAATCTCCGCCGTCCATTTTCCAGGGGTGGAAAATTGGGCAGCCGTTTTTCTAAGTCGCCAGGGCCTAGCGTCCGGCGAATGGTCCTGCACCCCGCGGTTTTCTCTCAGATATGCGACCGTTGGGGCACCCCGGATGTCGATCTCATGGCATCTCGGATGAACCACAAGGTGCCGGAGTTCGTAGCCAGGTCCAGGGACCCTCTAGCCGTCGCGTGCGACGCACTGATGACTCCTTGGTCCCAGTTTCAACTTCCGTATCTGTTCCCGCCTCTGGCATTGATCCCTCGGGTGGTCAAAAAGATAAAATCGTAAGGCGTACCAGTGATTCTAGTCGTTCCAGATTGGCCAAGACGGCATTGGTACGCGGAACTGGTCAACATGCTCGCGGACGTTCCCTGGAGGCTTCCGGACCGTCCAGACCTTCTCTCGCAAGGCCCCCTTTACCACGAGAATTCTCAGTCTCTGAGTTTGACGGCATGGCCGTTGCGACCGCAATTCTGAAGGAATCAGGTCTGTCCAGTCAGGTTATTCAAACTATGATCAGAGCCAGGAAACCAGCCTCTTCCCGCATTTACTATAGGTACTGGAAGGCTTTTTTCCGTTGGTGCGATAAGAGTCTTCCCAATGTCTTTCTCTATCCCGTCTATCCTGGGGTTTCTTCAGTCTGGGTTAGACGCGGGTCTGTCCCTCAGTACGCTCAAGGGCCAGGTTTCCGCTCTCTCTATCCTCTTCCAAAGAGAGCTAGCTTCTCTACCACAGGTCAAAACCTTTCTACAAGGGGTTTTCCCACGTGGCTCCTCCTCATCATTCGCCAATAGACCCGTGGGATCTCAACCTCGTCCTTAGCGCGCTCCAGAAGGCGCCGTTCGAGCCTCTCCAGGACATTCCTTTGTTCCTTCTCTCTTGGAAGGTCACCTCTTTGATCGCCATTTCATCCATCAGAAGAGTTTCTGAATTGGCGGCCTTGTCATGTCGTTCCCCTTACCTCATTCTCCATCAGGACAAAGCCGTCCTCAGGCCCGTTCCTTCTTTTCTTCCAAAGGTGGTTTCCGCTTTCCATATCAATGAGGATATCGTCCTCCCTTCTTTTTGTCCGGCTCCATCTCATCCTCTTGAGAAGTCTCTCCACAAACTGGACGTAGTTAGAGCCCTGAGTGTCTATCTTGCCAGGACCTCTTCCTTCCGTCTGTCCGATTCCTTGCTAATCATCTCTGAAGGTCGCCAGCAGGGCCTTCCGGCTTCCAAATCCACGATCGCTCGCTGGATTCGTTCTACCATTCTGGAAGCGTATCGTCTTCAGGAAAAGCGGCCCCCTCCGGGAGTAAGAGCTCATTCCACCCGGGCTGTGGCAGCTTCGTGGGCTGCTCGTCACCAGGCTTCGGCCATGCAAATTTGCAAGGCTGCAACCTGGTCATCTTTGCACACCTTCACGAGGTTCTACAGGGTTCATACCCAGGCCTCGTCTGATGCTGTGGTTGGTAGGAAGGTTCTGCAGGCGGCGGTGGCTCACCGGCCGACCTGAGCCTTTCGGTTACTTTCGTTCCTTTTTGCGGTTCCCACCCTTGGGACTGCTTTGGGACGTCCCATGGTATTCTGTGTCCCCCAATAAGGCGATAAAGAAAGATGGATTTTTGGTTCTTACCGTAAAATCTCTTTCTTGGAGCCTTCATTGGGGGACACAGCACCCTCCCTTTTTCAGTTGTACCGTGTTGGGTCTTAGAGTCCCCTGTTGGGTTGGTACATATGGTTCGAGTTTTTTCTCGTTGCTTCTCCTACTGCTTTTTCACCAACTGAGGTGCTTGGTGCCTGTCGGTGGGTGTATACTGCCGGGGAGGAGCTAATTTCATTGTTTTTGCATAGTGTCAGCCTCCTAGCAGCAGCAGCATACACCCATGGTATTCTGTGTCCCCCAATGAAGGCTCCAAGAAAGAGATTTTACGGTAAGAACCAAAAATCCATCTTTTGCAGTCATATTTAGAAAGCCTTCTGAAACCAGATACAAATGAGCAGGTAGTACAACTGCGTCTTTTAGAAGGTGGTAGAGTCGGTGTTTGTTCTGGAACGTCCTTGGGACGATATCTCTTCAACCGGTGTTGCAGGGCAAGGGGCATTCCAACCGTCTTTGTACTTCTTAGGCTTAGCTCTCCACTCACCAGTTCATTAGCCAATTGTTTTAGGTACATTCTTCTGCGCATTTGTTTAAGTTCATTACCGAGGTAAATTACTTGTGAGTTGATGCCACCCACATTCAGCATTGTAAAGAAGATTACCATCGGCCAGCGTTTGGTATTTCGACTTACATTGAAATTGCCACACATTTGGTCAGCAGTGTCAACGCCGCTTTTGGTCAAATTATAAAAAGTTATGATTTCTGGTTTCCTTAGCTCCCCAGACTCTGGATCAATGGTGTAATCATTATGTAATGAAGAGACCAAAATCACATTTTTCCTCTCGCGTGGGATGTAAGAAACTAAAATCTTTCCATTACTGAACCCAAACATAGTGCTATACTGTTGTTTGCCTTTTGTATATAGAAAATCTGGCGGCAACTGCCTTTTGTTTTTTCTAACAGTTCCCACATATGACAGCTTTTTCGTTTTTAAAAAATCAATCAGATCAAAGTCAGTAAACCAGTTGTCAGCAGTGATATTTCGACCAGATCCAAACATTGGCTCAGCAATTCTCTTTACCACATCACTAGGCTTGTTGCTCACATTGAAAGGACCTGGTGGCTGTCTTCCACAATAAACTTCCATGTTCATAGTGTACATCATCCTTGCATCAACCATGGCAAAAATTTTAATTCCATATTTGTTTGGCTTTGATGGTATATATTGCCGAAAACCACATCTTCCACGGAAACCTGGAAGCATCTCATCAATAGTGAGGTTTTGCCCCGGGCAATAGCTTTTTTGACAATTCATAATAAATTGTTGAAATATGTCCCGAATTGGTGCAAGCCGGTCATAACCTTTTCGTTCTGTCCGGGTACTTCGATCATCGAAACGGAGGCAACGGATCAGGACTTTGAATCGTTTCAGATTCATCACAAGGCTGAATATTTCGATGCCATCACCGTCTGTCCCCCACATCTCCTCCAAACTTTGCCTATTTGCTCTGAAAGCACCAGCTAGGTATAACAAGCCAATAAATGCCTTGAGTTCAATCACATCAGTGTTTTTGATGTCCCTCTCTCTGGAGAATTGCTCTTTGTTTGTGTCAATATACTGGTTAGTGAACCGAACAATAGTTTCCAACATGCTATCTGTAATTAGATTACTCCAACATTCCACTGCAGTTTTAGCTTTTCTAGCACTTCCAATAACTCCAGGAAGGTGTGTAATAATATTGTGGGATTCTCTGCGCTGTTTGTTCTTGGGTGCCTTTTTGTTCCACTTTGTATTTTTATCTTTGCCCAAATAATAAGCTAGATCTGTGTCTGTTTCCTCTGTATCAGTGTCATCACCATCCTGCTCTGTTCCAGAATCAGTGTTACATTCTGCTACCTCATCTTCAGATGAAATGTCACTAGATTCCTCTAAATCCTCAGTTACTGCTGGTTCTTCCTCATCATCTTCTAACAAAAAAATCTTCATTTCTTCTAAATGAAGGGGTTTAGATGAATCATACTGTTTTCTGGCCATTGCAGCAGAAAATCTGAAGCAAGAGAGAAAGAGTATGTGTTAGGGCGCAATGTGCCTTAGAAGCCACCCTCCTTTTGTCTAAGAAAACAGTACTTATGTACACTAACTTGGCATTAATCCTTCATAAAACAAGCTAAATACACAATCGTGATGAATAAAAAAAGAAAATACTAACCTTTCAATTTGTGTTGAAATCAGGCGCAATGTGCCTGAGAAGCCAAAGTGTTGATATCTGCTCACTAGAAGGTCTGCTGAGTCACTGTGATATCAGGTTTCACAGAGCCTGTAGAGTCAGGAGATAACTAGGAGGGGTGGGGTTTTCTGATAAGTGGGCAAGGAGAGAGAAGTGAAACTAATTACTGTGTGCCTGTCAGATCTATTGCGCCTGACGGAGGGTTTTAAGCGTCGCGGAGCCCCTTCGGGTATCAGGGCCCACTCTACTCGGGCAGTGGGTGCCTCCTGGGCGGTGCGCCACAGAGCTTCCGCACTGCAGCTTTGCAAAGCTGCAACATGGTCATCGGTTCACACGTTTGTGAAATTCTACAGAGTCCACACCTACGCTTCGGCGGACGCCAGCCTAGGTAGACGGATTCTGCAGGCCGCGGTGGTGAGTCCGCTGGCCTGATGGAAGTTTGTTTCCCACCCCAGGGACTGCTTTGGGACATCCCAAGGTCTCTGTGTCCCCCAATAAGGCGAACGAGAAAACAGGATTTTTGGGTTGCTTACCGTAAAATCTGTTTCTCGGAGCTGGGGGACACAGCACCCTCCCATGTTTTACAGCTTCTGTTCTTACTTTGGTTGAATGGTTACAGTTGAGTTGTTTATGTTGTCAACCTATTCTGTTACTTCTCCTACTGCTTTCTCACTAACTGAGGAATTCTCTGCCGGTCGGTGGGGTGTACACTGCGGAGGAGGAGCTAACCTTTTTTTGTGCATAGTGTCAGCCTCCTAGTGGCAGCAGCATACACCCAAGGTCTCTGTCCCCCAATGAAGGCTCCGAGAAACAGATTTTACGGTAAGCAACCCAAAAATCCTGTTTTAGCCCGTACATTTACTTCCTATTCATCTCTATTTTTATGTTCCTTCTTTTTGAGCGGCATCTAATTTCCCGCTGCATTATGTAATGGGGATAAATGGAAGATTCAGACTAGATATTCGAAAAAACTTTGACAGTGAGGTGATCAATGAGTGGAACAGGCTGCCACGAGAGGTGGTGAGTTCTCCTTCAATGGACGTCTTAAAAGAGAGGCTGGACAGACATCTGTCTGAGATGGTTTAGTGAATCCTGCATTGAGCAGGGGGTTGGACCGAGGACCTTGAAGGTCCATTCCAACATTTTATGATTCTGTGATAGATTCTGGATAGGAAAAATGTGGTCAGACAATCCGCGCCGTGAATCATTAAAAACTCGGATTATTAATACAGTGGTCTTTATTCTACGCGTTTCAGAGTCTCACAGAACTCCTTCCTCAGGAAAAAACCCTGAGGAAGGAGTTCTGTGAGACTCTGAAACGCGGCGCGGATTGTCTGACCACATTTTTCCTATCCAGAATCTTCCATGTTGGTCCCTTGTGGATCTGTGGTTCTGCAGCAGCGAATCCTCCATTGCCTGTTACAAAACTCCATTTGGGGAGTGTATTACTTGCTGCTGTTATCTGCACACCGGATAATGCACTATTGCGCTATTTGTCTTTTACAGCAATCTATGATTCTGTGATAACTCTTCATTCCACCGATCGGTGCTGGCCACAGTGGTCGGACCTCCATCGATCAATATGTTTTCACCGCACAATCCCTTTCAAATGTGGTTGGCAGTAGCCATATTATAGACACATATCTAGCAGAAGTCTGGGCTACACTGTAGCAATGCACACATAGATCATATGGTGCACTCGCTGACTGTGTAGCGTTGCCTCTGTTCCATACAGCACTATATGTTCTGTACCACCATCTACCTATTGTAGGGTGCGCTGATCCTTAGGATGTCAAGTGAGAGTGGCTCTATATTATTTTTTGAAATTTCTTAATCTGTCACCTGAAATAAAAAAAACACTATTAACCTTCAGACATTGCGTTTTCCAATGTCGTGTACATATAACTCAGGGGTTTTTCTATAAAGTGAGGGCCATGGGCCATACAGAGCTCCCAGGCAAATATAATCTGCAAATATCCTCTTCACAGAGGAAATGGCTGTCCTCCAATAAATATCGACCCCCTTCCCATCCAGACTTCCGTTCCCAGCGCAGACCTCTCATCCGGCCGACTAGTCCTCTTTGCAGTCGTGAAGGACAAGACCCACTTCTTGCTCACGTCCATGCTCCGCACTGAGAGAAGTACGTCCCCATGACATTGGGCAGCCTCCCAATATGGAACGAATTGAAGTATTTGTTTACTCGCACATTAAAGCAGTCTGATCCCATATGTCTCCCCCATCTGCCTCCCCCATCTGCTCGCGCCACTTAGCCAAAGCCCCTGTGTGGCAGCACCGGACAGGAGCAGATGGACACTTTGCACTGTGGGATTTGTTGTAAAATCTTTGAAGTGGAGCTATTTCAGTCCTCTCGTATTTGGGTGCCCCCTGAGCCCTGGTTTTAGAGGGAAAAAAAATCATTCTTCTGCAGTAAAAAAAAAATACAACGAAACTCAAAGTAACTGCTGGTAATGGGGAGAAATAGTTTTAGATGAAGAAAAGTTTTCCATGGAGACACTTTAGACAGATCTGCAATGTAAAGGAAATGTGCGAGCAGATTAATAACTATTATAGGATGCAGATGGTTAGCCGGTGCTCTGGGGTCTGCTGTGGATCCTGCTGGTCTCTGGGGGGATATGTCAGACCCGCGATGCAGTCCTGTTTTATACTACTTCATCTAAGCTGGGTATAAAGTGTAAAGTTAAACATGATGGGAATAAGTAGGAGATGCCCATTTACACTCATATATTTGAAGCCGGTTCTAAGGCGTGGATGGACCCAGACCAGCGCAGTTCTGCACACGGTGTAGTGGCCGTTCTTGGGTACTGCAGCTCAGGGCCTATTCATTTCAATAGGAATTGAGTAAACAGTCCACGAAGCAATGTATGAAGCTGTGCTGGCGCTGAATGCTATCCATCCGACCAGCGCTGACAACAGGTGATCTGTGGCACTGCAGGGGGTCAGAACCACTGAGCTGATTTTGATGACTTTGAGACAAAAGTTTCTAAGCAGTGGAAAAGCCCTTTACCTGCTCTAAAGATATTAAGAAAGTTATTTGTAAAGATTCAAGAACTAAAACAACATGGCCTTACAGTCAGACCCCCACTAGGCTTCCTGTGATCATTAAAGGGGTTGTCCATCTCAGGAAGCTTAAACTGAGGCTCCAGCTTTAAGGCTTATTAAACGAAGTAGTCCCCCTTGTAAAGTAAAATTAACAGACATTCACCTCTTGCAGTGGCGCCCGGTCTGCTGGGATTTGTGTGACGTAGTTATGCCACGTGAGCCCTGCTATCAGCCGTCATTAAGCTGCTCCGCTCGCACTTCCCGTGGAAGAAATGAGAGCTCACGTGGCATATCTGTGTCATGTGAAACCCAGCAGGTCTGGCACGGCTGCAGGAGGAGAACGTCTGTTATTTATCATATTTATTTTATTTAATGTATTTTTTTTTTTAAGACAGAAAGCCCTTCATTTAAAGAGTTGCCCAGGTAATAAGCCTTTTTAAGCCTGTTTGGTGGAGGCTTGTGTGACTACTGTGCAGCGATGTTATTCGATGCCATTTCTGTGGATATTCTCCAACTCTTTTTCTCTAAATAACAGAATGGAGACACTGTTCTGATTGGAGCTGTCCGCGGGGGCCACGTCGAGATTGTCCGAGCCTTGCTGCATAAATATGCCGATATCGATATCAGAGGACAGGTAATCGTTTTAATTTATTCTTTCCCGATTTTCCTATGATGCATTTGTCATTGGCCTGAATGAACCAACAGTTTTGGATCCTCCTGTCATATTCTTCTGTCTCTTAGGACAACAAAACTGCTCTGTACTGGGCCGTGGAGAAGGGGAATGCTACAATGGTCCGGGACATCTTACAGTGTAACCCGGACACTGAAATCTGTACAAAGGTAAGAATCAGTGATATTTGGCTCCACCGCCGGGTGCGTACATCTCTGTATATGGGGTGATCTATCACCTGCAAATGATTGTAGAAATTTCACACGTTTATTTTATTTTAGCTTTGGTCCCCTATTACAGGGTTCCCCAACTCCAATCCTCAAGGCCCACCAACAGATCATGTTTTCAGGATTTCCTTTGTATTGCACAGGTGAAGCAATTATCACCTGAGCAATACTAAGGAAATCCTGAAAACATGATCTGTAGGTGGGCCTTGAGGACTGGCTTTGGGGAGCCCTGCCCTATTATACAGCCCTATTATACGTGGTGGACAAAACTCAGTGTTGAAAGGGTTAAAGAGTAATGTGCGACTTGCTTTTCAGGATGGAGAAACTCCATTGATTAAGGCAACCAAGATGAGAAGTATAGAAGTGGTGGAGCTCCTGCTTGACAAAGGAGCAAAGGTTTCTGCCATTGACAAGGTAAGAGAATTGGCAACCGGTGATAAAGGATCTAATTTACCGTAATCCGTCCATACAGAAAACCGTGCACCAGACATTCACTAATATTACCCTGGTGTGTGTCATTTATAACTCCATCACGTCATTCCATTTTTCCTTTCTTTGTTTTCCTACAAGTTGCTTCTCCATCTGGGGTTTACAATAAATACATTGTATTTTCAGAAGGGAGACACTCCGCTCCACATCGCAATCAGAGGCCGAAGCCGTAAACTCGCAGAACTGCTCCTGAGGAACCCAAAAGATGGCCGATTACTGTACAGGCCCAACAAAGCTGGAGAGACTCCGTACAACATTGACTGCAGCCACCAGAAAAGCATTCTCACCCAGATATTTGGTGCCAGTACGTCTAGTTCTCTCCATACAGACCTACCATATTTTTTGGACTATAAGGGGGGTGTGTCTTATAGTTTGGATGCCCCAGCTCAGGCTGAGGTGGGGGAGCTACAGCGGCGGAGCAACAGATCACAGGAGGCTGGAGCCCACTGCTGTGTCTAACTCCTGTGCCCGCTGCTAAAGAGAAATTAATATTCATTTCTCTTTAATAGCGAGCAAAGTGTTAGCCACAGCAGCCAGGTTCCTGCAGCTGCCAGGCTTTAGAGTGTGCTGGCTACTTAAAGCAATGTATATTCCCTGCATTCCACTCCCA
Organism: Dendrobates tinctorius; assembly: GCF_039654945.1. Lineage (NCBI taxonomy): Eukaryota > Metazoa > Chordata > Amphibia > Anura > Dendrobatidae > Dendrobates > Dendrobates tinctorius. The sequence goes on along the minus strand of NW_027361689.1, from coordinate 13,383,359 downwards.
TGGGCGTGGAATGCAATGAATATTACTTCACTTTAGTTGCGGCACTCGTGAAACCCGGCGGCTGCTGCTAACATTGTGCCCGCTAAAGAGCAATGAATACTCACTGCGCTCCACACATACAGTCCCGACGTGGAGAGCTGTGAGTATTTCAGCAGCTGTCCTTGGAGGCTTGTAAGCAGCGCATGACGTCACTGCCATGCGCTACTAACAAGCATCAAGCAGCTGGTGGCACCGAATGTGGATTGGGGCCAATCATACCAGGATAAGGATGGGGCCATGCATACCAGGATAGGGATGGGGCCATGCATACCAGGACAGAGATGGGGGCCCTGCATACCAGGATAGGGATTGGGGCCATATATACCAGGACAGAGATGGGGTCCCTGCATACCAGGATAGGGATGTGAGCCCTACATGCCGGGATAGAGATTGAGGCCATGCATACCAGGATAGGGATGGGGTCCCTGCACACCAGGTTAGGGATGGGGTCCCTGCATACCAGGATAGGGAATGGGGCCATAAATACCGGGATGGAGATGGGGGGCCTTGCATGCCAGGATAGGGATTGGGGCCATGCATACCAAGACGTAGATGAGGGTCCTGCATACCAGTATAGGAAATGGAGCCATGCATACTAGGACGGAGATGGGGGTCCTGCATACCAAGATAGGAATTGGAGCCATGCATACTAGGACGGAGATGGGGGCCCTGTATACCAGGATAGGGATTGGGGCCATGTATACCAGGACGGAGATGGGGGCCCTGCATACCAGGATGGGGGATATTAACTATAGTATTGACCACATTTTTGCTTCAATTTTTTTTCTAATTTCTTCGTCTATAACCTAGGTGCGTCTTATAGTCCGAAAAATATGGTACTTTGTTTTCAAACTGTGCCTTTACCCTTGTATTTATTTTCTGTCCTAGTCCAGGCCTCATTTATTTGCTGTCCCTTACAGGGCACCTCTCTCCGACTGAGTCTGACGGTGACATGCTGGGCTATGACTTGTACAGTAGTGCCCTGGCCGACATCCTCAGCGAGCCAACAATGCAACCTCCCATCTGCGTTGGACTTTATGCTCAGTGGGGGAGCGGGAAGTCCTTTTTGCTCAAAAAGCTTGAAGGTAATGTTATTGCTAAGTCAATATTAGTCAATGACAAGTCTAAAGGCCTTCATAGACATTAAAGGGGTGGTCTGAAGCTAACTGTGAATTTCATACTATATGTATAACTATTTAATACAGTACGACAACCACATTACTAATATATTTCAATAAAAAATTCCCTATGGTTCCCACTCTACATTTATCTTCCTGTTTGTATTTTTTTTATTCTTTCTTCCAATAATGATTCATTTGAGTCTCCCAGCATGCACTGGTTATTCTTGAACGGGTTGTCATTAGTGGGTCAGGGTAGCTGTCAGTCCCACTGCTGCTGTCACCGCCGGCTTCGGATAACATGCTGATTCAGTAGCGGTAATGGAGAAGTAAACAGTTTATATCACGCCGCCATACTTCTGTCTCCGCCGCCCCGCATCTTGAGTCCACACTGCTTCTCTCTCCGCATCTTCAGTCCACACTACTTCTCTCAACACCGTTCCGCATCTTCTGTCCACACTGCTTCTCTCTCCGCATCTTCAGTCCACACTACTTCTCTCAACACCGTTCCGCATCTTCTGTCCACACTGCTTCTCTCCCCACTGCCCCACATCTTCAGTCCCGCCAGTTCAGTCATCACTCTGAGTATACAGATCGGCCGCTGTAACCGCGCCCATGGCCCTGACCGACACTCCCTCTATATTGCGGCCGGCACTCTGTCAGGGCCGGGGGCGTGGCTATAGCTCTGTTTTAGATGGGAAGTGGGGTTTAACCCCTCAATGACCGATAAGCATTAAAACTGGGGCCGCTAAGGGGCCTTATTCCCTAATCACGGTTTTAACACTGCAATTGGGAATAAGGCTCTAGCACCCCCAAAAATCCTGTTTTTAATAATTTTTATTTCTTGCAGTCTCTGCTGTTAGGGTTGGGATTGGGGTTAGGTTTAAGTTTGGGCTTAGTATCAGGGTTGGGCTTAGAGTTGGCATTAGATTAAGTATTTTTTCAAAAGTTAAAAAAAACAAATAAAATGAAATGTAAAATTTGGCCTGGTCGATAAGGTCTTAATCGGCTCCTTCACTAAAGGATTAAAAAACATGATGTTAGTAACAATGTTCAATAACTGGGGAGTAGCTATAAGTACGCATTGATTTTCCATTGCACTTTGTCCCACGTTATATCTGCAGATGAGATGAAGACCTTCGCTGGCCAGCAGATCGAGCCGCTCTTCCAGTTCTCCTGGCTTATTGTGTTCCTCATTCTTCTGATGTGCAGCACTATCGGCCTCCTGCTGTCATTCACGGTGGATGCCAAGCTGGGGATTTCTGTGGCGCTCAGTTTACTCGCCATCCTCTACATATTCTTTAGTAAGTAAAATTTAGAGTGAAATCAAAGTAAATTGCTATGGTATAAAGCTCAAAATATGTAATAGATGTGGGGAAATGCATAGACGGCACTAGGCATTTTTATGTGTATTTGGAATGGAGCACATGTGAAGACATCCTTTCACCACTCCTGATGTTTCCAGTTTAACCTTAAGAAAAAAATATTCCTGCATTTTTTTTTTTTTTTCATAACTCAACATTTTGCCTTTCTGGTATCAACAGCCAAGATGTCATGGTGATACCGTGACAGAGAGGGGCAAAAAGACCGTTGCTTCTGGTTTCACTTACTCCTGCACTGATTAGAAATACTTCATCATCGTATAAACTGCAGTTTTTTTGCTTGCTAGCAGTCCGGGAGTAAATCTTTACAGTTCAAGCTCCTGTAGCTTTCCTACTTGAATTATCTCAGTTGTTCAGTGTTGGCCACTTTCCTCTTGTTTATATAATCGTCCCTGGCACTTAGGAATTTGCCAGTGTTAGCTCTTACTGCCTGGTTTGGAAGTGGAGGTGTAATTTGGTGGTTGGAGTTTGGAGATCTGTTCAGAAGATTGTTGCTTGGAGTTTTGTCTGTGTGCACATTCTAATCCTCTCTTATTTGATTTCTCATTGCTTTAACTCTCCTATGTTCCACTCTGTTTGGTGAGTGTATTTTGTATGATTGTCATTTTCATTTATCCCTGTCCATCTTCCCTTGTTTGTCTGGTTAGAGACAGAGGTTGAAATAGTAGCATTGCACGGCACGAGAACCCGGCGTCTCCACCTTCAGGAGTAATCCGGGGGACCGGGATAGAATAGGGCACCCATAGTCCCAACACCATTGTGACACAGGATAGGTCCGTATCAAACTAGGCAAAAACACACCTCCAACTGGTAGCATCTAGTTGCCATTGTATACTTACATTTTCCGGAGGATTCCTTTTTGCTGGATTTTTTGCTTCCTCCTCAATATTGCAGTACTTCGGGTTTTCCGTGCACTTGGTTTCCTTATTCTACAGTTGAGCCGACCTTCCCTTTCATCCTGATTCAAAAAACACATGCTCCAGGATTGACGTTTCATAGGGAATATAGTTCCTAAAACTGACATGTCAGGAAAAAGTGTGATCAGTTAGGGTCCAACATACTAAATTTGGACAACTCCCGTCATAGGTTCTTTTCTTGAGCGTGGTAAAAAGTAAATCTCTCCAGCTGGGTAGGCAGAGGTGGCCATGTAGAGTATGTGCAGCTCACGCCAGTCACTTCTATGGGAAGCGGGGCCTCATTTTCAAGCTGGGTGAATATTTCATGAATATTTGAGATGGAATTGGCCCTTTTGTTTTTCCACTGTCAGTTTAGTTTTTGCAAGTCTATCCTTTGCGCAGGATTTTTTTTTTTCCCACCCAGAATAATTAGCATGGTGAACTTGAACTGTGAGCGTATGAAATATGGGAATATTGAGTCCTTGTTTTGAAAACTATTTTTCCGTTTACAGCTGTAGTGTATTTTGGTGGACGACGGGAAGGAGAGAATTGGAACTGGGCCTGGGTGCTGAGTACAAGGCTGGCCCGACATATTGGCTACCTAGAATTGCTATTGAAACTGATGTTTGTGAATCCTCCTGAGCTCCCAGAGCAGACTACCAAGGCACTGCCTGTAAGGTGAGGCTTTTGAAAGAAAGAGATGAATCTGAGGATGCCATTTTTTTTTTTTTAAGTAAATGTATTTTTGACAATTTTCCTTTTTATAATGGGCAGCCAACAACATAAATTTTATATTTAATTTATAGGAGCGTGCCAACACAAGTTTGTAATCAGATATAATACCCTAACTTAGAGAGAAAAAACCTCCATAGAAAAAAACAAAAAAATCATCACTCTCATTTTGAATTGCTCCAGGTTAATTTTCCAGTGATTAAAAGAGATATTCAGCCCCTTTCTTCTCTCCACTTCTGATTTGATGTTTTGTATTATTGATCTGTCAATTGCAAGCATCAAAGAAAGCTCAGCCCTGCTTACATCTGCTGTGTTGTGCCTGCTTATTACTAATTACATTGTTCAGGCAGCGTGAATCGCAGAAGAATTGCGCTCTGCTGGAAGCCAGTTAACAGATCAGTGAAAAAATTCATGGTGCAGGCAGAGTAGATCGCAGGACAATTGAGCTCTGCTATAAACAAGCTAACATATCAATTAAATAATCCTTTTTGAAGGCAGAGTAGATTGCAGGACAATTGAGCTCTGCTGGAAACCAACAAAGTTATCAGTTATATAAAAACACACATACATCTATGTTGATGTAGATAACAGAAGATAAAAGAATGATTTTTGGTACTCACCGTAAATTCTTTCTTGGAGCCTTCGTTGGGGAACACATTTAACCATGGGTGTTTGCTGCTGTCGCTAGGAGGCTGACACTAGGCAAAAAAGGAAAATGGCTCCTCCTCATCAGTATACACCCACCGACAGGCATAAAGCACCTCAGTTGGTGTTAAAGCAGTAGGGGAAGCAACCAAAACTCAACATATGACTAAACAAGAGAAAGTAGCTTGTAAAGGTAAGGATCACCAAAGGAAATGTAACAATGAAAACTCAACATATGTACCAACCCAACAACAAAGCAGTGTAGGCCCAATATATGTACAAACAGCTAGGGGGGGGTGCTGTGTCCCCCAATGAAGGCTCCAAGAAAGAGATTTTACTTTGAGTACCAAAAATCCCTCTTTCTTTATCGCTTCATTGGGGGACACAGGTAACCATGAGACGTCCCAAAGCAGTCCTAAGGGTGGGAACATAAAAAATGCAAAGAAAAACAGACTTAGGTCAGCTGGTGCGTAACCGCCGCCTGCAGTACCTTCCATCCCAGGCTTGCATCAGACAAGGCATGGGTATGAACCCTGTAAAACCTCACAAAGGTGTGCAAGGATGATAAGGTCGCGGCCTTACAAATCTGTAAAGCTGAGGCCTGGTGACGAACTACCCAGGAAGATCCCACCCCCCCCGGTGGAGTTAGCCTTTACTCCTGGAGGAGGCTGTTTGTCCTGAACGCGATATGCTTCCAATATTGCCGAAAAATCCAACAGGCATTAGTGGACTTGGAAGCTGGGAACCCCTTGAGACGACCTTTAAAGATGACAAATAGGGCATCAGAGTGGCGAAAGGAAGCAGTCCTAGAAAGGTCCAGGTCCAACGTGTGGAGGGACTTCTCTAGGGGATGGACCGGAGAGGGGCATAGAGAAGGAAGGACAATTTCTTCATTAATGTGAAAGTCTGCTGTACTTGGTACCATGTCCATCTCATGTCCTGATTCTGCATTGAAGCATTACAATGAAACACTTCAAAGTGCCTGGATAAATTTGCACCCCCTATAAATAGAACACCACAACGCAGACGGCAACAACCCTGGCACACGGTGCAAACACGTTTCTTGCAGCGGTGCTCCAGGTGCGCCGAACGTCTGTGGAGAAAATCCAATCTACACGAAGATTTCATCCATTTTAAGTTTATGCTTAGAACATACAACACTGCCCTTCACCTCTCCAAACAAACCTATTTCAACACCCTCATCACCTCACTGTCCAATAACCTGAAACGTCTCTTTGACACTTTTCATTCTCTACTCAATCCAAGAGTACAGGCCCCAACCACGGAGCTCCAAGCTGACGATCTGGCCAATTACTTCAAAGAAAAAATTGACCAGATTCGACAGGAAATTATCTCCCAATCACCTCATACCATGCACTGTCCTCCCTCCCCCACTGCATCTAACTCACTCTCTGATTTTGAACCAGTCACAGAAGAAGAAGTAAGCAGGCTCCTTGCATCTTCTCGCCCAACTACTTGCACCAGTGACCCATTTCCGTCACATCTCCTCCAGTCCCTTTCCCCTGCTGTTACCCCTCACCTAACTAAAATATTTAACCTCTCTCTCTCTTCTGGTATTTTTCCCTCCTCATTTAAGCATGCCATCATACATCCACTACTTAAAAAACCATCCCTCGACCAAAACTGTGCCGCTAACTATAGACCTGTCTCTAATCTTCCCTTCATCTCTAAACTCCTGGAACGCCTGGTCCACTCCCGTCTTATCCGCTATCTCTCAGAAAACTCTGTTCTCGACCCTCTCCAATCCGGTTTCCGCTCTTTACACTCCACTGAAACTGCCCTCACTAAAGTCTCTAATGATCTGCTAACAGCTAAATCAAATGGTCATTACTCCATGCTAATTCTCTTGGATCTCTCTGCAGCATTCGACACTGTGGATCATCAGCTCCTCCTCACTATGCTCCGTTCCATTGGCCTCAAGGACACCGTTCTCTCCTGGTTCTCCTCCTATCTCTCCGACCGCTCCTTTACTGTATCTTTTGCCGGTTCCTCCTCCTCTCATCTTCCCCTTACTGTTGGGGTCCCCCAAGGATCGGTTCTAGGCCCCCTCCTCTTCTCCTTGTACACTGACCCTATTGGTCAAACAATCAGTAGATTTGGTTTCCAGTACCATCTCTATGCTGATGACACCCAATTATACGCTTCTTCTCCTGACATCACGCCAGCCTTTCTAGAAGACACCGGCGATTGTCTAAACGCTGTGTCTAATATCATGTCCTCACTATATCTGAAACTGAACCTGTCAAAGACAGAACTCCTGGTGTTTCCTCCCGCTACTAATGTACCTATACCCGACATTGCTCTTTCTGTGTGTGGTTCCACTATTACTCCCCAGCAACATGCCCGCTGTCTTGGGGTCATACTTGATTCCGAGCTTTCCTTTGCCCCCCACATTCGATCACTGGCTCGCTCTTGTCATCTGCCCCTCAAAAACATTTCTAGAATTCGACCTTTTCTTACTTTTGACTCTGCAAAAACTCTTAGGCTAGTTTCACACTAGCGTTTAAACGACGCGCGCACGGCGCCGCTAAGCCACGCCCCCTGCCGGCTCCCTGTCCGCCCCTTCCTGTTATCGCCTCCTCCGAGCGCAGAGGGCTGCATGCGTTATGCGCACCCTATCTTTAGCATAGGGTGCGCAGGCCGTGCGCAACTATGAATATAGCGTGCGCTGGGCATTTTTGGAGGTGCGCCGTGCGCGCCGAACGCAGCATGTTGCATTTTGGCGCGCACGGCGCACATTCAAAAATGCGCAGCGCACGCTATATTCATAGTTGCGCACGGCCTGCGCACCCTATGCTAAAGATAGGGTGCGCATAACGCATGCAGCCCTCTGCGCTCGGAGGAGGCGATAACAGGAAGGGGCGGGCAGGGAGCCGGCAGGGGGCGTGGCTTAGCGGCGCCGTGCGTGCGTCGTTTAAACTCTAGTGTGAAACTAGTCTTACTGTTTCTCTTATTCATTCTCGTCTCGACTATTGTAACTCTCTTCTAATCGGTCTCCCTCTTACCAAACTCTCCCCTCTCCAATCTGTCTTGAATGCTGCAGCCAGGATCATATTCCTCACCAATCGTTACACCGATGCCTCTACCTTGTGCCAGTCATTACACTGGCTACCCATCCACTCCAGAATTCAGTATAAACTTATTACCCTAAACAGTTATTCAACACCTTCAATTCTCTCCTCCGCCCCCCAGCACCTCCTCCCTCCCCACTCATCTCAGCTGAAGACTTTGCCTCATTTTTCAAGCAGAAAATTGATAACATCAGGGACAGTTTTGGTCAACAACCCCCAGAGCCCTTCCTCCCGACTTCCCAGCCCTCCACCTTCAAAACCAACTTCTCCACCATTACAGAAGATCGACTCTCCACTCTACTCTCAAGATCACATCTCACCACCTGTGCACTCGACCCGATCCCATCCCACTTCATCCCAAACCTCACCACAGTCTTCATCCCAACCCTAACCCATCTCTTCAACCTGTCACTAACAACTGGTGTTTTCCCCTCAAGCTTTAAACATGCCTCCATCACACCTATCCTCAAAAAGCCCTCTCTTGACCCATCCTCTGTATCTAGCTATCGCCCTATATCACTTCTCCCATACGCCTCCAAGCTACTGGAACAACACGTCTACCTTGAACTGTCCTCCCATCTCTCTTCTTGCTCCCTCTTCGACCGCTTACAATCTGGCTTCCGGTCACACCACTCCACTGAAACTGCCCTTACTAAGGTCACCAATGACCTCTTAACTGCCAAGAGCAAGCGACACTACTCTGTCCTCCTCCTCCTGGACCTGTCGGCTGCCTTTGACACAGTGGACCATTCCCTATTATTACAGACCCTCTCATCCCTCGGCATCACAGACTTGGCCCTCTCCTGGATCTCATCATACCTAACAGACCGGACATTCAGCGTCTCCCACTCACACACCACCTCCTCACCTCGCCCCCTATCTGTCGGAGTCCCACAAGGTTCAGTCCTTGGGCCCCTGCTGTTCTCTATTTACACCTTTGGCCTGGGACAGCTCATAGAATCTCATGGCTTTCAGTATCATCTTTATGCTGATGACACACAGATCTACATCTCTGGACCAGATATCACCTCCCTACTAACCAGAATCCCTCAATGTCTGTCCACTATTTCATCCTTCTTCTCCACTAGATATCTGAAACTCAACATGGACAAAACAGAATTCATCATCTTTCCCCCATCTCACGTGACCCCCCCTACGAACCTATCAATTACAGTAAATGACTGCCCACTCTCCCCAGTCCCACAAGCTCGCTGCCTCGGAGTAATCCTTGACGCTGATCTCTCCTTCAAACCACATATCCAAACCCTTTCCACTTCCTGCCGACTTCAACTCAAAAATATTTCACGCATCCGTTCATTCCTCACCCAAGAATCTGCAAAAACCCTAGTCCATGCCCTCATCATCTCTCGCCTTGACTACTGCAACCTCATGCTCTGTGGCCTCCCCTCAAACACTCTCGCACCCCTCCAATCTATTCTAAACTCTGCTGCCCGACTAATCCACCTGTCCCCCCGCTATTCCCCAGCTTCTCCCCTCTGTCAATCCCTTCACTGGCTCCCAATTGCCCAGAGACTCCATTACAAAACCCTAACCATGACATACAAAGCAATCCACAACCTGTCTCCTCCATACATCTGTGACCTCGTCTCCCGGTACTTTCCTGCACGCAACCTCCGATCCTCACAAGATCTCCTTCTTTACTCCCCTCTTATCTCCTCTTCCCACAATCGCATACAAGATTTCTCTCGCGCATCACCCCTACTCTGGAACTCTCTACCACAACATATCAGACTCTCACCTACCATCGAAACCTTCAAAAAGAGCCTGAAGACCCACCTCTTCCGACAAGCCTATAACCTGCAGTAACCACCGATCGACCAAACCGCTGCACGACCAGCTCTACCCTCGCCTACTGTATTATCACCCATCCCTTGAAGATTGTGAGCCCTCGCGGGCAGGGTCCTCTCTCCTCCTGTACCAGTTATGACTTGTATTGTTTAAGATTATTGTACTTGTTTTTATGTATACCCCTCCTCACATGTAAAGCGCCATGGAATAAATGGCGCTATAACAATAAATAATAATAATAATAATTACCCTCACCCACAAAGCCCTCCATGGCTCAGCACCACCCTACATCTCCTCCCTTGTTTCAGTATACCACCCTACCCGCGCCCTCCGTTCTGCTGATGACCTGAGGTTGGTATCCTCAATAGTCAGAACCTCCCACTCCCGTCTCCAAGACTTTACACGTGCCGCGCCAATTCTTTGGAATGCACTTCCCAGGTCAATACGATTAGTCCCCAATCCCCACAATTTTAAGCGTGTCCTGAAAACGCATTTATTCAGACTGGCCTATCGCCTCAACACATTAACCTAATCTATCCCTGTGTGGCACAGCCAAAAGTTTTACCATAACCAGATTTCCCGCATCATGTTCCCACATGCATTATGCATCCATTAGCCCTCTGTGTCTGTACTGTCACACACTTAACATTATGGCTGGTCCATACAATCAGGGCAACTGTTACCACCCACCTCTCGTGTCTACCTCTTTCCTCATAGACTGTAAGCTTGCGAGCAGGGCCCTCTTTCCTCTTGGTATTTGTTATAATCTACTGTATGTGATTATTGTTATGCTGTAATGTCTATAGTCTGTACAAATCCCCTCTGAAATGTAAAGTGCTGCGGAATATGTCGGCGCTATAAAAATAAAATTTATTATTATTATTATTATTATTATTATTATTATTATTACCATGGGATCACTAGAGCATCGAAACTGATGGCTAGCTGATCTCGAGACCTGGCCACAAACTGAGGAACTTTGCCATCAGGTCGACGTCCGGGGCTCCCCGTCTTTGGCATATCTAATTGAACATGGCGTTGAAACACCACTTGCTCGATGCGAGGCCCTGACGACTCAAAAAATCAGTTGCCCAATTTTACACCCCCGGTATATGCATGGCTGATATGGCAGGAACGTGATGTTCCGCCCATAACAGGATCCTTGCTACCTCCCCATTACCTGTTTGCTGCAGGTCCTGCCTTGATGGTTTATGTAGGCCACTGTGGTGGCGTTGTCCGACTGTATGTGGACGGGATGGCCTGTGAGGAGGGTCTGCCAGCGGCGAAGGGCCAAGAAAATTGCCCTGATCTCCAGGAGATTGATGGGGAGCGCGAGCTCTTGGGAGCTTCAGCGACCATGCGCTGTGTGATGAAGAAAAACCGCTACCCATCCGAGGAGACTGACGTCGGTGGTGATGACCTGCCACCGGAGAGGAAGGAAGCATTTTCAGGCCAAGACTGAGGCGGAGAGTGTCCACCAAGTCAGGGACTGCCTCACCTTGAGAGGCAGTAGAATGGGCCAGTCCAGGGAGCGGTCCTCTTGTCCCAAAAAGAAAAGAGGGCCAGCTAAAGGAGACAGGTATGGAAATGAGCAAATGGCGCTGCCTCCATGGCGGCAATCATTTTCCCCAGAACTCCCATGCAGAACAGTAGGGGAAGTGGAAATGGCCGTCTTAGATCGCAGATCCCCGGGCAGGAAAACACAGGCCTAAACCGTGTCGAACCTCATGCCCAGAAACACCAGGCGCTGTCCTGGGATCAGGGAGGACTTCTCCCTGATTACTTTCCAGCCGAGACGGACCAGAGTGTCCTTGGTGATCTGAAGACTAATTGCAGTCTCGACGGGATGGCCCTTTGATCAAAAGACTGTCCCAGTAAGCGATTATGAGAATCCCCTTGGAACGAAGCATGGTCATGACTGCTGCCATGACCTTCTTGAATTCTCTGGTGGCAGAGGCCAGGCCGAAGGGAAGAGCTGTGAACTGATAGTGATTCTCCTGGATCGCAAACCGTAGTAATCTCTGATGCTGAACACAAACAGGAATGTGAAGGTAAGCATCCTGAATGTCTACAGAGCAAAGAAATTCCCCCGGTTCTATGGAGGCAATTACCGAACTTTGAAACTTCATCCTGAAATGACAGATCCCAACGTTACAGTTCAGTTGCTTGAGGTCCAAAATCAGATGGAGAGATCCATCTTTCTTCTGGACTACGAAAAGATTGGAGTAGAACACTGAAAACTCTTTTTTTGCCAGTGAACGGGTATGATTACTCCTATGCGTAGTAGGGAACAGATAGCCTGCAGAATACCTGGGGGTGTAAGCCAGGAGTCTTGGTGGTCGAGATTGAAAGAAACGTCCTTCCCGTGGGGCGGGGGAAGAACAGTCAATTTTGTAGCTGGAGGTCACGATCTCTCTGACCCAGGCATTGTCAACCACCGACAACCAGATAGCCGGCCTTCCACCCTGGAGAAATTCCTGGGTGGGGGTGACCTGTCACTTCGATGACAACCTGTTGGCATGAGTCCCTGAGGGCTTGGAGGAGGGACCCTTTGGCTACCAGTGAGGTGCAGATTTGAAGAATGGCTTCTTCCATTCCCCTGGGGCGTAAAGAGAGGTCCTGCTTGAGAGGAAAGCCCTAAAGGAGAGAAGGACCGAAAGTAATGAAATTGGAGCGAGCTCTTCCTATTGAATGGATGTTTAGGTTTGTACTGAGGAAGAGAAGTGCTCTTTCCTCCAGAAGAATCCGAAATTATTTGATCCACCTTGGAGCCAAACAGTCTGGAGCCTTGGAAGGAAAGGCTGCTGAGGGACTTTTTAGACGGTAGATCCGCATTCCATGCTTTCAACCAGAAAATGTAGTTTATAGCAATGATGTTGCTTGAAACCCTGGCTGAAAAACTGGCTGCATCCAAGGAAGCGATCAGAAGGTATTTGCCGGCAAGGGCAATTTGGTTTGCCAAATTGGCCAGCTCATCCGGAGAGGCTGCCGCAAGAAAACCCAGACGAAGCATCTTTGCCAGGCAGACATGGCCTTTGCCACCCAGGTGGAAACAAAAATGGGACTGTCACGAACCGGGGGTGTTTGGTTGCCCCCAGTTCGTCAGGGGATTTATTATATCCCACTTTTCTGTTCCGGTTTGGAACTTGCAGCTCTCTGGCACCCCCTTTACCCTCAGGTCAGTCAGGGCTGTATATGTGAACAGAAGAACAGGGCAGAGCCTACCCGATGTCAGCGACAATCAGCAGATGACTGTGTGTGTGTGGCTGGCTGTGTCCCGCTGTGGCAGATGTCTGCAGGTTAGAAGAGGTCTGATGCCGAAGGCGCATGAAGCATAAAAAGTGCAAATAAAAGCAGTGCTTCAGGCAGGATTACAATCTGCTGAGGCACAAGTTCCGATCTAGCATTGGCTGTGCTGTGTCACAGCAAGCACGATTCAATGCGGTGGGCGTGCCTGATATGCCGGCAGGTGTATAACTTAAAGTACCTCTCCTATTCGCTAAATCGCCTGGGAAGTGTACAGGCAGAGAGAAGGAACTCAGTGATAGGAGCAAAAGCACGCCGAGAAGACACGTGCTGCGAAGCGGGAGCGTGGCCAAATCTGAGCGGGAGAGAGGTGGAAGCAGCGAGACCTTCTTTTGGTCTGAAAAGTTTGCGCATTTTAAACGCGAGGTTGTGAGTGGCCGGGGAAGCTGGTGAGGAGGCATGGCCGAGAAAAAAAGGGGGTTGGCCCACAAAGTATGAGATTGACCAGGGATAAATGGCCACAGCTGTGCGAGGATTGCTGCACTAAAGCCGCCCTGTCCCATGTGGTGGTCAGATGAAGGGACGGTAATGATTTTTAGACCTGCCACGCAAAGCTGCGGGGAGGGAAAGATACATACCTGCAAGGTGAGTCCTGATCCCTCTTCACCGATGAGGATGCCTTCAGGAGCCCTCAGGTGAATGAGGGTCACTGGTATGAGAGATCTTCCTTCATGCAGAAGATGGCGTCAACCTCTTATAAGAAGGGGGAAGGCCACCACTGGTGACCACCATCTTCATCCGAGCCCTGTCCGAGGAGAGGGGTGGGGTGGGAAACAGGCTAGGACCGGTCACTGGAAGTCACCATGAAGCACCCGTAAAGGTGACATTGGGTTAGGTCCTGCCTTGCAGGCCCGAGAGAGGGCGATGTGGGTGACACCACACTGCACTCTCCATCGCATAAGTAAGGGAAAACCGGATGGGAATCTACACCATGTTACCCTAAGAAAAAAAGAACCTGAAAGACCATGGGAAAAGATTACTGAAAACACGACAGGAAATCTGAAAAAAAAAATGCGGATCTGGGATCCGATCCAGGTCCGCCTCTTACAGACTCTAAGCTTAAACTGAGGTGCTTTGTGCCTGTTGGTGGGTGTATACTACTGGGGAGGAGCTATTTTTCCTTTTTTGCCTAGTGTCAGCCTCCTAGCGACAGCAGCATACACCCATGGTTACCTGTATCCCCCAATGAAGTGTTAAAGAAATCGGGCTTATGGACCACTGTACAGGACCATTTGGTTCACAGGAGAATTTAGTGTATTTTAAACATAGAATCACACGGTGGTATGCCAAACATCTGTGGTGGAGGCACAGCTGAGGTGTGTTGGAGGCCTTTGCTATTTTACAAATTCATCAGTTAGCTGGCTTACAGCACAAATAAGTTATCAATTCAGAGAATTGGGGCTAGTCATAGGAGAAGGAAGTGAGCAGACAGCAAGCACTGAGGAGAAGCAAGGTGCTGCTGGGAAATGTAGTTTATCAGTGTGAGAATAAAATCTGGGCTACCCGACGACTCTTTTTTTAAATACTGATTTTACTGATTTATTTTACTACATGGACATCCCCTTCTCAATCACTATGTACACTCGTGGTTAAAAATGTTGGTACCCCTCGTGTAGTGACAGAAAAACCCACAATGGTCACAGAAATAACTTGAATCTGACAAAAGTAATAATATATGAAAATGAACAAATGAAAGTCAGACATTGCTTTTCAACCATGGTTCCACAGAATTAAAAATAAAACTCATGAAATAGGCATGGACAGAAATGATGTACCCCTGAAAATAATGTGACAAAAGGGACATGTTAAATCCCGGTATGTCCACTAATTGGCATCACAGATGTCTACAATCTTGGAATCAATGAGTGGGCCTGTATAGAGGGCTACAGATACTCACCGTGCTGTTTGGTGACATGATGTGTATCCCACTCAACATGGACCAGAGGAAGCGAAGGAAAGAGTTGTCTCAGGAGATTAGAAAGAAAATTAGAGACAAACATGTTAAGGGTAAAAGTTACAAGACCATCTCCAAGTAGCTTGATGTTCCTGTGACTACAGTTGCACATATTATTCAGAAGTTTAAGATCCATGGGACTGTAGCCAACCTCCCTGGATGTGGCCGCAGGAGGAAAATTGATGTCAAATCAAAGAGACGGATAATACGGATGGTAACAAAAGATCCCAGAAAAACTTCTAAACAGATTAACAAGCTCAAGGAACATCAGTGTCTGATCGCACCATCCGTCGTTGTATGAGCCAAAGTAGACTTCATGGGAGACGAGCAAGGAGGAAACCATTGTTTTGTTTTTTTAAATTCGTTTATTGAACAAAAAGGAGAATAACATACATATTGACTTATGATAATAAAATACACGCATAGCCCTTACAAATATACAGAAAACAGCCGGTTATACAGTTGACTTTCACAGGCTTTTATCATATTGTTCATGCAGATACTAAAGAACATTAGCCTTTCAAGTATACAGGAAACAGCCAACCGGTTATACATTGTGAAGCATGTATATCAGTTGACTTTCACCAGCTGTTATCATATTATTCATTCAGATAATAAAAAACATTCCTAAACTACAACTATATCAACTGGTGCCTACTACTGCGCAGCCTAATATCTTATATCATGTTATCTCACATATGATGTCTCAATTTTGCAAAGTAAGGTGAGAGGAATTCCACCTCTCCTAGATCTTCTCAAACTTGCCCGGGCATCCCCTATTTTGATAAAGCGTACGTTCGTATGGAACAATCGAGTTCACCAGGTCAATCCACATTCTAAGGGAGGGACACGAACCCCCCATCCACCGTAGTGCCAACACCTTCCGTGCCATAAATAGTGTTTCACGCAGAAAAATCCTGTCATAATGACCCCAATTCTCCTCATCCCATACCCCAAACAAGCAGACCAGTGGTCCTAGAGGAACCGGGGCCCACATCAAGGATGACAAAAGCAGGGTCACCTCTTTCCAGTACTGTAAAATAATGGGACATTGCCAGATCATATGAACAAAATCCGCATCTGGTGAATGACATCGCAGACATTCTGATGATTGAAGTCGATCCATTCTGAAAAGTCGTGTCGGAGTTAAGTATGATTGATTAATTATATACAGCTGCATCATTCTATTATTAATAGATGGTGATACTCCGATCGGAGATTCCAGGATCTCCTCCCACTCCTCCCCCTGAGCACCAGGGATTAGTCTGTCCCATTTCCTTTTAATAGAGCTTATAGCAGATTCCGTTCCCACCGACAGCATGTACGTGTATAAAGAGGAGATGAGACCCTGGGGACCCTGCGAATTAAGGATTCCTATCAGAGGCAGAGATGAAATAGTACGGTCCACACCCCCACATCTCATGTGTGATTGAAGAGCCAATCTCCGTTGTAAATAACGGAAAAACTGGGATCTCGGAATATCATGTGCAACCTGTAATTGCTCAAAAGACACCAAGGTCCCCTGGTCATACAAGTCTCCCATCGAGGAAACATTATGTTGCATCCAAAAAATAGTGGATGGGTGGTTCAGTAGTTCTGGGAAATAATCATTATTCCACAGCGGCATTTCAGCTATAAAATCTTTAAACCCAATCGCTTTCTTAATCTGTCTCCATACTAATCGCGCCAGTCGGAGCAAGGGTAGTAGACGAGGGACATTAGTCCTCTCCAACTCAAGGAAACCTAGTGGGCAGTCAGTTCACGCAGCATGGAGTAGGTGGCATTCCGAATTGTGGAGGCAACTACCCGGCATCCATCTATTTAAAGCTTTAGCTTGCCCAGCCAAATAGTATAAGAAAAAATCTGGTAACGCCGCCCCACCTCCCTTTTTTGGTCTCTGCAGGGTGGTCAATTTAAGTTTGGGCCTAGTTTTCCCCCAGTTAAAAGATATGATCTGGGAATTGAGATTTACAAAGAAGGATTTGGGTACCACTACGGCACTATGCTGAAAGGAGTAGCTAAGCATGGGGAGTAATATCATTTTAATTAGGCTTATATGTCTGGCCACAGACAGTGGGAGTTTGCTCCAAGTTGTGAATTTCATTTTAACTAGTTCCAGCAGTGGTTGAATATTGAGCTGTGAGTCAAGCGTACTATTTTGTGATATATATATATATACACACACCCAAATATTTAAAACTAGATACAATAGGCAGCGAGGAGAGAGCTTCTAGCTGGGGCATTGGGGCGTGAGAAAGGGGTAGCAGAGCGGACTTCTCCCAATTTATATATAGACCTGAGTATTTACTAAATCTATCTATAATGGCAATTACTTGTGGTAGAGTCTCCTCCGCTTCATCCATGAATATCACCTATCGTCAGCATATAGACCAATGGTGTCTACCCGACCCGCTATATTTATACCTTTAATACCAGGGGAAGATCTAATACGTATTGCCAATGCCTCAATCGCAAGCGCAAATAGGGCCGGGGAGAGGGGGCATCCTTGACGAGTCCCCCTATGCAATGGAAAAAACTCAGACAAGGAGTTGTTCACTATAATACGGGCTTTGGGCTTCATATATAGTATTTTGATCCATTTTATAAATTTATCCCCAAAGCCATATCTTTGTAAGCACGCGGAGAGGAAAGGCCACTCAAGAGAGTCAAAAGCTTTGGCAGCATCTAGCGATGACAATGCCCACTTGTTGTCTGGCATTAGAGAGCTATATTGGGCTATTTACTGGACCTGTCTGATGTTAATGGAAGTGCTCTTACAAGGCATAAAACCTGTTTGATCAGAATGTATAAGGCTCAATATAATCGAATTCAGTCTGGTACTGTAGCTAGAATCTTAGTAAAAATTTTATAGTCCACATTTACTAACGAGATAGGGTGGTAGGATCCACATTCCAAAGGGTCCTTCCCCTCCTTAAGCACTATGATATTGGCTTCGTAAAAGGATTCAGGCATAGATTTCCCTTCCCAAATTCCCCGAAATACTTTAACAAAAAGTGGCATTAATATATCCTGATATTTCCTGTACAATTCAATAGGGAATCCGTCCGGTACAGGGGCCTTCCCGGAGGCCATGTCCATTATGGCACTTTCTATCTCCTCCGCAGTAAATTCAGCTTCCATAAGGGCCCGTTGTTCAGGATCTCATGTAGGGAATGTCACATCTGACAGTCTAAACACCCCAAGCTGTCTCAGTCACTTTTAGATTCATATAATGACCTGTAATAATCATAAAAACAGCCAAGTATTTCTTCAGTTGAAGATACCAATGAATCATCCGGGTTACGAATCTGTACAGTCATGGCCAAAAGTTTTGAGAATGACACAAATATTAATTTTTACAAAGTCTACTGCTTCTTTTTTTCTCATGGCAATTTGCATATACTCCAGAATGTTATAAAGAGTGATCAGCTTAACAGCAATTACTTGCAAAGTCAATATTTGCCTAGAAAATTAACTTTATCCCCCAAAACACATTTCAACATCATTGCAGCCATGCCTTAAAAGGACCAGCTAACATCGTTTCAGTGATTGCTCCATTAACACAGGTGTGGGTGTTGATGAGGACAGGGCTGGAGATCAATCTGTCATGATTAAGTAAGAATGACACTACTGGACACTTTAAAAGGAGGCTGGTGCTTGGCATCATTGTTTCTCTTCTGTTAACCATGGTTATCTCTAAAGAAACACGTGCAGTCATCATTGCACTGCACAAAAATGGCCTAACAGGGAAGAGTATCACAGCTAGAAAGATTGCACCTCAGTCAACAATCTATCGCATCATCAAGAACTTCAAGGAGAGAGGTTCCCTTGTTGCCAAAAAGGCTCCAGGGCGCCCAAGAAAGACCAGCAAGCGCCAGGACCGTCTCTTAAAAGTGTTTCAGCTGCGGGATCGGGCTACCAGCAGTGCAGAGCTTGCTCAGGAATGGCAGCAGGCAGGTGTGAGTGCATCTGCACGCACTGTGAGGCGGAGACTCTTGGAGCAAGGCCTGGTCTCAAGGAGGGCAGCAAAGAAGCCACTTCTCTCCAGAAAAAACATCATGGACAGACTGATATTCTGCAAGAGGTAAAGGGAGTGGACTGCTGAGGACTGGGGTAAAGTCATTTTCTCTGATGAATCCCCTTTTCGATTGTTTGGGACACCTGGAAAACAGCTTATTCGGAGAAGACGAGGTGAGCTCTACCACCAGTCTTGTCTCATGCCAACTGTCAAGCATCCTGAAACCATTCATGTGTGGGGTGGCTTCTCAGCCAAGGGAATGGGCTCTCTCTCAGTCTTGCCTAAAAACACAGCCATGAATAAAGAATGGTACCAGAATGTCCTCCAAGAGCAACTTCTCCCAACCGTCCAAGAGCAGTTTGGCGATCAACAATGGCTTTTTCAACATGATGGAGCACCTTGCCATAAAGCAAAGGTGATAACTAAATGGCTCAGGGAACAAAACATAGAGATTTTGGGACCATGGCCTGGAAACTCCCCAGATCTTAATCCCATTGAGAACTTGTGGTCAATCATCAAGAGACGGGTGGACAAACAAAAACCTTCAATTTCAGACAAAATAAAAGCATTGATTTTGCAAGAATGGACTGCTCTCAGTCAGGATTTGATCCAGAAGTTGATTGAGAGCATGCCAGGGAGAATTGCTGAGGTCCTGAAGAAGAAGGATCAACACTGCAAATATTGACTTGCTGCATTAACTCATTCTAACTGTCAATATAACCTTTTGTTACTCATAATATTGTTGCAATTATATTTCTGTATGTGATAAAAACATCTGACAAACACACACAAAAACCAGAGGGCAGCAGATCATGTGAAAATATAATATTTGTGTCATTCTCAAAACTTTTGGCCATGACTGTAGTATTGTATTTGAGGTGTTATGTTGGCGCACCAAATAGGCTAAGAGTTTGCTTGCCTGGTTTCCCAGCTCAAAATACGATTGGCGAGTAAAGAATAGTTTACGCTTGGACTTAGTGTCCTTATGCTGAGCATATAACCTCTGAGCAGCCAACCACTCAGTCCTGTTACTGCTAGTTTGGTTAGATATATATGTAGCCTCTGAATCTTTCAATCGCCGCTCCATCTCATCATCCTCCCTTGAGGTTACCCTTTTAATATAAGAAATTGTGGAAGATAAGCAACCCCTCAGATATGCCTTAAGGGCATCCCAAAATAAATTGATATCTTGAGGCTCTGGGTGGGACGAGATGAAGCAGTGCAACTGATCGATCGTTCTGTCTGGAGTCGCCATTAACTTTAACCAAAAAGGATTCAGCTTCCAGAACATCCTATTATTTGGCTGCCCATATTTAAGTTTAAGAATGACCGGACTATGGTCTGAAATCCCCCTACTGCCATGTTCTATGTTGTCTACCCACATCGCCCGACCGCTGGATCCGAATAGATAATCTATGCGTGATAGAGATCGCTTAGTGGATGAGTGGCAGGTATACTCCCTTGATTCAGGGTGACGCATCCTCCATAAATCTAGCCACCCGCTACCCTCCATAAATAATGACAGTTGGGTCACATTCAATGAAGAGACTCCCCCAGACATGCCTCCCTCTAATCTCAATTTGTCAAGGTGGGTATTCATGACCATGTTGAAGTCTCCCATGCAGATAACATCCGCGTCTGGATGATTTAAGGCAAAGCTCATTGCTTTTTGAACAATGGACGTATTGGCCGGTGGGGGGTTATAAACACATAGGATTACATATTCCCTGGTATTTATCAATGCATGTACAAAGACAAAGCGACCTTCAGGATCCCTCCGGGTCTCCCTGGCTTCCCATCTAACGTCTCTATGTAGCAGCAATGAGACCCCTCTCAAATAACTAGTGTGAAATGCATGGCCAGACCATTGTACCCAAGGTTTCTGCACGCACCGAGCAGTATCTGGTCAGATGCGTCTCCATCAAGGTCACAATGTGAGGATGATAATGTCTAATCTGCGAGAAAACCTTGATCTTTTTTCGGGGGGCCTTTATACCGCTCACGTTCCATGTCATACATATCATCTCAGACCCCATACTTACTCCATTGAATATGGCATACAGTACTACCCGAGCAGAATTTAGAGGCACCACATAGAGATTGAGATTGCCATTGGCTGCGACTTTTACCTAAGTAACAATCAAAACTATTGTAAAAAAGAAAAAAAAAACAGGAAACAAACATTAGTGGAGCAAAGTCTCACGCTCCTAGGAAAACACAAGCAGGGGGATACCATCACTGATCAGTGTCCGGTATAGTTGGTAAACTGGGTACCTGTAAGGAGAGCCCCCATTAGACCATTAATAAAAGAATTTAGGTTAGTAGTAAGTATATTAGGATTCCTTTGCAGGGGATCCCATATGAGACCGCAGCCACTCAGTCGCCTCCGCTGGATCCGTAAAAAACACAAAGGAGCCCCCATGTACAACCCGGAGCCGGGCCGGATAGATCATTGAGTATATAACATTTCTCTCTCTGAGCCGCTTCTTTACATCAATGAATTGTGCCCTCTGTTTCTGAAATTCCATGGAAAAGTCCGGGAAAATCGAGATCACGGCATTGTTGAACTTGATGGGGTCTTTTTGCCGTGCAAGGCACAGAATAGTGTCTCTGTCTTTACAGTTGAGGAGACGTGCCAGGAAAGGTCTAGGTGGGGCTCCCGGAGGAAGGGGTTTTGTAGGGACCCAGTGAGCCCTTTCGACAGCAAACATTGGAGAGAATTCATCTCCCAAAGAAGCCTTAAGCCAACCTTCCAGAAATTGCTCAGGTTATTGACCTTCTGAGCGTTCCAGCAGACCAATGACACAAATATTGTTCCGATGCATTCTGTTCTCCAGGTCGTCCGCTTTCTGCCTCCAGGCATTCACAGAACCTGCCGCTTTCGTTAACTTGGCCTCCATATGCGCGATGGTGTCCTCCACCTGGGACACTCTTGTCTCCACTTCTGTAATGCGTTCCCTCATGGTTTGCGTATCCTGTCGAAGTCGTCCCACCTCAGTATATATGTCCTCTATTTTCTCAGGGATGTCCTAGTCAATGCGATGGCCTGCATCAACTGTTCGGACGCCTGTTTGAGGGTCAGTTCTTCCTGCTCAGATTCTTCTTGTCCCCCAGATGAACGATTTTTACGCTGAGCTTGGGAGGGATTGGTTCTAAGAGATCGTGCACTTTCAGAGGGATCGGGTCTGGCATATTCTTTCAACTTTTCTGCTGCTCCTGACCCCTTAGAACGATTCATGATCAGTGGCAGTATATTACAGCAAGATAACTGGAGGCATATGCTCCGGTGGTTTCCCACGTCAGATGATAAACACAGCAGGGCTATTTATTAAATGATTGCAGCCCAAGAATAATTCCCACACAGAGGAGCCACGTGAGCTTATGAGGACAGCGTCCGGTGCCGAGTCAACAGGATTTCTTGCGGCGGGGAGGGGGATCCGCAGCACCCACAGAGAGCAGCAGCAGTGAAGGGAGTCCACAAGCTCCCACAGTAATGGCGCCAACGGGTATAGCAAGTATAACAGTAGGGGGGGAGAAAACGCAGGGCCCAATCTTCCAGGGCACTCACCGCGTGTCCCCTCTAGTCCTCAGAATGGATGTTCACTACCCGGGTGGCGTTGCAGCTGTGAAGGCCGACGCCGCAGCTCTCACTGCCAGAGCGCGCGTCTAAGATTGCCGCCACCTCGTGCAGGCCCCGCCGTCCGTCCCGGCCTCCCCAGCAGTTAGCTCACCAGAGCCGCTCCGCGTCCTCCCACGGGAATCCAGGGGTGTCCCGATATCGAGGGGTCCAAGTACCGCCAGGTATATTGCAGTGATAAGGTCTTAGTTGCAGGATAAGGGCAGGATTCTTGGGAGCTCTCCCAACATGCGTCCTCTGTATTCAGCTACATAGCCACGCCCCCCCGAAGAAACCATTGTTGATTTAAAATCATAAGCCAGACTGGAATTTGCCAAACTATATATTGACAAGCCACAGAGCTTCTGGTAGAATGTTCTATGGACTGATGAGACAAAAATTGAACTTTTTGGCCAGGCACATCAGCTCTATGTTCACAGATAGAAAAATGAAGCATATCAAGAAAAAAACACTGACCCTACTGTGAAACATGGAGGAGGCTCTGTTATGTTCTGGGGCTGCTTTGCTGCATCTGGCACAGGGTGTCTAGAATCTGTGCAGGGTACAATGAACTCTCAAGACTATCAAGGGATTCTAAAGACAAATGTGCTGCCCAGTGTCTGAAAGCTTGGTCTCGATCCCAGGTCATGGGTCTTGCAACAGGATAATGATCCAAAACACACAACTAAAAACACTCAAGAGGAAAACTCCGGACTATTCTGAAGTGGTCTTCTATGAACTCTGACCTAAATCCTATTGAGCATCTTTGGAAAGAGCTGAAACATGCTGTCTGAAAAAGGCAACCTTCAAACACGAGACAACTACTGGAGCAGTTTGCTCTTGAGGAGTGGGTCAAAATACCTGTCGAGAGGCGCAGAAGTCTCATTGACAGTTACAGGAATCGTTTGATTGCAGTGATTGCCTCAAAAGGTTGTGCAACAAAATATTAAGTTAAGGGTACCATCATTTCTGTCCAGGCCTGTTTCATGAGTTATTTATATATATATATATATATATATATATATATATATATATATATATATATATATATATATATATATATATATATATATATTTTAAATTCTGTGGAAGCATGGCTGAAAAGCAATGTCTGACTTTCGTTTGTTCATTTTCATAGATTTTTTATTTATCATTACTTTTGTCAGATTCAAGTTATTTCTGTGACCATTGTGGGTTTTCCTGTCATTAAATGAGGAGTGTCAACAATTTTGACCATGTGTGTATCTATCCTCCAAGTAACATAATGACACCTATACTTAGCTCCGGTGCTGGCGCTGCTCCAGCTGTGTCAGAACTTGCTCTCCCAGGGCTCACGTGATGTTACGCCATGTCACTCTCCTCTTGATGTACGTTGACATCTGGATGAAGTCAGAGATGCGGCTCCTCTCACTTCCTCCAGATGTTTAGGCAAATCAAAGTAAGGGACAGTGAAGCGGCCGATGAATGGCCAAAGGGGTCTCGTGACATAACATCTCTTTTATGAATGAAAAGTTCTGCATTTTATCTCTGGCAAGAAAGTTTGGGTTCATGCTTATCTTTTTTTAACTGCGATCTTCAACTTTTTGAAAAACTGATGACCATCAATTTGCCTTATGCCCCTTGCACATTTTTTGGAAGATTTGATTTGTTCTGCTACATATTATTTTAATCAAAATGAGCATCTGATCCTTGGCATACAGGAGAGGGCAGACATTTACCTTTTTTACAAGATCCAATTAATGTTTTAATATTAAGTATGTATTGTTAACCAGACTTATCAATCATGGTGGTGGGGGAAGCATAAGTTGCCCCCACAGGAGATGGCTAGTGATCAAACCCCTGTTCAGCCAACTACCCCACACACATCCTCTTTACCTTTCATGTTTTCAGTCGGAAGAGGCAGACGAATATGTCCTCTGACCACCGTTTTAGGATTGCTGTTCCCAGATTTTATTGAGGCTCTGGTGTTCCTTTGTTCAGGTTCCTGTTTACGGACTACAATCGATTATCCAGTGTTGGGGGAGAGACGTCTATGGCAGAAATGATCGCCACACTGTCTGATGCCTGCGAGAGAGAGTTTGGTTTTCTAGCAACTCGACTCTTCAGGGTGTTCAAAACTGAAGAAACACAAGGTACTTGTTCACTTGCTACTCTATTCTATTTCCTTTGGTGCCAGAAAGTAGACTTCATCTCTGGCATTGTAGAACGTCTATAGATATAACAATTTAGAGATAGGATTTGCTAAGAACGTTGAGCGACGTTGCAAATAATTAACATTTTGTTTTATAGAATAGTGATTTTTGGCTTTCATTATTGATTATTCTGAGCCAGAGCTCCATTCACAATTCACCGAAGGACTGCAGAGTCTGTACAGAATATGATCTGATGATTCAGAAATAGACTTTTCTCTATCGCTTCATTGGGGGACACAGAAACCATGGGTGTATGCTGCTGCCACTAGGAGGCTGACACTATGCACAAAAAAAGGTTAGCTCCTCCTCCGCAGTATACACCCCACCGACCGGCACTAATTTCCTCAGTTTAGCTTAGTGTCAGTAGGAGGTGGACACGGGTCTTTCATTAGACCCATATCTACCTCGGTGTGCGTCGTTTCTTTTCAGGTTTTCGGAGGGATACAGAGTGAATGGTCACATCTGTAGTCCCACAAAGAGACTGAGTACGGCGTGTACTGCCACCCCGTATCCTCATAGCTCTCTACAGCAGGACCCAAAGCCTCGAGCACGGATGCGTGTCAGGCATTCCAGAGGTCCTCGTCTCCCACCCACTCGCCCACCAGAGCCTGTCAGTGTGGCAGAGACGCGGACATCCCTCTACATGGATGATGAAGGTACCAATCTTCCCCCCCCCCTGCACTTATCTCGCTTCATCTCAGCAGCCGGGCTGCAGGCAGGGATTCATTGGAGACGGTCGCCGCGGCAGGGCAACGTTGCTCCGCGCTCCCCGGCGGCCGCCGCATCTACTCCAGGCCCCGGCTTCAATTTGGGCCTTGCTTGGCGTCGCGGCCACGCCCCCCGCCTTCTTCCTTAGGCGGGCTTCTCTCCCGCCCGTTTTAGGCCCGCCCACCGCTCATTCCTTTGGTGTCTGCGCTCCTGAGGTGGCGCTCGGCCGACCCACTACTAGCCTGCTTAGTGGCAGCAGGCGGCGCCATCTTTGGCCTTACTGCGGTTAGCCCCACCCACTCCTTCCTCCCTGTCTCCTCAAGGAAGTGCGCGCTTTCTATCCTGCTCCTCAGGCTGCCGCCATTTTCTCAGCCTGTCAGCCGGTATCCGTCTCCTCTATCTGTGGCCCTGCAGACGAGCTGTGCAACATCGCTGCCGGAAACACCTACAGGACACCGGACCGTGAGTAGCTCTGCCCTGCAGACTGACACCCTCCTCTGCCTCCTGTCCCCCAACCTTCCGGCACTACTTCAGTGACTTTCTTTCATCATGTCTAACTCTAAGCCTGATTGTGCTCATCCTCCTGCGTCCTCCTCTTGCACCTTAGTCAAGTTCTTTGCATGTTCTTCTTGCAAACGCAAACTTCCCTCGGGTCAGTCCACTCCCCTCTGCCTCGACTGCAGCAATCCTATTGAGCCAGCCGCCCAGGAGCCCCCTATTGCCCCACGTGACAGTGAATCCCCCATTCCTGGCTGGGCTTCTTCTCTATCACAATCTGTGACAGATCTCACCAGGGTGTCCCAGTCCCTAGTGGCCGTTCTTGATAAGTTGCCCCTGGACACTTCTGCGGGATCCAGCAGGTCACAAGTGGCTCCATCTGAACCAGCCAGCTTGAGCCGCAAAAGGCCGGAATCCTCCCCTCGCCCCAGCTCACCACATAGTCCTTCCCAGCAGTCTCCTTCTCGAGCCTCCTTGCCCGAGTCAGGCAAAGCGTTCTCGGATGCGCCATCCGAAGAGATTTTAGAGCTAGATTCGGACCATACCGCGGACATGAAGGTTACGGTACAGAACCTCATTGCAGCGATTAGCCACACCTTCGAGATCACGGACTCCCCTGCGAAACCCTCAGATCAGGATGTTTCGTTCAGACGGGCAGAAGCACCTTCAAGAGTCTTCGCTTCTCACTCTGAGTTTGACAAGCTCCTTACCAGGGAGAGAGAAAATCTGACCAGGTGCTTTCAAAGAGGGAAGCGTCTCGGCGTTCTGTATCCATTTTCTCAAGAGTTCACCGACAACTGGTCGGCCTCCCCCTCTGTAGACGCTCCTGTGTCCAGACTATCTAACAACATGGTTCTTCCGATCTCAGGTGTGGCGTCTCTGAAGGATTCTAATGACAGGATCATAGAATCCTTAGCAAAGTCAGCATTCAAAGCGGCTGTGACGGTGCTAAGTCCTTTCTTTGCTTCCACTTGGGTAGCAAAGGCCATAGCTACTTGGGCGGAGGACCTCCGCCAAGGCAATCTTGATGGAGCCCAACCGGAGCGACTGGCCGAGCTAGGCAACCAGATCTCCCATGCAGGAGAATATTTGGTCTCTGCCTTCTTAGATGCCGCGTTTTGCGCAGCTCAAGCGTCCAGCAACATAGTTGCAATCCGGCGTACAATTTAGCTTAAGGCTTGGCAAGCAGATTTGTCATCAAAAAAGTCCCTTACCAATCTGCCTTTTCAGGGAGTGCGTCTCTTCGGATCCCAGCTGGACCAGATTATTAAAGACGCCATTAGGGGCACAAGCTCTCTTCTCCCTCAGTCCAAGCTTCGTAGACCCCCTCCAAGGCGTCAGTTTCGGCCCTTTCGGTCTTTCCGCCGAGTCGCGACGGCAGAACCTTTTTCCAACCAATAAAGGCTGCAAGCACGCCAGGATAGGAAGAAGGTCTCCTTTAGGCCCACTCCCTCCGGGCGATCTCACTCCTCCCAGGGCAGATCCTCCAGGTCCAGAACTGGACAATCCACATCGGGCATGACTATCAATAAAGTTCCGAGGTGCCTTCCCAACTTGGCGGCCGACTCCTTTTCTTCAGAGACATCTGGCTTGCCTCGGTGGAAGATGCTTGGGTCAGGGAAGATGTATCCTCAGGATACAAGATAGAGTTAGTTTCCCGGCCCGGGGATCGCTTGTTCGAATCCCGACCTCCAAAAGACCCCGCCTTAGTTCCGGGTTTCTTTGCATCCATCGCCTCTCTTCTCAGTTCCGGGGTGATTGTGCCCATTCCCGAAACAGAACGATTCACAGGTTTTTACTCAAACCTGTTTGTAGTGCCGAAAAAAGGCGGCGCGGTTCGGCCCATTCTGGATCTCAAGTTACTGAACAAAAGGGTCCGCCTGCAGCATTTCAGGATGGAGTCCCTTCGTTCAGTAATCGCTTCCAAGGAGGCTCAGGAATATACACTCACTGGCCACTTTATTAGGTACACCTGTCCAACTGTGTGTTAAGACTTAATTTCTAATCAGCCAATCACATGGCGGCAACTCAGTGCATTTAGGCATGTAGACATGGTCAAGACAATCTCCTGCAGTTCAAACCGAGCATCAGTATGGGGAAGAAAGGTGATTTGAGTGCCTTTGAACGTGGCATGATTGTTGGTGCCAGAAGGGCTGGTCTGAGAATTTCAGAAACTGCTGATCTACTGGGATTTTCACGCACAACCATCTCTAGGGTTTACAGAGAATGGTCCGAAAAAGAAAAAAAATCCAGTGAGCGGCAGTTCTGTGGCCGGAAATGCCATGTTGATGCCAGAGGTCAGAGGAGAATGGGCAGACTGGTTCGAGCTGATAGAAAGGCAACAGTGACTCAAATTGCCACCCATTACAACCAAGGTAGGCAGAAGAGCATCTCTGAACGCACAGTGCGTCGAACTTTGAGGCAGATGGGCTACAGCAGCAGAAGACCACACTGGGTACCACTCCTCTCAGCTAAGAACAGGAAACTGAGGCTACAATTTGCACAAGCTCATCGAAATTGGACAGTAGAAGATTGGAAAAACGTTGCCTGGTCTGATGAGTCTCGATTTCTGCTGCGACATTCGGATGGTAGGGTCAGAATTTGGCGTAAACAACATGAAAGCATGGATCCATCCTGCCTTGTATCAACGGTTCAGGCTGGTGGTGGTGGTGTCATGGTGTGGGGAATTTTTTCTGGGCACTCTTTGGGCCCCTTGGTACCAATTGAGCATCGTTGCAACGCCACAGCCTACCTGAGTATTGTTGCTGACCAAGTCCATCCCTTTATGACCACAATGTACCCAACATCTGATGGCTACTTTCAGCAGGATAATGCGCCATGTCATAAAGCTCGAATCATCTCAGATTGGTTTCTTGAACATGACAATGAGTTTACTGTACTCAAATGGCCTCCTCAGTCACCAGATCTCAATCCAATAGAGCATCTTTGGGATGTGGTGGAACGGGAGATTCGCATCAGGGATGTGCAGCCGACAAATCTGCGTCAACTGTGTGATGCCATCATGTCAATATGGTCCAAAATCTCTGAGGAATGCTTCCAGCACCTTGTTGAATCTCTGCCACGAAGAATTGAGGCAGTTCTGAAGGCAAAAGGGGGTCCAACCCCTTACTAGCATGGTGTACCTAATAAAGTGGCCAGTGAGTGTATGTGCTCAATAGACATTCAAGATGCCTATCTGCATGTCCCCATCTTTCCCTGGCATCAGAAATTCCTGCGATTCGCTATTCATCAGGACCACTATCAGTTTGTCGCCCTGCCGTTCGGTCTCGCCACCGCGCCCAGAGTGTTTACAAAAATCATGGCGGCGTTGATGGCCTTGTTGAGGATCAGAGGTCTCGTCCTCTTTCCGTACCTCGACGACATTCTAATCAAAGCTCCGTCCTTTTCCCAGACTCTCCAAAGTCTTACCATCGTTCTCGACACCCTGTCCAGATTCGGGTGGCTCATAAACAAAGTGAAGTCCTGCCTTGTTCCGACTCAACGCCTTGTGTTTCTAGGCTTATTGTTCGACACCCGTCGATCGAGGGTTTTTCTCCCAGAAGAGAAGATGATTTCTCTGCAGCGAGATGTGCGATTGCTGCAGAGCCCCCAGCTTCCATCTTTCCGGTCAGCCATGAAAGTCTTGGGAAAGATGGTGGTGACGACCGAAGCAATTCCCTTCGCTCAATTTCACTCGACACCGCTTCAACAGGCCATCCTGTCTCGGTGGAACAGGTCTGTTCTTTCCCTGGATCGCCCATTTCGCCTCTCGTCCTGGGTCAAACAGTCCCTCAATTGGTGGCTGACGTCACCTCTCATTTCCCTAGGCCGGTCATTCCTTCCGATTCACTGGCAGATTGTGACCACGGACGCCAGCCTTCTCGGCTGGGGTGCAGTGTTTCGCAATCAGACTGTTCAGGGTCGGTGGTCGACTCGAGACAACTCTGCCGATCAACGTCTTCGAGATACGGGCGATTTATCTGTCTCTCATTCACTGGGAAAGGCTTCTCAGGGGTCTGCCGATCCGGATTCAGACAGACAATGCAACACCGGTGGCATACGTCTACCATCAAGGGGGGGACACGGAGTTCCTCGGCTCTAGCGGAAGTGTCCAAGATTCTCCACTGGGCAGAGGTATCAGTCCCAGCGATATCCGCGGTGCACATTCCCGGAGTGGACAACTGGGCCGCTGATTTTCTCAACCGCGAGCGTCTCGCGGCGGGAGAGTGGTCCTTACATCCGGACGTCTTTCATCAGCTTTGCCATCGTTGGGGGACTCCGGACGTAGATCTGCTGGCGTCTCGCCTTAACAGGAAGGTTCCACAATTTGTATCCAGAGCCCGAGATCCTCTCGCGGTGGGCGCCGATGCATTCCCTGATCTCAGTTCAAGCTCCCCTATCTGTTCCCTCCCCTTCCTCTTCTTCCCAAGCTGTTGAAGAAAATCAAGGAGGAAGGGGTACCAGTCATCCTCATTGCTCCGAATTGGCCCAGAAGGTCTTGGTTCGCGGACATTGTCAACCTTCTCGCGGACGCCCCCTGGAAGCGTCCATACAGAGCAGATCTGCTGTCTCAGGGTCCAATCTGCCACCCCAATTCTCTGCCGCTCAATTTAACGGCGTGGCTGTTGAGACCGCGGTTCTGAAACGGTCAGGTATTTCGGATGGGGTTATCCACACCATGATCCGGGCTAGAAATCCATCGTCTTCCAGAATTTATTATCGTACGTGGAAGGCCTATTCCACTTGGTGCGAGGTCAATGACATTCCGCCCCCATGTGCTTTTCACTCCCTTCTATCCTGGCGTTCCTCCAGGCAGGCCTAGATGCGGGCCTTGGCCTCAGCTCTTTTAAAGGGTCAAGTCTCAGCACTTTCCATCCTTTTCCAGAAGACGTTGGCCTCCCGATCGCGGGTCAAGACTTTTCTTCAGGGAGTGACTCATGCGGCACCTCCGTACCGCGCTCCCGTGGATCCATGGGATCTGAATCTGGTCCTGGAGGCTCTGCAAGGTTCACCCTTTAAACCTCTCAGGGAAGTTTCCCTTTTCTCCTGGAAAGTGGCCTTTCTGGTGGCCATCACCTCCATCCGGCGCGTGCCTGAATTGGCGGCCCTTTCTTGTCGCCCCCCTTTCTTGGTGCTCCACCAGGATAAGGTGGTCCTGCGGCCCCCGCCTTCCTTCCTAAGGTGGTGTCCACTTTCCACCTAAATGAGGACATTGTTCTCCCGTCCTTTTGTCCGGGTCCAATCCACCCTCTTGAGCACTCCTTGGACAAGCTCAACCTGGTCAGGGCAATGAAGGTCTACCTGGCTAGGACGTCTCCCTTGTGGAAGACAAGACTCACTTTTCATCATTCCAGATGGTGCGCGGAAAGGTCAGCCGGCCTCCAAGGCTACTATTGCTCGCTGGATGAGATCGGCAATTTTGGAAGCATCGAGTGCCCCCTTCCTGGAATTAGAGCTCACTCTACCCGGACAGTGGGTGCCCCCTGGGCGGTGCGCCACAGAGCTTCCGCGCTTCAGCTCTGCAAAGCTACAACTTGGTGTTCGATCCACACGTTTGCCAAATTTTACAAGGTCCACACCTATGCTTCGGCGGACGCCAGCCTAGGCAGAAGGATCTTGCAGGCGGCGGTGGTGAGTTCTCAGACCTAATGGAAGTTTGCTTTTCCCTCCCCAGGGACTGCTTTGGGACGTCCCATGGTTTCTGTGTCCCCCAATGAAGCGATAGAGAAAACAGGATTTTTGGGTTGCTTACCGTAAAATCTGTTTCTCGGAGCCTTCATTGGGGGACACAGCACCCTCCCATGTCTGCAACTCCTGTTCTTCTGTTTGTTGGTTACAGTTGAGTTCTCTGTTCTGTTTTTACTCTATTTTGTTACTTCTCCTACTGCTTTCTCACTGACTGAGGAAATTAGTGCCGGTCGGTGGGGTGTATACTGTGGAGGAGGAGCTAACCTTTTTCTGTACTTAGTGTCAGCCTCCTAGTGGCAGCAGAATACACCCATGGTTTCTGTGTCCCCCAATGAAGGCTCCGAGAAACAGATTTTACGGTAAGCAACCCAAAAATCCTGT
This sequence comes from Dendrobates tinctorius, assembly GCF_039654945.1. Taxonomy (NCBI): domain Eukaryota; kingdom Metazoa; phylum Chordata; class Amphibia; order Anura; family Dendrobatidae; genus Dendrobates; species Dendrobates tinctorius. Next base: position 13,351,285 of record NW_027361689.1, on the reverse strand, counting down.
TTTTCCTAACATATAAGCATTCTACAGTAATCTTATGTAGGAAAAAGCTGTTCCAGAATACATTACCAGGGCAGACAGAACGCTTTTTGCAGTGTTATATATTGGCACCTCACCTCCCATGTGCTACGCTCATACAGTGAACAAGTAACCTTTCCTAATTATTAGTGCCCTACAGTATAGTACCCAAATAATAGTACTATAGTGTGGTTAAAGAACCATTAGCCTAAGAATCAGTGGTATGCAGTGCTGCCACCAATATACACTGCAAAAATAATACCCTGTGCAGTGTCCATCAATATAAATAGGACTATGCTGGGTGTAAAGGGCTTGTCCAGTCCCAAGATATCGATGACCTATCCTTAAGATTGGTGGGGGTCACCTCCGCTGATCATCTGCTGGCAGCTATATCTACACATAGAACAGAGCTGCACTACGCAGGCCCATCCAACGTGTAGTAGCTGCTGCCGGGTCCTGGAGAACAGTGCAGACTTTCTTCAATGTTTACTCTCGATAGGAGCTGTAACAAATCTTGGGTTGGGGTACTAGGTATCCTACCCCACACCGATCTGAATTGGATGACCTATCCGTGCAGGAACTATGTGGCAGCTCATTGCTTAAAGCAGTGGTTCACAGTCTGCGGCCTAGGGGCCACATTCGTCCTGTGATCCCGTTTGTGTGGCCCCCAAACCAAACGGACACAAAAATGTTTGTCTGACAGGTTTACTGTACATGGGCAGCCACAAAGAAGAGTAGTGACAGCAGCTGAAGAGCAGGGACTGGCCAGTCCTAATGGTGCCCTGTGTAGACGTCTATGGATGCCCCGTATATCAGAAGAATGGGCTCTTGTCCCGTCCGGCACTGCAGAACGGAGTATGTGAACTAGACAGGCCGTGTCTGTGGCTTCACTGTATTTCATGGGAGATGTAAAGCGTTGGGCCATAAGCACAAAATCCTTAACAAAAGCCGTGTATGATCATGCCTTTTTCCTCATTAGAGTATATTCACACAGTTTTTTTGTATGAGGATTTAGTAGTGGATTTTACTATAAAATACCTATAAAAAGCTGCTTCCAATGAGGTTTCCAATTAATTTTAATGAGCTTTTTCCCCTTGAAATCAATTGGAAGCTTATTTAAAGTGTTTTCTGTGATTTTCGGGGCAGAATATGTTTTTGGATCTTAGCTGATTGGTGGCGTTCGGACTCTTGTAAATATGATTTCCACCTATGAAACATTTATGGTATATAACATACTTTCCATATACTGCAAATGTCACAGGAGGTAATACCCCTTTTGCTTGCCATTTCTGCCCTTGGTATTATTAGTTCAGTATGACAATGTGGCCCTTGGACCAAAAAAATTATGCACCCTTGGCGTAAAGTGATGTAACGGCAGTGCTATATCGGAGGCATCTCGATATTGCCTTTGTGCAATTATGTTCTTTGTATGGAAACATTGCAGGTATTGCTTGCAGTGAGACATACTCTGTGACTTTCACTTTTTTATTTATTCTAGGCAAAAAGAAATGGAAAAAAACGTGCTGCCTTCCATCATTTGTGATCTTCATCTTCATAATGGCATGCATCTTCACTGGAGTGATCTTGCTGGCCATCTTCAAAGTAGACCCTAAGAACATGACGGTGAACGCTATCCTCATAGCCGTGGCCTGTGTGGTTGGCTTGGTGTTAATCCTGAACTGTCTCACGTGGTGGCAAGTGATGGATTCAATCCTGAACTCCCAGAGGAAGCGTCTTCATAGCGCAGCCTCCAGGTTGCACAGGCTGAAGAGCGAGGGGTTCATGAAGGTGACTGCCAGTATGACTATTGGTATTATGTTCAGGTGTCTTTTTTACTGTATAATCGTCTCCCCCAACTTCTAAATTGAGGCTGCAAGTTGAGAGGACGAGGCGGTTTAATGAAGTTGTCTATTAGAGGTGATAAAAGATTTGCCTGACTCTGTTCTGGTGGCCACATTGGTGGTATGTGGCGTCCTGACCAAAGCCGTGCAAATCTTCTCCTACATACCAGAATTAAACACTGCCTCTTCCTATTAAACCCAGTGCATCTCATAGTTGTGGAGAAGATGCGCCAAGAGTGCTGGCAGGTAGGAAGAGGTTTGCAGAGCTCTAGTCTGGTGGCCATAGACTGCCAACATAACCACTGGACAAATCTTTTTATTTATCATTAAAGGGGATATTTAATTTTATTTACTCTGGGCCTAACAACTAATAGAGAGGTATTTGGTAACTGCATGCCTGTTCTGCCCGGCACCGATCTCTGCCAGCACAGGACCGTCACAAACCGAACCGTCGGTGATTTTTCGGCTTCTGCTGACATCACATCGACAGAGCAGTGGCTTTTATTTAGCTCTCCATTGACGAGGGATGACTGTCCACATCATACTGATAGGCAGCAGAGAGACGGCTGTCAAATCAGCATGACATCAGCAGTCATGCCCTGTCGACAGATAAACCCGGAAGATGAAGAGCAGCTCTGTTGACGTGAAGTAGCTGAATCGCTGGTGGGACCCAGCCGGCAGTGACCGCTCTGAGCCCAGCGACTGGTAGAACAGGCAGATAGTTAGCATCTACCTGTCTGTTCGTGTTTAGGCCCATAGTAAAGGAAAAAGTAAAATGGTCGTGGACAACCCCTTAAATGTTTGAAGTCTTGAAATCTTTTTGTCTTAAGAATTGCATGCTGAAATCATTTCAGGTTTACGCCTTTACGTAGCTGTTAATAGACGCAAGATTAGATTTCTTCCATTTTCAGATAAGGAGGGGGGCCATGGCTTTCCTGCCTCCTCCATTGTAGATGTTGAAGAGGGTGGAGGCCTCAACCATTTATGAGAAGTGGAGTTGGGTGATTCGCTTTTTCCTTGCGTTCCCTAGACACATTGTGGATGGCCCTGGGACATCTGTGTCTTTCACCATTTTATAAAATGCTTATCCGTAATGCAATGTTTTCTGCAGGTTTTGAAGTGGGAAGTAGAACTGATGGCGAAAATGGCAAAGACCATCGACAGCTTTACCCAGAACCAGACGAGGCTGGTAGTGATCATTGATGGCCTGGACGCCTGTGAGCAGGACAAGGTCCTCCATATGCTGGACACGGTATGTATGGCCTTCTTATTTTACGTGTCAACACGGCAGTCGCATATCCCCGGTACTCCGCACTCACAGCATTCTCAAGTGTTTGGTCAAATATAAAGGAACATGGCACACTGTGCATAAGCAGAAAGCTGCCAATCAGTGGTGGGGGTGGGGTTACAAAGCAGGATGACTAGATGGCAGGAGGCAACCAGGCATCTAGTGATAATCTCCTGCTGATAAAACGCTGATTTTATTGAAACTACACTAGGCAGACTAGTAAGTGACACATCGTTGGAATCAGACTCTCTGCCCCTACATTAAGCGAAATCCACAGATGGGAAAAGATACATATGTAAAAGAGTAATGCTCCTCATAAGAATAGTACAGTCGTACTTAAAGGGGTTGTCTGGCGCTAAACAATTGGTGACCTATTGGCATAGGTAATCACTATGAGGTTACTTGGTTCTGACATTCAGCAATCGCCATCGATCGTCTGAAATTTGCTCTGGCAGCGGTTGGATGTGGCAATGTGCTGGGGGTACATTGCTTAGTGGCCTCTGCAGAGTAATGCACCGTATCTTCTACTCAAAGGGGAGATAAAATGCAGTAACCGGCAATGGCCTCTAAGCAATATATGGAGCGGCCGTGTTTCGCTGCGTAGTTTGCTTACATTTGGCCGCGATAGATGAATCTGATCAGGGTGGGGTTGGCTGGTGTCATACCTCCTCAGATTGTTTAGTCCCAGATAAGTCCTTTTAATTATCTATTAATCAAACCCAAAAAACAACTCATTACATTCCTGCAGGCATATGTATACTGACGTATTACCATCACAGCGGCATCATCAGGGGGTAGTGTGCATCCCTATGTAACAGTCCTAAATACTATATGATTAATCAAACTAAGATATCTATAAAACGTGATGATAAAAAAAAATGTATATCCCATAACTCACCATTTTGTATAGCAAACACCATCCATCTCGTCCTGCAAAATAACACATTTCAGGTACCCAGCGATTGCCTTGAATGGTTGCTGCAAACAGTATGGTGTCTTAATTACAGGCTGTACATCCCGGCCTGTGGCTGGTGCTGGATACATCCTATAATTGCTGTTTTATGGCCATAATTAACAGCATTGTAAGTTCTGCAAACCATCTACACGACTATTAATTCTGTTACGATGGCCGATTGCTGTGAATTTTACAAGCAGCCTGTGAGATTGTGCCCAGAGGGCTGTCGTAGAGGATGGCATGGCACCTCACCAATGCTCCAGCACAGGTATATGATAATGAATCGCCTTCCTAGATCCCCGATTTACGACGGATATTTCTTACATGTTGCATCGCTGCAGATACTGACCGTCCTACGGTGACGAGAGCGCCGCCTGCTGGAGAATTACAAACGTGCAATTAAAATCCAATTTATTTCCAGGACCACTTGTTTTATTTCATGTGATTTATGCAAATTGCTGCCATTACTTGAATGGCTCATTAATGAGCAAATAAAACAAGGCCTGCCATTCGTCTTTGTGTCAGTCTAACAATAAATGTATGACATGTAATTTTCTTATTACAGCCTCCGTTATTAACCTATGGTAATGTGTTTACTGAAATTGAGAGGGAGAACATATTATTTTTGTCCTGCTTCATTATAAAATTCGCAGACAGATTGTCAGTGAGAATAATTAGCCAGAAAAATAATTAGCAAAAGGGTAAAGAGAGCTAATTCATTTTGTTTTTTTAGGTACGGATTTTATTTTCGAAGGGTCCTTTCATCGCCATCTTTGCTAGTGACCCACACATTATTATTAAGGCAATCAACCAGAATCTTAATAGTGTTCTGAGAGATTCCAACATTAACGGCCATGATTACATGCGTAATATCGTGCACCTTCCAGTCTTCCTGAACAGCCGCGGACTAAGCAGCGCCAAAAAGATGTGTGTGACCGCAACGACCAACGGCGATGTACCCGGGGTAGATAATGCAGGTGGGTGAGGTTTATAAATGGACTTTTGGGTTATGTGCTCTTTTTCCCCTCATTTTCGGTCTGGATTTTCCAGGCCAACAGTCTACATGTTACTATGCAAGCATTATGGATAAGATGTTGTGAAATTTCACCAACGTGCTGCCCCCTGCAGCGCAAAAGTGGAGCATTTCTGCATCTAATGCTATGGTGGTTATGAATCGTAGCGACTAACCCTTAAAAAAGGACCCATCACTGGCTCAAAAAAATTGACTTAAATACCTTCCAAAAATTCGCTGAGCTCCCCTGGTTCTGCCGCTTTTTTCTTTTTTGTGCTGCGTCGCTCCATTGCAGAGATATTCATATTTAATGCTTTTGGAGTGCAGTATGTGAAAACTCTGCTTGTAGACCAACTGGGGGTTTCTTCAGAGTCTTCTCAGGGGGCCTGTGCTTTAACTCCTCCCTCCCTGACGCTGCCACAGTTCCGCATTTTCTGAGACTATTAGTGTTAGGATTGACAGCATCTGGGAGGGAAGGGTGAAAGTGCACGCCCCCAGAGAAGACTCTGAAGAATCGCCCAGTTGCTCTACAAGCAGAGATTTCTTATACTGCACTTCAAAAGCAACAAATGGGAATATTTCTGTAATGGAGCGACGCAGCACAAAACAGAAAAAAGTGGCAAAGTCAGAGGAGCTCAGTGAATTTTTGGAAGGTATTTAAGTCAATTTTTTTGAGCCAGTGACCTGTCCTCTTTTAAGGGGTTAGTCAGTTATGATTCATAACCACCATGGATTTAGATGCAGGAATTCTCTGGAATTTTTTTTTTTTATTTTTTTTTACAAACTATTTATCTCACATTTTTTGAGCACGTGACATCCTTTTTAAGCTCTGAAAACTGCCAATGTAATTTCTGTATGAGTTTCAACAGTATTCTACATTATTTGCTTGCTGTCATTCTTTTGCACTTTTCAGTATTTACTTGCAGTCGATAAAAATTTGTCCTGGTCATGTGATGGACACGAAGGTGCAGGGCTCTATCCAGCCTGGACTCATAACTGTACTGCAACGATTCGTCCATCCGCCCATGATCAGGACAGATTATTAGACATGGGAGTAAATAATGAAGGTTCTTCTTCAATGACAGCAAGCAGAGATCTTAAAAACATAGAAATTTAATGTCGAACAGATATTGCAAAATGGTGCAACTTGCAACTTTTCAGTCATTCTGTAGGTTTGTTGGAAAAAAAATCCTTATAACTTGGATTTATTCATAGAAATCCCCATTTTTTTTCTATACTACGGAGGGCAGTGGATGGCTATTCTAACCATAAAGCTGGGGTCACACTTGCGTGAAACTCGCAGAAACTTGCAAACTCGTGTGTCAGTGGAGAAGGAGTGAGCATGTGCGACCATTCTTTGTAGGAGTGGTGGTCGCACATGCTCACTACTGCTCCGTTCACAATGTGGCATTTTGGAATCAGCCGGACCCCCAGTGATCATGCATTTATCCTGTGAAGTGTGCTCAATGTTTTTTTTTATGGGACAATCCTTCTAATACGAGTATATTTTCTGATGATAAGAATAAAATCCCTTCCGTCCACCAGTATATGAAGGTCGGTGGTAGAGGTAATCGGTTTTAGGACTCCTGTGCATGGTGTACCTTAGCTTCCACCCCACTTATATACAGTATTTTCAGAAGAGGAGTATTCGCAGTTCTGCATACCAATCGCTCCTTGTCTGAAACAAACTGGTGAACTTAGAAGATCCTGAGACTCGTACATTAGAAAAACATGATTGTGTCTTCTGTGCTTTGTTCCCTCCGTAGGAGGCCACGAAGATATGGATCGTCGTGTCTCTCAGCACAGTCTCGCGGAGACTGCAAAACTTGGCAGCAAAACAGCCTTGAATAGACGGGTAAGAGGAAAGAAGTGAAATGTAGGGTTAATCCGGCATAAAAGCAAAGGATTTTTCATGGAATCATAGAATCATAGAATCGTAGAGTTGGAAGGGACCTCCTGGGCCATCTGGTCCAACCCCCTGCTCAAAGCAGGATTTTCTAAATCATCCCAGTCAGATGTCTGTCCAACCTCTGTTTGAAAACTTCCATTGAAGGAGAACTCACCACTTCTCGTGGCAGCCTGTTCCACTCATTGATCACTCTAACTGTCAAAAAGTTTTTTCTAATATCTAATCTGTGTCTCCTCCCATTCAGTTTCATCCCATTGCTTCTAGTCTTTCCTTGTGCAAATGAGAATAAAGTTGATCCTTCTACAATGTGACAGCCCTTTAGATATTTGTAGACAGCTATTAAGTCTCCTCTCAGTCTTCTCTTTTGCAAACTAAACATTCCCAAATCCTGCAACCTTTCCTCATAAGACAGGGTTTGCAGACCGGTCACCATTCTGGTCGCTCTTTTCTGAACTTGCTCCAGTTTGTTGATGTCTTTTTTAAAATGTGGTACCCAAAACTGGACACAATATTCCAGATGAGGTCTGACCAAAGAGGAGTAGAGGGCAATAATGACTTCACGGGATCTAGACTGTATGCTTCTGTTAATACATCCTAGAATTGTATTTGCCTTTTTTGCTGCTGCATCACACTGTTGACTCATATTCAGTCTGTGATCTATTAGTATACCCGTCTTTTTCACATGTGCTGTCACTTAGCCCTATTCCTCCCATTCTGTATATGCTTTTTTCATTTTTATTGCCCAGATGTAGTACTTTGCATTTCTCCCTGTTAAAAACCATTCTGTTAGTTGCTGCCCACTTCTCCAGTTTATTTATATCTTTTTGAATCCTCTCTCTCTCTTCTCTAGTATTAGCTATCCCTCCTAGCTTTGTGTCATCAGCAAATTTAATCAGTTTACCCTCAATTCCTTCATCTAAATTGTTGATAAAGATGTTGAACAATACAGGGCCCAGGACAGAGCCCTGTGGTACCCCACTTGAGACATTCTTCCAACTGGATGTGCAGCCATTTATGACCACTCTTTGGGTCCGATCACTAAGCCAGTTATGAATCCACCTAACAGTTGCCTTGTCCATTCCATACTTAGTCATTTTTTCAATAAGGATTGTATGAGATACTTTGTCAAATGCTTTGCTGAAGTCAAGATATACTATATCTACAACATTTCCTTGATCCACCCAATCAGTGATTCCGTCATAGAAGGAAATTAAGTTAGTCTGACATGACTTATTAGTTACAAACCCATGCTGACTCTGTTTAATCACTTCATTCTTATCCAGGTACTGACATACATGTTGTTTAATAATTTATGGAAAAATAAAGAAAAAAAAATTTCCATCTCAACAAGATGCTACTTGATTGGAGAGCTCACACTTCACAGTCCTATTCCTGTAGAATTGGGCAGTCGTCGTCTTCCGTGTCTCACGTTGCATGTGCCCACATTTAGGGAATGTGGTATTTAGCCAATGCTTGGCGGGCTTGTTATTCGCCCAGGGGCCGCACTGTGTAGGTTATTCCCTGGGTTACATGTCACATTCGGAAAATTCAGGGATCTGTCAACCTCACACACCCTGAGGCTGGTGGGGACGTTGTGGTCAAAAACCTGAGGTTTTAGCCGCACAGATACTGGTAACAGATTTCACCCTGTATCAAGTTTCTCTGGAAATAGAGAGGAAAATCACCGGGGTTCGGAAAAAGGAACGGCTGTGTCATTTGCAAAGTGTATCTTCAAGGGATTTCTTAACTATTTATCTGCTGCTGTAGGTCATTGACAGACTCTGCAATGCTACGTTCTGCTTGTTGTCCCTGGAGAAAGTCTTAATGTTATCATATGTAAATGAAGCATTAGGTGCATCGTCCAACCCATAGCACCTAATGAAAATCCGCCCCTCCAGCTCTTTTCCATCCTAGTGCCTGCCTCCCTACGATTGATAGCTGACGTCAGGCGCTGGGCAGGAAATCTTCTGCCTGCTCACACCGCCTCGTGGCTGCGGGTGATGGACAGCGTGCGTGCAGTGGTATGCTGAAACACAGCGTAGCGCCGGTTTGGGCAGGCACAGGATTTCCTGCCCGATGTCCGCTAACAATCAACAGAGGGAGGCAGGCACTCGGGATGTAAATGACTCGGGGAGGCAGACTTTCATTAGGTGCTTTGTCCAGCCAAGAGCACCTAACGAAAGTCTGCTCCCTGAGTCATTTGCATCCTCAGTGCCTGCCTCCTTCTGTTGATTGTTAGCTGACATCAGGCAGGAAATCTACCGCCTGCTCACTTCACAGCTGTTTTGGCGCCTGCGCTGTAAGGGGCCCTTCTTGGGGCACTTGCTTCAGTGTGACAAGCATCACCGCTCAACAACACTGTTCACTCGCAGACAATGTGAGCAAGTTGTGAGATTTCCTGCTCAACCCCTGTCATCAGCTATCAATCAACGTAGGCAGATGGGCAGGGCACTAAGGATGGACATGAGCTTGGCAGGCAGACTTTCATTAGGTGCTCTGGGCAGGACGAAGCACCTAACACCTCCATTTGCATATTGATACCATTGAGGATTTCTCCGGAATAACACAGCAGACAGCAAATAGAAAGGTATCAATGCATTTATCTTAACCTATGGGGGATAAGCTTGCTGACAAATTCCCTTTAAAATATTAAGGGGATGGGAACCTGCTGAAATTGTATGTCCAACCTCTCAATACTATTTAAAGGGGTCTTCTTAAGATCTCGCTACTCCTGGCCTCCTGCCTTGCCAAGGGTGATGCGTTTCTGAAGATTGACTGCTCAGACCTGCGATATAGTCGTGCTCTGGTCCAGACTGTTCTATCCTAGGCTGCTATCTGAGGATCCAGGGGGTACTTACGCCCCCCCCGAATCTAGACAACTTCAGAGTGGTGCTAGCAGGCTGTATAGCTTACCCTGCCTGCGCCGTGCGCTCCTTGCCTGGGTAGCTCGCCAGGCTGAAACTGCAGAGATAACCAGTAGTGATGAGCGAGTGTGCTCGGACAAGGTGTTGTCCTAGTGTTGTGGGTGTGCTCAGATAATGTTTGCATGATGTTAAACAGCCACAACACATGCATGGATTGCTTGTTTGTTCATGCTGGCTAACAGCTGCAACACCTGCAGCCGCGGGGACTTGAACATATTATCCGAGCACACCCAAGACACTAAGATAACCCAAGGCACTCGGGATAAAGCCCAAGACACTAAAATAACACCCAAGGCGCTCGGATGGCGCCCAATGCCCTCGGATAGCACCCAAGGCGCTCGGATAGCACCCAAAAGGCGCTTGGATTAGGGGAAAATTTCTAAGTTGCTGTATTATTGTTTTTGTTTTTTTTCTTTTTCTTTCTTACAAGTGCTTTGCCATTTTACTTATTTATGAACTGGAGATTTGTGTTCCTTCTCCAGGACACATACAGAAGACGGCAGATGCAGCGCACGATCACCCGTCAAATGTCATTTGATCTCACCAAGCTGCTGGTGACAGAAGACTGGTTCAGTGACATCAGTCCTCAGACCATGAGAAGATTGCTAAATATTGTTTCAGTAACAGGTAATTGTGTTGGTGATGGCCGTACTCCTCAAGCAGCCGTTCCTCCCACACATGCATGCTTCTCTCAGCCAAGTGTACATGTGTTCTCAATGGGGAGAGGGGAGCAAGCCAATGTCAGATATGTCTGGTTGCGCCTTATTAACTGTGAGAACAGAAGCATCAGTCATGTTGAAATCCAATTCGCCTCATCCATCATCCTGAATTGGGCACCAGATTGTCTTCCAGTGCCGCTTTTTTTTCTTTTACATAGGCTACTTTCACACATCAGGTTTTCGGCGTCAGGCGCGATCCGGCGTCGTGCCGGAACGCCGGATCCGGCAAATGTTTCGTAAAACCGGATGTGACGGATCCGGTTTTCTGGCGGATCCGTCTTTTTCTGGACAGACAAAACCGGATCCGTCTCATCCGGTTCATCCGTTTTTCTATCCGTTTTTCGACGGATTACGCCGGATCCGGTTTTTAAAATTGACCCTTGTGGCCTTCCGAGCGGGATTGGCTACTGGAAAACTATATATAGCATGTTCCTACAGCCCTTCTTTGACAGGTTGTAGAGGAGAAAGTGCAGGTTGGAGAGAAGAGCAAGTTACTGGCGAAGATGGATGTTGTCATTGGAAATATTTTGAAGAATTTGGCGGATTTTACAGCGGAGGCAAATCGTTTGAGGGTGATTGTTCTGGAGAAGGAGAGAGCGAGACAGCAGCGCATCAGGCATCGTAGACGACGTTTGTCGATCCACCCCATCACAGCCAAGAGAATGACGCGTGGGGTCTATTCTACACTCTGCATGGACCTTCGACGAAAACCGGATAAATTTTTTGGATATGTTAGGATGAAAATGGAGAATTTTGATTACTTGGTGGCGCGCATTGCACACCTCATAAGAAAAGCGGACACCTATTGCCGCTTCTCTGTTTCACCCGCAGAGCGTCTGATGGTGACTTTAAGGTAAGCCACATTTATTGGATATGATCGCATCAGAGCACACTTTCACTGCAATCTTGTTGGTGGTAATTTGTATCTCCAAGTGTTATAGGTCAGTTTTGGTATGTAATGCTGTGATTTAAAACTAATTTATTGTTTTTTAATTCCCCACAGATTTCTTGCAACTGGAGAATCCCTTTCGTCACTGCATTTCCAGTACAGACTCGGGATTTCCACCATATCTGGAATAGTGAAGTACACATGCCGTGCACTGTGGGACTCCTTAGCTGAAGAGTTTTTACCAGAGCCCACAACAGAGAGGTGGATTGAAATTGCTGACAAGTTTCAACAGATATGTCAGTTTCCAAACTGCTTGGGCGCTGTGGACGGGAAACATATCCGCATTGTAAAGCCAGCTGGATCGGGATCGGAATATTTCAATTACAAGAAATATTTTTCAATTGTCCTCATGGCCATCGCTGACGCGGAATACAAATTTATTGCGGTTGATATTGGGGCCTATGGCCGCTCCAATGACTCTCAAGTTTTCAAACTGTCTGCCATGGGGCGTAAACTGTATGGAAACACCTTCCAGTTCCCACCACCTAGACCGCTGCCGCAAACATCTGGTCCACCTATGCCATTTGTCTGTGTAGGGGATGAAGCCTTCCAGCTGTCAGAACACCTTTTGAAACCGTACTCTAGCAGAGGATTGACAAGACCAAAACGCATTTTTAATTACCGCCTCATAAGAGCAAGAAGAATGGTTGAATGTACCTTTGGTATTCTGACAGCCAAATGGCGGGTCCTATTGACTGCGATCAACCTCAAGACAGAAACTGTGGACGAGGTGATCAAAGCGTGCGTGGTACTCCACAATTTTGTTATCTGCAAGGAACCCATTTCCATTGAGGACACCTCTGAAGAAACCACCTTGCAAGATTACCATGACATTACCACTAGAAGTTCTGTGACGGTTTCAGTAATGAGGGACAATTTTGCACTATACTTTATGTCACCTCAAGGCAGAGTACACTGGCAGGATGACAGAGTGTGAAAGATTTGTGCCCTAACCAAACTTGTGTACCTTCTGTACCAACAGTATATACCTTTGCCAACCAAAGTTGGCTATCTTGTCATGGTCTCTATTTTTAGCTTTAGGCCACAGGTGTGTACCTGGTTGTGTTTTATGCAAAGTATTTCACCTTTTAACAAAAGTTGTGTACATTGTTAGGAAATCACCAACAATTAAAACAACTTTTTAGGTGAAATACTTTGCTTCAAACACAACCAGGAACACAACTGTGGCAAAAAGCTAAAATTTACCCACAGTTATATACCTAGTTTTGAATACCATTTCACCTTTTAAATACCCTGTATTTAACCTTTTTCGCCGCAGAAAGAAATGACAGACAACCAGTGTAAAATAATTTAACTTTTATTGAAAAATGTTTTTTTTAGTAAACTTTTTTTTAAAATTTTAATAAACTTGTTTAATAAAACTTTGAAACCATAAAACTGGTCATTTTTATTTAAATACACACATTATAATTCTGTGTAGTGTGTGGTGGAAATACTGCTGTAGGGGCTGCGGGACACTTCGACACTGGGAGTGTGGAGAGAGGACTGGGATCGTGGTGGGGAAGGAACAGTTAGAGGTGAAGGTGTGGAAAAAACTACAGAATGGGTGGACATGTGGGAAGCAGAAGAGGTGGTGGGTGGTGGAGTGGAGGGTTGGGCAGGTACTGTAGGAGCAGATGATGTTGATGGCAAGTTGTATGGGGAAGGAGTTTGGTACGGGGCAGGTTGCTGGAAGTGGGGAGATGTCTGGTACGGGGCAGGTTGCTGGAAGTGGGGAGATGTCTGGTACTGGGGAGGTTGCTGGTACTGGGGAGTTTGCAGGTACTGTGGAGGTTGCTGGTACTGGTGAGGTTGCTGGTGCTGGGGAGGTTGCTGGTGCTGGGGAGGTGGATGGTGCTGGGGAGGTGGATGGTGCTGGGGAGGTGGATGGTGCTGGGGAGGTGGATGGTATGTAATAGGAGGGGGAGGATGGAAAGTGGCTGGAGGTGGATGGTATGTAATAGGAGGGGGAGGATGGAAAGTGGCTGGAGGAGGTGTAGATGTAATAGGAGGGGGAGGATGGAAAGTGGCTGGAGGGGGTGTAGATGTAATAGGAGGGGGAGGATGGAAAGTGGCTGGAGGGGTGCAGGTGGAGGAACTACTGTGGTGGGAGGAGGAGGAGGTTGGGAGGTAACTTGCTGGACAGCAGCGTGGCATGAATGCATTACATGCATCTGCTGGGCAGGAGAGAGCGTTTCCATGCGCTCCACAACAGACCTGAAAAAGGTGTGGTTTGGCGAAGATCTTGCTTCTGAATGCATGGTTTGCAGAAGTATCTTCACCTCCAGAATGCTGGAGTTGATCTGCTGATAGCCTGCGGAGATTTGCTCTGACAAGACTTTTAGACAGTTCTGGAAAGATGCATTCAGATGCAAGAACTCTGGCGCATAAGTCTTTTCCTGACCCCTCTGCCGCTGCCGCCCAGTACCCGCAGGTGTACTAGAGGTGGCAGGGGCAGAAGGGTGGGGTAAAGGGAAAGCGATCTCCTCACCAGCAGCTTCATGTAATGTAGGCGGCCACGATGCTCCTGTGCTGGTGGATGGGACAGATGGGTCGAATGTGTGGGAAGGCTGGGAAGGTGCAGATGTACCGGGGTGGTCGAAGTGTCCCTCGGTGCCGGTCTCCTCAGGGATCGCCTCAGAAGGGTCCAATCGTGCCGGCTCCCGAGTGCTGCTCACCGTGCTGTGGAATAAAGAGAAAAAAAAACAATTAAAATACTGACATAGTATGGCCCTGGCTGAAAAAAAATTTTACATATAACATTTTTTTTCACATGTGGTGTGTAATATTTACCTTCTGGTGACCATTGTTTCCCGGAGGAACGACAGGGCTTCTGCGTACTTGTACTTGCTCCTGCGTCCTCCAGATCCACTCGGGGCCCGCATCTCTTTATTGAACTCCTTCTTGAAACGATCCCTCACAGACCGCCACCGATTCACAATTCTGTTCCCTGAAACGAGAAAGGAGTGGTTAGTATACAACATCAGTGTTTCCCAAACTCCAGTCCTCATGGTCCCCAGGGGTCATGTTTTCAGGATTTCTATAGTAAATAGAAATCCTGAACACATGATCCGTGGGGACCACGAGGACTGGAGTTCGGGAAACACTGGTTTACATCAAGCAACCGGTACTGTATATACTTACGCTCTTTAATCTGGGCCCGAGCTTCGAGGTCCTCCCAGCGGCCCACAAGGAGCGAACAGATTTCCTTCCAGAGTCGTCGGGTAACGATCAGGTCAGCGTGGCGGCGGTCAGCCATATTCCAGAGCGGCTCCCTTTCTCTGACGAGATCGATGAGGCGGTCCACATCAATCCCTCCATCCCGTCAGAGTCGGGAGCACGCTGTGAAGGCTGTTAAAGAAAAAGACAAAAATAACATAATTAGCCTCCACAAAAGAAATGAAATAAAAAGTGCAAAAAAACAAAGCAAAAATATTTATACTTACACGCTGGTGACCGCCGCGTTGCTGTCGCCGACGACCCTGGGAGGCACTGCGAGGACCTCTTGGCCAAGCACCAGATTGGGAAGACTAGAGAAGAAAACAAAAAATGTTATGTCTTTGGATGTAGGCATTTGTTTGCTGTGTGTGGTCTGCAGAACATTGTTTTCTATGTGTTGTGTGTAGTGTGATGTTGTGTTTCTGCGTTTGATGCAAAAAACTTACCAATTGTGAGCCCACTCCAGGTGTCTGTCCACCCCTTCCTTCTTCTTCTGGGAGCTCCTCTTCATCTTGTGATTCCTGTTTTGAAATAAAAGGCAATGAATAGACATATATTACAGAGAAGATGGATTTTGGAAATAAAAACTTACCGTCAAACGCTGACGATGCGAGGGAGGGCTCCCAGAAGATGATGTGCTGTCTTCCTGGTGGCCACACTCCATGCCTGTGGGTGGTGTTCCAGCTGCTGCCATTGCTGCTGCTGCTGCTGCTGCATCTATTGGGCGGCTGTTGAATAAAGAGAAACAAAGGGCCAATGAATATCTTGATATTCAATAGCCCTAGTTTGGAGGAATGGGTTATTTGATAATTACCGTCTCTCATCTGCTGCTGGCCTCCCCTCCTCAGCATGTTCTATTTGCTGCTCCATTTGGAGTGGTGGTGGTGCGGATGGTGCTGCAGTGGTCTCCTGCCTTCTCCTGCTCCTGGTTGCTGTCTTGGGTGGCATGTTGGGTGTGGCTGTGGGTCCCACTGTCTTGCTTTTATATATGTCTTGTGGGCAGAGCTACTGAGCATGCTCAGACCAAAAAACCGGATCCGGCTTTCGCCGGATCCGGCGCATTGCGGCGCTCATAGGCTTTCATTGTGTGAAAAAGCCGGACGCGCCGGATCCGGCGTGTCCGACTTTTTCGCCAGAGACAAAAAACGTTACAGTCACCGTTTTTTCCAGACGCCGGATCGCGACACATTGCCGGATCCGGCGAAAACCGGATGAAACGCATGGCCATCCGGCGCGATCCGGCGCAAATGCAAGTCAATGGGGGGGAAACCGGATCCGGCATTGCATTTCGCCGGATCCGGTTTCTGTCAAAAGCGCCGGATCGCGCCTGACGGCGAAAACCTGATGTGTGAAAGAGGCCTTAAAAACCCCTTCAAGACCGCCTATACGTGTATATATACTGACCTGAGATATAGGAGAATATCATCCCCATAAAGGTGGCAATCCAGCAGCTTTCGGCTGTCCACTATATCTGACAACTTGCTGCATCACAAATGATTGGTGTTGGCACCGTCCATATCTGTTTAACCCCTTAGTTGCTGCTGTCAAAAGTGACTACATCAAATAAATGGTTAAAAGATTGTGGGGACTTGCACTTTAATCTAATTGACACACCGAGATCATGATTGTGTGGTCCTGATGTTTGCCATAGCTGTTCATGGCCAAATAGCGGCCTTAGAGTCTCCTGGATATAGCGGTCAGTTCAGAAGTTAGCGACGTTTAGGTGGTAAACAAACACTTTTTCATTCCGGCTATACCACTTTGCATTAATTCCTAAAAATCACCTGAAGGGTTAATAAACTACCTTACAGCAGTTTTCAATATGTCAGGGGGTGCTGTTTTTAAAATGATATCACGTTTGGGGTTTTACAATATATAGCACCCCTAAAGTCACTTCAAACCTGGATAGGTCCGTCAAAAAAATAAATTTTGTAAATTTCCTTGAAAAAATGAAAAATTGCTGCTACATTTTTAAACCTCCTAAAAGGCTTTCAAAATAAATTACAGTTTTAAAAATGGTGCTGATGTAAAGCCGACATGTGGGAAATGTTATTTATTCATGTTTTTCTGTGGTATGACTATCTGGATTAAAGGGATAATCATTCAAAGTTTGAAAACTGCAATTTTTTTTTACATTTTTGTCAAGTTTCTGATATTTTTATAAATAAACACAAAACATATCAATCTAAATTTACTGTTATCATAAATTATAATGTGCCACGAAAAAACAGTATCAAAATCACTGGGATTTGTTGAAGCATTCCAGAGTTATGACCACATAAAGTGACATTGGTCAGAATTTAAAAAATTGGCCCGGTCACGAAGGGGTTCTGCCACTCGGTTTTTGCCACCTAATCTGAGAGCAGCATAATGTAGGGGCAGATACTCTGATTCCATTGACGTGTCACTTACCGGACTGCTTGTTGTAAATTTTTATTTTTTTTGTAAAATCATTGTTTTATCACCAGGAGATTATCACTAGAGAACTATTAAACCTGTTGCCACGTTATCCAACCACGCCCCCACCACTGATTGGCAGCTTTCAGTAGAGCCAATCAGTAATGTGGGTGGGTAAATACAGAGCCCAGCATTCAGAGAATTGGTACATCTGCAGCAGGGATTTTATGAAAACTACAACACATTACTCAATAAGTAACATCGTTGGAATCAAGGTCTCTGCCAATACATTATACTGCCCTCAGATGGGGCACAAAAACCTGGGGATAGATTCCCTTTAAATGCATGTCTTTGTGGTGAGAAATAATTTGTCTAATTGGGTTTCATTAGGAAAGTAAACCCTTGACTTTTAAAGACTCTTTGTTTCCCAGCACATTAAATTTCGATTTGGTCTGTGGTGATAAATCAGCTGAGAGGAGCTCAGAAAAAGACAGATAAAGGAGTTAAGAGCTCCTCAGTAAGACTGTCTGAGCTCACTGTTGGATTTTCATCAAATCATTTAGCAATAGACAGTTCAACACAGAGACTATAGGGGGCATTATAATAAAAATGATTTTAGCCACAAATACATGCAGGTTATCCTGTTTTTAAATGGGATTAACACTATATCTGCAGGTAAATAGTGGTTTTTGAGATGACGCAATGGAGTTGAGTGAAGTAGAAGCACTCAGCACAGGGAGAGAGAGGCTGCTCCTGCTGCAGCTTCTAGCAAGTGTTTTTTCTCTCTTCAGGGCTGGACTCACAGCAACACTGTACATTGTCCTCCATGCTGCTTCTTGTTTCTGCACACTGCATAGATAAGGAAGAGCAGGCATCCCTCCTGTCTGTGCACTCTGTATGGGAGATGCCGTAGCAGCCCTTCTCCACCCAACAGTTGAGTCAGTAGAAAATTAGAGCCTTTTATGGGAAACAACTGGTGAAACCTGCAGGATGTAAGACCTATAATGGCCAAAAATAATGTTATTCTTCACACACAGGACAGCCTATTCTGAAAAGATCCTTGAAATGACCAATACGCTGTGAACGCTAATGAACTATCATAGGTAGCGATCAGACAGAATGAAGCGGCAGACCTTCTCTTGTGAGAGTCTTGTCTACGTGATCCATACCAAGGGCATGTGCCTGGCACCGCAGTGCTGTCCTGTCAAGGGCATGAGGCCAAGCTGCCTTATTAGTCACAGCCACTTTAAGGTGCCCTGCTCTTATAAGCAATGAAGGAACCTACTCCGATGTTTATGCCTCATTATGTATACGGTATATCTAATATATAAAGCTCAAGTGTGTGTATGTATGTGTGTGTATGTCCGGGATTGGCATCCGCACCGTCGCAGCTACAGCCACAAAATTTGGCACAGTCAAACGTCTGGACCCCGAGAGTGTCCTAGGCTATGTTGTGAGGCGAAATTTTAACCCCGCGCGTTCCAATTCACCAAACAATTTTGGTGAAGGAGAGTGATGAAGGAGAGTGATGGGGTGCTACACCAGATGACCTGGCCACAGTCACCAGACCTGAACCCAATCGAGATGGTTTGAGGTGAGCTGGACCGCAGAGTGAAGGCAAAAGGGCCAACAAGTGCTAAGCATCTCTGGGAACTCCTTCAAGACTGTTGGAAGACCATTTCCGGTGACTACATCTTGAAGCTCATCAAGAGAATGCCAAGAGTGTGCAAAGCAGTAATCAAAGCAAAAGGAGGCTTCTTTGAAGAACCTAGAATATAAGACATATTTTCAGTTGTTTCACACTTTTTTGTTAATTATATAATTCCACATGTGTTCATAGTTTTGATGCCTTCAGAGTGAATCTATAATTTTCATAGTCATGAAAATAGAGAAAACTCTTTGAATTAGGTGTGTCCAAACTTTTGGTCTGTACTATGTGTATGTGTGTGTATATATATATATATATATATATATATATATATATATATATATATATAATATTATTATATTATATCGGGACATGATTATTTTTTTTTTTTTTTTTTTTTTTTTGCAGGAAGGCTACTAAGAGCCAATCAGATCACTTTTAATTGGGATAGATTGGCTTCTTGGATCAACCTTACAGAGCAGTGGCCATACAGGACGTCATGGCTGATCCTGTACCTGGAGGAGACGGAGGCTGTCCACGATCAAACCACGCTGAAGACGATTTACGAGAGGTGGGTTTATCTTTTTATAGGTATTTATTTGTAATCATTAGACAGATCTACAAAATTGCATGAAACGCACATACTGCCCAATGGAACCGGTGCTCAGGTTGGCGTCATGCACTGACGTCCGGGCCTGGACCTCCTGTGAGTCCAAACTCCGCAGCCCAGTCCTCTAATTTCTAGTCCAGGAGGAATGTACATTCGCCCCTCTTGTTTGGCGGTGTAATATATAGTGTTTTCTATAGAATCTTACTATAACCACCAAGTTTTTTTTTCTGTGATTCGTATAGAATCAAAAAGGAAAAATAAATAGAAGTGCGTTTCATAAGGCAACAGCTTCTCCAGTCGAAACGTTACTTCTAGCAGATGGCACAATACAGTGGCACACACAGAGGCTGATTCGTCAAGATTGGCGCAGTGCATGACGGTCAGAGGGGCCCCCCGGCTCCTCTCCTGCCCTGCCTATGTTGGTATGAAAACTCCAAAGTCACAAAAATTTGGTGCAACTTTTTTTTTTAAAGCTTTTATGCCACTTTTCTGGCTTAAAAGCTTTAATGAATCGGACCCATAGTGCCTTTAGCTCTCCACAGTTTTACCTTGTCTCTAATATACGTGCTGGACACCTTCAGGAGGTGTAGGCAGTAATGATGAGCGAGCGTGCTTGGATAAAGTGTTATCTGAGCATGCTCGTATGCTAACCGAGTTTCGTCGGCGTGCTCGAATAACCTGTTGGAGATCCAGCAGCAGCATATCTCGCAGCCGTTCGACAGTCACAACACATGCAGGGATTACCGTTCGCTCATCACTAGTAGGCAGAACAGCCCGTTTGGCTGGCCAGTGTGCATGGCTTTTTGTTTTTTCAATGGAAAAAATGCATGAATGTTAGTCTGACAGTCCACAAAACTGCAATATAACGTACATGACCGGAAGAAGAGGTGGAGGAGGAAAGGCCAAGAAAGGTAATCATTTTGCTCTGCTGTTTTATTTAACATATATACTCGTGTATAAGCCAACCCCCCTAATTGTGCCACAAAAAACTGGAAAAACTTATTGACTTGTGTATAAGCCTAAGGTGAAAAATGTAGCAGCTACTGGTACATTTCAAAAATAAATATAGATAACAATAAAAGTAAAATTAATTGAGACATCAGTAGGTTAAATGTTTTTGAATATCCATATGAATCAGGAGCCCCATATAATGCTCCATACAGTTCATGATGGGCCCCATAAGATGCTCCATACAAAATACGCCCCATATAACGCTGCGCAAAGGTTAATAATGGCTCCATAAGATGCTCCATAGAATATGCCCCATATGCTGCTCCATAAAGGTTATGGCCCCATAAGATGCTCCATAAATGGTTATGGCACCATAAGATGCTCCATAAAGGTTATGGCCCCATAAGATGCTTCATAGATTATGCCCACATATGCTGCTCCATAGAATATGCCCCCATGTGCTGCTCCATATATTATGCCCCCATGTGCTGCCCCATAAGGTGATCCATAGTATACCCCTCATATGCTACCCCATAAGGTGCTCCATAGTATACCCCCCATATGCTGCTCCATAAGTTGCTCCATAGTATGCCCCCCATATGCTGCTCCATAAGGTGCTCCATAGTATACCCCCATATGCTGCCCCATAGCGTGCTCCATAGAATCCCCCTCATATGCTGCCCCATAAGGTGCTCCATAGTATACCCCCCATATGCTGCTCCATAAGGTGCTCCATAGTATACTCCCCATATGCTGCCCCCATAAGATGCTCCATAGTATACCCCCCCATATGCTGCTCCATAGTACAGTTGTGGCCAAAAGTATTGACAGCCCTGCAATTCTGTCAGATTATACTCAGTTTCTTCCTGAAAATGATTGCAAACACAAATTCTTTGGTATCATTATTTTCATTTAATTTGTTTTAAATGAAAAAACACAAAAAGAATTGTCCTAAAGCCAAATTGGATATAATTCCACACCAAACATAAAAAAGAGGGTGGACAAAAGTATTGGCACTGTTCGAAAAATCATGTGATGCTTCTCTAATTTGTGTAATTAACAGCACCTGTAACTTACCTGTGGCACCTAACAGGTGTTGACAATAACTAAATCACACTTGCAGCCAGTTGAAATGGATTAAAGTTGACTCAACCTCTGTCCTGTGTCCTTGTGTGTACCACATTGAGCATGGAGAAAAGAAAGAAGACCAAAGAACTATCTGAGGACTTGAGAAACCAAATTGTGAGGAAGCATGAGCAATCTCAAGGCTACAAGTCCATCTCCAAAGACCTGAATGTTCCTGTGTCTACCGTGCGCAGTGTCATCAAGAAGTTTAAAGCCCATGGCACTGAGGCTAACCTCCCTAGATGTGGACGGAAAAGAAAAATTGACAAGAGATTTCAACGCAAGATTGTGCGGATGTTGGATAAAGAACCTCGACTAACATCCAAACAAGTTCAAACTGCCCTGCAGTCCGAGGGTACAACAGTGTCAACCCGTACTATCCGTCGGCGTCTGAATGAAAAGGGACTGTATGGTAGGAGACCCAGGAAGACCCCACTTCTTACCCCGAGACATAAAAAAGCCAGGCTGGAGTTTGCCAAAACTTACCTGAAAAAGCCTAAAACGTTTTGGAAGAATGTTCTCTGGTCAAATGAGACAAAAGTAGAGCTTTTTGGGCAAAGGCATCAACATAGAGTTTACAGGAGAGAAAAAGAGGCATTCAAAGAAAAGAACACGGTCCCTACAGTCAAACATGGTGGAGGTTCCCTGATGTTTTGGGGTTGCTTTGCTGCCTCTGGCACTGGACTGCTTGACCGTGTGCATGGCATTATGAAGTCAGAAGACTACCAACAAATTTTGCAGCATAATGTAGGGCCCAGTGTGAGAAAGCTGGGTCTCCCTCAGAGGTCATGGGTCTTCCAGCATGACAATGACCCAAAACACACTTCAAAAAGCACTAGAAAATGGTTTGAGAGAAAGCACTGGAGACTTCTAAGGTGGCCAGCAATGAGTCCAGACCTGAATCTCATAGAACACCTGTGGAGAGATCTAAAAATGGCAGTTTGGAGAAGGCACCCTTCAAATATCATGGACCTGGAGCAGTTTGCCAAAGAAGAATGGTCTAAAATTCCAGCAGAGCATTGTAAGAAACTCATTGATGGTTACCGGAAGCGGTTGGTCGCAGTTATTTTGGCTAAAGGTTGTGCAACAAAATATTAGGCTGAGGGTGCCAATACTTTTGTCTGGCCCATTTTTGTAGTTTTGTGTGAAATGATCAATGTTTTGCTTCATTCTCTCTTGTGTTTTTTCATTTAAGACAAATTAAATGAAGATAATAATACCAAAGAATTTGTTTGCAATCATTTTCAGGAAGAAACTGAGTATTATCTGACAGGATTGCAGTGGTGTCAATACTTTTTGCCACAACTGTATACCCCCCATATGCTGCTGCTGCCACCACAAATAGAAAAATAAAAGAAACACCTTTCTGTCGCGGGGGGCCAGGTGCCGGGGTCACCGCTGGCTCAGGACCCCGGCACTTGCGATACTTACCGATCCTCCATCCATTGCTGCACGCCCCTGTGTCTGCTGGGTCCTTCTGTCAGTGACGTTCAGGCAGAGGGCGCGCACTAACTACGTCATCGCGCCCTCTGTTTGAACATCACAGACAGAGGACGGAAGACAGCAGAGCAGCGCGCAGCCATGGACCCGGGATCGGTAAATATAGCATATACTTAAACCCTCCTGGTGCGGTCTCTGTGCAGCCCCTTCTCCCGGCCTCAGGCTCCTTCCTGCAGCGGTCACGTGGTACCGCTCATTAAAGTAATAAATATGCGCATATTCATGACTTTAATGAGCGGTACCACGTGACCGCTGCAGAAAGGAGCCTGAGACCTGGGAGAAGCGGGAGGGCTGCAGAGACCGCGCCAGGAGGGGGTAAGTATGATCGGACACCCCCGCTCCCCCTCCCTCGCCGACCCCCTGGTATATGACTCACGTACAAGCCGAGAGGAGGACTTTCAGTCCAAAAAAATGAGCTTAAAATCTCGGCTTATACGCAAGTATATACGGTACTTCTGTCATCACCCAAAAATACATATACAGTCATGAGAAAAACTAAGTACACCCTCTTTATATTCTACACATTTACATATCGGGATATAATTTGAAAACTCTTGTTCTTAGAAGGTCTTAAAATTAGGTAAATCAGATGGAGAATAGCACATGATAGATTACTCCGTGTAATGATTAATTTACCAAAACAAGCTAGACCATCCAGACCATCCACACTACATCTGTTTTTACAGATCTACTGCAATTATTAACATAATAACATTTACTAGCCCATATATAGTTTGTCATCTGTTGATGTCTAAAAAAGGATGGCAAGAAAATGTAAAAACAATAAGGGTGAAAATTGGCGGTTTCTGGATGAAAATTTGACATTTTTTCATACTTCTGTCTGTAAGGTTTTTATTTTTATATAAATACAGTCCCTACATGGCTTTGAGCTCAGTTTATACTGTCAGTTTGGGGTGTCTCCTTCTTGACTTTGGCAAAGTGCAGTGACTCCAGTTTTCCAGGAGATGTCAGTATTGTATAGTTGTGATAAACCTTAGACCTGTGTTCTCTGAAGCGGTCTTCAGCATAGGATGCCGTCTGTGTGACCACAAAGTGTGTGAGAAGTACAATGAGGATGACCGCAGACTAAAATAAAAGTCAAGCCGCAACCGAGGTTGGGGGGTCGCGCAGGTCCCACCAATGTCACCAGTTTTTCAGGAAGACGCAACTCTGCTGCCTCCAATTGTCAGGACAATTTCGCATATTATCTGACGAGTGATGAACGAAGCTGCGACTGCTTCCACTGCTAGTTCAGCTATTTAGGAACTCGCAGTTAGCGTATGGTGTATATATACCTCCGATTCCAACGCATGGAATGTATGTATACCCCAGTACAGTCACTGCCAGCTCTGCAATAACAAAAGCTACTAGCTGCCACCACCAATCGTGTATACAGGCCGATTGGATACCGGTTTCAGGGGTGCGGTTTACAGAGCAAGAGGAACAGAGCTATTAAATGTTATATATTTAATCCAAAAAATAGGCAGTGTTTATAAAAAAATATACAAAGATCATACAAAATGGGAACAAAACAATATGATATGTAGAATTATATAAAAGGGATAACAGCAGAAAATGACTATACCTGATATCACGGAAATGCCTCAGAGCTTAGCAGAAGGAGATACTCCTTAGGAAAATGGACAGAACCCACAGCAATCTGTACTTTACAGGACTGACAAATGATCCAAACCCAAATACTGCTTTTTATTATATCGAGGTTATGCCCTCATGCCTCCTTTTGGTGAGCTCATGGGGGGCTTGTTGTGGGATGTGCTTGGTTCTTTAGAATTTTATGAGATCCCCAGCTTGCTGGATATCTTCGCCCCTGGAGGTCCCAGGCATTAGATATTGTCATTTTATCTGTCTACAGAGAATACACATGGCATGGATAGCAGCATCCATCGTAGCAATATTAAGTTGCAGAGGTTCTGCCGGCCTTACAGTGATGTGAGTCGATACATAATGTTCATCCCTTCGCTATGACGCCGGAAATATGACTCTTATAAATATTGGATCGATGCAAACCCCAATATTCTTCACTGACCACAAAAGGTCTGGGAGCCGGGCTTTGATCAGAGAAAGGGTACTTCCCCACCTCTGCGTAAATTAATCTTAGTCTTGGTGTTATTTTTCCAGAACAAATCTCCTGATGTAATTGTTGGTGCATTGCAGTTGGCCCCTACTTCAGTGGAGGTTAATGTTTGTTCTTTCTCAGTTCCTCAGTTATAATTACTCTCTCTCTTTCCCAGCAATAATTAATCCCATATGTTCAATGTGAGGAGGATGTGTCCCCTCCCTGGAGATGTCGTATGAATTTTATTTTTTCTGTGAGAAGCACAGTTTCGTGATATATATTCTTTCTCTGCCAGCTAAGGAATAATGTGATCTCTGTTGCCACATTAGTTCCACAGCCTGATGGACTTTGGTTGCTTTTCCTGTATGGACCTTATACAATTGTAATCAACATTACTTAACCCCCATTGCAAATTTGATGAAAAAGTCAGCTCGCCCACCAGAAGATCCGAGGCACAAAAACTTGTAGTGCCACAAGGAGAGGAAACCGAAGACTTCGTCTGAAACACGTTTGCTAATTTATCCAGGAATGGGAGTTGCAGCTTTTTTTTTTCTTTTTTTTTTTTTTTTCAATAAACTTATGTTTCTATCTGAAGATCTTGATGCTGGATTTGTCCCTTTTTTCCATTGCAAATTTTTGTATATTAGCGAAATTTACAAACTTTCAACTGTTTGCCACAAACCAATCAAAGAAGAACATTATAAATGGCTGAATGCAATGGGTTTTCCACAGAGTGGTCCAAACAGCTAAGAGGATCTTTCCTTTTACAAACAAGGATACAAAATATACAGAGGCATTGAATGTTCTTGGAGATAAAGTTGGAATCCTAGGAACACTGGCTACACTGCCTGGATGTGGCAGCAAGAGGAGCGTTCACCGGCTGCCATCACCTTCATGAGGAGGTAGGTGGTAAAAAACCTTCATGTTTCTACAAAAGACTGCCATTACCTCGTGGTAGCAGGCACTAAGATTTCAGTTTGCACTGTTAGGGTTTGCTCACCCGAGCGTCTAAATCGGTTGACTGCTATCGGATAAAGAATCAGATTGCACTCGGACCAATGTTGTTCATTGAGTCAGTGCAGATCTGCGTATTTTTTTCTCAGCTGTATTTGGTAGGACAGAAAAATTGCAGCATGCTACAATTTGACTCCGAAATCCGACTGTGCAGGAAAAAAAATATTGCATAAGGACGGACCATCAGTATGGCACTCAATTTTTACAGATGCATTGCAATTCTGTAACATGGGAAACTGCTACTGGTCCTGTAAAAGATTAATAGCTTCTGAGTAAAAACAACGTATTGCACACGGATGACAAGTGAGAAAAAATCGTTCCACTTTTCAGGACGAGAATGGGACAGATCATTTTTTTTCTTCAGCGAACCCTAAGAGGCATACTAAATGCTGATGTTATCAATGCCCGAACTCCAAGGCTTTCTCTTCTGACTCAAATCCACAAGAAGTGTTGGAATTAAAATGCTTAGCACCATATAAATAAACCACAGAAGTTTGGGATTCTGTTCTGTCCATGAACCAAAGCTGGAACTTTTTGGGTGTTCAGCACTAGTGATGGGCGAATGTGCTCGACACTGCTCGACACTCAATCAAGCAGTGCTGAGTATCACGTGCTGCTCGGGTCTCCGCAAAAAGCTCATTTGGATCATCTGACCTACGCACCCCACTTAAGTGGGGTGTTCCCATGCAGGGACTCCTCTGTCAGCCAGACTCCTTGTAAGCTGTAGAACTCCTGGAACGGAGAGAGAGAACCAACTGGTCTCCAGAAAAATGATTGCGTTTCACATTCACTTCCATTATGCTCACTACTTGTGTCAAGTACGTGTGAGCATCCAACATGCTCAATTTGAGAACCGAGCACTTGAGCTTTTCACTGCTCGACCATCACTATTAAGTATTTGTCTCCGGTCCAGGGCAGGACCCAACTCCCTTCCTGCATAACTGCAGCCCTTTTCTGTGATTCATGTGAGGTTTTGGAAGTTGCCTGGCGAACTCCAGTGACATCATCATCCAAGGCCTTTTAAGGTTGACCGTGACACTTGTGTGTCTGAATATTACATTTTGCTTAATAAAGTTACCTTGTGAATAGGAGTTTAACATGCCATCTCCTTTGCAATCATCATGGCAAATGTCTGTTTGTTTCTAGAATCTGCATTTACTTCCTGGCTCAGATCTGCTATTAACACTTTCATCCGTTTTTTTCTTTTTTCATGCTGAATCCATCTCACCTGGAGTGCCCATAACATTGGGTCTATGGATCAGCACTATATCTGGAGGAGGAAGAATGAAGCATACAGCAAAACAAACACCCTGCCTATAGTGAAGCATTGCAGTGGCTCTGTGACGTTTACCGTGAAACATAAAGGTGGCTTTGATGTTTACAGTGAAGCGTGAATGTGGCTCTGTGACATCTACAGTGAAGTATGGCGGTGGCTGGGTGATGTCTACAGTGAAGCATGGTGGTGGCTCGGTGACGTTAACAGTGAAGCATGCGTCACAGTTTGCAGCAGGACTGTATCCCATACAGTCAAAAACCACCCATAAACCTTGCCGTATGTCATCCTGACGGAGGCTGAAAGGACAGTCTTATGTCCTCTGTCTGGTGACTGCGGTCTATTGATCCGTATGTGCCAGGAGTTACTCCGGTGCATATTATTATTGGACCGAAAGCCCGATCTGGTAAACAATCTAATTCTTGCTCCACAATTAATGCTTAATATTTTCTGAGTCTTTCAGCGCTACTTTCATACGTTACCGTAAAGTAGGGCTGTGATCAGGAGCAACGTGGTCCGTTTCGGGGGGGAAAAAAGCGTGAGATAAGTTTTATAGGTAATAACTGTGGCTGCTATCACGATTTCATTTGTAAAAGGATTTGCACCTTCTTCTTCCACACGCCACATGTATCTGGTGCCATAAATCCAGAGCAGTGGCTTGTACAGCTTCTTCGGGGTCTTTACTGGCAATGGGATCCTGTCCGCTTGATGATCGGTGTCCCGTGTGGATAGTTTGCCCTATAGTCGGCTCACATTGGCCCCCTTTTCTGTGCACTGTTGCTGGGGCCCTCTGGAATCTCGGTATCCCTGTGAGTTACTTTAATGAGTGAATAAGAGGTTTAGCCGGGATTTTCTTTTGGATTTCGGGTCTGAGAGGCATTAGTGAAATATATAAATAAGTCTAAATGCTCCGTCTGTGCAGATCTGCTGCGTTCCTCCTCGCCCCGGAGCAGATGGGAAATGACAGCACTTAAAGTGGATAGTTAAATCCTGCTGCAGCCGCCATCGTCTTTCCCTGCCCTTCGCTCCAGTGTGGGGAATATTCCGCATCCTTGTCCTGCAGGCGAAACACTCTGAAAATTAGTAATAGATTGCAGATAAATGCGATGACATCTCTCGCAGCTCGTAATTCTAAGCTGGGATGTGTAGATAAAGCCATGTGCCTGGAGGTCCGCTCTTATTGAAGTGCGGCTCGTGATTTAGTAATGTCAGCGCCATCATTACAAACGCCGTATTTTCTTACCGCTGAAATTGGATTGTCCTTTTTTTGTGCTTATCAGGCATCCCTCTAAGGTGTATAATGTGTAATTGCTCTATTTCTTGGACACTTCTATAATAGATCGCCGCTGATACCAAAGAAACAGAAGAGAAGAGCTGGCCAAATAGTGCAATTGTGAGCGTTCCCAACGATGAGCGACAATCTGCTGCTCTGTGCTTGTTATAACATCACAGCCACATCTCGGTGAAATGCGCAGATTCAACAATTGCGACCGAAATACAAGAACGTCTCTATTTCAGTCTCCATTGTCTTATACAAATGGAAGAAATGGCTCCCTGACAAGAAACTCAACTGCTTTGCTTCTCGCTATCCATAGCCCTCCATGAAGGAGTACAGACGTGTTCAAGCATTTTGGTTCATTATGAAAATGTAGGCGAAAGTTTAAAGGGAACCTGTCACCAGGTTTGGCCGATATAAGATGTGGCCGCTGCCTTTCAGGTCTTATCTACAGCATTCTTTAATGTTGTATATCTTCCACTGGTCCGACCTGCAAGAGAAGAAAAATAAGTTTTATTATACTCCCCTGCTGGGCGGTCCGGTCCGATGGGTGTCACAGGTCCGGGTCCGGCGCCTCCCATTTTCTTGTGACACCGTCCTCCTGCTTGCTTCATCACTCCTGGCATCGCACTCCTGCGCTGGAGTACTTATCTGCCCTGTTGAGGGCAGAGCAGTGCGCAGGCGCCGGAAAATGTCAGAGAGACCCAGCGCACTGCAGGAGTTTGCTCTGCCCTTAACAGGGAAGATAAGTACGCCTGCGCAGAAGTGCGATGCCGGGGGGCCATGAAGCTACAGGAGGACGACGTCACAAGAACATGGGAGGCCCCGAACCTGCGACGCCCATCGGACCAGACCTTCCCCGGGTGAGTATAATAAAAGTTATATTTTTCTTCTCTTGCAGGTCAGATCGGGGGCTTATCTACAGTATTATAGAATTCTGCAGATAAGCCCTGAAAGGCAGTGGCTGTAAGTCATATCGGCCAAACCTGGTGACAGGTTCCCTTTCAAGGGGTTGTTTGGTACTATATTGACTGCCTAGCCTGAGGATACCAGATCTGTGGGTGACAACACTGGCACACTCACAGATAAGCTGTTTTTGACTATGCCCAGAGTAGGGCAGAACACACTGGGCAGAACACACTGCACAGGTGAAAGCTGGCGGTTACTCCCAGCCCAGCTATGTGGATGACACAGAAGATGTCATCCACGTCAGTCAACGCAGGGGGACGGAGAGCAGCAGCCAGGAGGAGGGGTGGAGAGCCTAGAATGGATGCCTCTCGGACCAGACCTACAGGAATAACATACAGTGCGGGAGAAGTGATAGTTTTAGTTGACACGGGACGAAATTGATGGCCGGTTCCCTTTAACAATCCTCTGACCCTTAACACCAACTCTTCCTTGACCCCTCTCTGTTTAAGGCTTCAGCCTTGATATGTTGACACCAGTAAGGTCACCATTGTGGCCAGTTATCGACCACTCTGGTCACGTGCCATCGCTGGAGCAAAGTTAACAGGCAGAGGAATCGGGGAATCGTGACCGCTGTAGTCATGTGAAACAAAGTTTCCACCATGATTTTTTTAATGCAAACAATGCTACCGGCAAAATCCCCAGGGTTCATCCCGTGTAGTTCTAGAGAAGCAAAGATGTAGCCAACTCACTGAACAAACAGTAGTCCCACAGCATGGGGCAGCTGCAGAAGAAAATTACCACCACAGACCTAGAAAACGCATGAGTAATCATGGGAATGCGTTTAGGAAAAAACCCGGTTGGACCTCATCCACACATCTGTTTTTCATGTACGCCTTGACTGTGTTTCTCACAGACAAAACATGTACCCTTGTAGTCTATGGGCATGTTCTCAAACTGTGGTTTTCTGTTTTTCTTGATTTTTTTTTTTTTTTTTCTGTCTACAAAAATAACTGGACATGTCTGCACTGCTGATCAAATTTCTATAGGATACTGGGTCATTGAGAAATGCAGATAGCAGTCAGATGCCTCAGTGTCATATGGGTGCGCGTATGTTTTATATCATTTACTGGGTAGCAGAAAGTTAGAAAATGTGTTTATTTTGTGCATACAAGAAAAACAGATGCCACACTGATAATAAATACTGACACACTAACTAAACACTTACAAAAATTGCATCCAGCACACTGGTGGAAAACACTTCAGTTTTTCTCGTTTGCAAAAAGACAATTATGCAAATACCTCTTTAGAGAGGAAGAGGATTAGAGCTCTAGCGCCACCTATTGGAAGCATCGATCCTAAAAGTCAATATCAACCCTTTAACGAGCCTTACCATATTACGTAGGATAAAAGCCAAACCAGAATCTCAATTTGCAGACACGTGTTTCCGAATGTTTCCCCTCATCAGTGCAAAGCAAGAGAACTGATTTGGCTAGGTGAGAGTCCTCTGACTGTGTAGGTCTAAGGGGGAACATTTGGCTTTTATCCTAGGTTATATGATAAGACTCGTTTAGGATTGCTACTTCCAGTAGAGTTAAAGTCCTCTTCCTCTATTAAGAGCCATTTTGCATATTTCTTTTCTCAGTGGAGCATGCATGGCCTCCAAGTCTCCTTACACTGGCACGCCAGATAGGTTACTCTCCACAAGGAGAAACGTTACGCTTTAGACCACAGAACCAAAAATAAATGATCTCTAATTATTTTTGCAGACAATCGTTCTGTAAGAAAAACATTAACATGTGAACGGCCCCATAGGCTACACTGGGCACAATGTTATACCGGCAAAATACACTGAGAACTTGTGAAAGAAACGTGGACATCTGATTGATGCCAAAAGCTGTAACAAGAAATGAATCTGAAAAATGTTGGACCTTAAATGGTGATAAGTGGTCAGTTTCTTAAAGAAAATGTGTTGTATGAGCGTAATGCTTGTGACATGCCGGCAATGCCAGTGGCTTGCTTGGCCTCAGTATATGAGGATCAGATGAGATACGTGACTTTCTGCACACCATGATGGACCAGAATTGACCCTTGTGGTAACAGATTTGTTCAAGCTCAGTAAACACGGCTCATAAACATCACAAGTTTGTCCTGCATAGTTGTACAAAACCCCAGTTTTGTGGTCATCCCCAGACATTCGCTGTAATGCTGTCACCGGTCACCCAGTCCCAGGAATCCGAGGCTACTAGAACACGGTTGCATAATAGAAACCACAGTCTCAAGGCCTTAGACGCCTGGGAATAAAGGCAGCAGGCATTAATCTGAGGTCTGTGCAAAAAGACAACAAGACATGGGAAACGAGCGTCTGCCTCGCTGGTATGAGACGCCCAATGTGTTAAAGACCCTGTTTCTGAACCTTCACAGCTTCTGCCGACGGGACCATGTTCAGGACCACTGTAGAGAAATTGTATTCAGATCAGTGTGGAAGTGCATTGAGGATACGTCAGTGCACTCTGACAGTTGTCCCATGCCCCATTGTACTTCCAGTTTGATATGCATATGGTTTCTACACTAGATTTCTCATTGCTGACACATCAGATCTCTACAAACAACACTGGATCATATTGACAGGTTCCAAAGGGAACCTGTCACCTTGAAATTGCAGTCCAATCTGGAGGCATGATGTTATAGAGCAGGAAGAACTGTGTAGATTGATATAAAGTTAAAAGATTGTGTTTTATTCATTTTATACCTCTGCTCTTTCAGGGACCTTCAGTCCAGTGGGTGGTCCTATCAGTGATTGCTTCCAATAGGACCGCCCTCAGGACCAAACCCCAGAAAGAGCAGAGGTTTCAATGAATTAGGTCGGGGTCAGACTTGCGAGTACAATGTGATTAACTCATGCAGCAATACCTGGCACTGCCGCCGGCACTCCGGACCGGAGTGTGCAGCTCCATGTATTTCTATGCAGCCGCACGCTCCGGTCCAGTGCTGGGCATTGATGCGAAAGACTCATGCGAGTTTCTCACATTGTACTTGCAAGTCTGACCTCGGCCTAAGACACAAGTTATACTGAATCTTTTCCTACAAAACTATATATCCGTTCAGCTCACCCTCCTCTATAACATGGTGGCGGCAGATTGAACTGATACTTCAGGGTGGCAGGTTCCCTTTAAGCTCATTATCATGCCAAGAAATGCCCAACTAGAATCAATCCAGCTCCTAACTGCAGGGATTAAGCCGGAGGACTTGTGGTGGTGATTGGTGACTTTGTCCATCTGTTTTCCGCTGCTGGACCGTAAAGCTAGGCACCAGGCTTGGGTCTTTTACGGGTGACTGGAGAGCCATGTTATGTGCTTTTACTCCTCCGGTAGCTCTTCCAGGCACAGCTGACTGTTCCCATTTCAGGGAAACATATAGATCTGAAATTAAAATTCCGAATCAATTTTCCACATGGACCTTGAGTACGTGAAGCCTCCGATCTGTTGGCTTTAATAAGCGACGGGTGGTTAATGCCTCCATTTTTAGTCGAGCACTTAGTAATGTAGACAAATGGCCCAGCTGCAGCGCAGGACACAGAGCGCCATTCCCTGTTTGCTGGGTACGATGCTGCGCCGTCCGGGGGCATCCCAGGAGTAGCAGCCTCTCTAAATGCGGGGGGCAGGAACGTCTTGTATTTACAGCACGTTAATAGCAGCAGGAGACGAATGCTACACGCTTAATTTATTATTAAGGAATTCAGATTTGGCGAAACAACAATTGGAAAATGTTTTTTTTTTTTTCTCCCCGTTTCTTTGCAAGTAGTAAAATTTATTTTTTTTTTCCCCCATAAAAAGCCTCATTTGTTTTTATAGTAATTTGATGACACATCTGCTTGCTTTATTCAGCTGAAAAAGGGAAAACGTTACTTCTTGGTGTTTTGTGAAATTGCATGGTTAAATTATTTTCTAAATCGTTCAACTTTTAACAAATGACATTTGATACCAACACTGGAAAGTAATTTCAGCTAATTAAGTAGCTCCTTTCTATAAACCATCGGAACATTAAGATGACAAACTGTTCATTCAGGATTATTTTAATTGGTACAATTATTGTAATTTTGATGCAATTATGTGTTGAGTTAAAAGCTTTTGTCTCAATCATTTGAGTTTTTTTTTTTTTAATTTTTTTTGTGTATTTTAAAAGATAAAAGAGCGACGTAAAAACGGAGATTATTGCATGTTTCTCAACCCCAGCGTTTACCAGATAAGGTCCTATTATTAGGAAATAATAGCCCAGATATATGAATGACTCTGCCCCAAGATTTATCGACTATATCAAGTGGAGTCACATATACCAGTAATTACAGCACACATGTTTTGATTTTTGTATATTTATTGCTTCCTTAATAAATTGCATCGTGAAAACAATCGATGAAAAATAATGGAACAATAAATGAAAATACTAAAAACCCTATCAGCCCTTTGATAGTTAATTACGCCTGATGAGTACCATAACTTTCTGCAGGCAACATCATGCCTTGCGCACAAGTGGACCAATTTCTGGCAAAAAGCAGTGTTTAATCCCAACACTTCCCAACAAATCCTCCGGTTTTAAGTGGAAATATATATATATATATATATATAATGTACAATTACATTTTTGCAATTTTCACACTGACCACCAGGACTAATAATAAACTCCTGCTTCCTGTTCTACACATGGGCATTCGCAGCAATAGAACGACTTAAGTCCAAACGGTTTGTTTGGAGACGTCATTTTTATCTGAGCTTCTAATTCTCTCAAACGTCATTATGAGAGGAGGTGGAAGATGTGAGCTGTGACATTCCCTATTGTGAAGGGTGGATCTGGTGCGATCTACTGTCTATAGGTGTGTTACCAGTCATTGTACAGGAGAAGGAGGAGGTGAGCTGTGACATCTATTGTGGATAGTGAATCTGTTGTTATCTACTGTGTATAGGTGTGTTACCAGTCATTGTACAGGAGGGGTTGGAGGTGAGCTGTGACTTCTATAGTGGATAGTGAATCTGGTGTTATCTACTGTGTATAGAGGTGTTATCAGGAAGAAGAGATGAGCTGTGACAACCGCTGTTGTGAATGGTGGATTCGGTGTTATTTCCTGTGTATATAGGTGGCTCAGTTATTGTACAGGAGGAAGAGGAGGTGAGCTGGGACATCATCTATTGTGAATGGTGGATTCGATTCCATGTTCTCTACTCTGTATAGAAACGTTACACGTCATTGTAATCCTGTGTGTGAATGCGTCCTCTGCCGGGTTTGTGTAGAAAGTCTGACTCCACTATGTATGTCACGAGGTAGAAGAGAGTACAAAGCCGCACTCTGACATGGTCGTACGCCAGAGTCCTGAGTGCAACACTCGGTCACATCCGTCCGACTCCTGAGCCAGGGCAGATGGCCCTTTATTCAGCAAATGTTACCCGATTAATTTTAGTAACCTAAGACAAGTTTATAACTAGTAAAGAATGGACCAGGGTTTTTTCCTCTTCCTTTTGTGCCAAGGGCATCTAAATAGTCTGTACTTGCTATCTTCCGAAACACGCTTGCACCATCTCAGCATCACCCACTTTTGGACTTTCCATCAGCGTGTTAGTAATTTCTTCAACCTCTCTAATGAATAAAAACAACAGCAAAAAAATATGGCCGTGAATATTTTTCTGCTTTTTCTATTTTGTATGTACATATGGAACATACGATGTGTAGACTGATGCTCTATATGGAATAACGGGACACCTACAGGAGATTTTTACGACCTCCGTCTAAGTCCATTGGCCTCAATATGGAGTTGATGACTCCTTTGCAGCTGATATGGCCTCCTCTCTTCTGGGAAGGCATAAAGTTGTATTTTCTTGATCGGTCACAGTTGTGTTTGAATAGTCCGGGGGTTAATATTTATATTGCAACCATAAAAAAAACTTGCCCAAATTCTACATAAATTTGCGACCGTGGACACATAGGTGTCAGGCTGTTGCCGAACACTGGAAACTGTGCTAAGCTTGCAGAAAAAGTTACCCTAATGTAATTAACACCAAATTTATAATTCAGGTCTGATGTTGGAGAAGTATGGAGTGGCGGAGTTGAAGGAAGTATGCAAAAGATCGATGCAAATTTACATTTTTGAAGAATGTGGGCCACCGGTAAAGAGCGTGGCATCTCCACTAGAATTCTAATTTTTTATGTTTACTTTTAAAGAGGTTCTTCACTCTAAAAATAAACCTGTTCGGACGGAATGTGAAGGCTGCAGGCAATCACCAGCTGCAGCAGTCACACGACACAGTAAGCAGTGTTAAAAAGTCGTTCTGGTCCCAAAGTTGGACAGATTTAGTTTTTTTTCTTTTTAATTCTCCACTTTGGGCCCATACACTTAGTTTTAACAGTAAGGGAAATCCTCTTTAATGTCATATAAACTTATCCCTTTATGGTTTAAAAAAAACAAACGAGCTGGACTTGTTTTTGGTTCATGTATCCATTTTTACCATCTGTGTTATCTAATTAATTTTTTTTTTTTTTTTTTTTTTGAGTGGAAAATCAATCTACTAAAAAATAACCATCTGAAAAGACCTATTAATCTTAAAGGGAATCTGTCAGCAGGATGTCACTCTACAAATTTTATTTATATGTGCATGTAGCTCTTTGAAAGTTAAGTTCAGCAATACCTTTACATGGCCAGTTCGTCCCTCTGTTACTGAGGAACCCGCGATTGAATGGATATGCAAACGAGGCTGAAGATCTATTTGTAGATCTGAAGCCTCTGTCACTCCAGCTCTATTCCCCGCCCAGAGCCGCCGCCTCCTGCTTTACTGACCGCTTCTATGCTGTGGGAATTGAAATAAAAAAAAGTAGTTAAACGGGAGGAGGCAGGGAATAGAGCTGAAGTGGTGGAGGCTTCGGATCTATCATAGCAATTTGCATATTAATTAAAACGCTGTTTTCTCAGTAACGGAGGAACGGACTGGCCATGTAAAGGTATTGCTGGACTTGTCTTTGAAAGAGCCACATGCGCATATACATAGTTTGGGGGTTGGAATTCTGCTGACCGATTCCCTTTAATGTGTCCAAATGGAGAGACGGACCTCACACAGATGACAGACACCGTCGTGAATGATTCTTACAGCAATGGCCGCTCTGAGGTCAGCCTGCACGCACTTTTCCAATCGGCCATGAGAGAGAGCCTACTTTCTGAGAGTCGTATGTGACCCTTCCATTTCTGTAAATGTTAACTCTGCAGAAAACACACTTGTGGGTCATACTTAGCCTTAATAAGGGTTACATTCTCTTCTCAGGCTAAAAATGTAAATGTTCTGCCAATTTGCGCATTGCTAAAAGGAGGCCTTCTTTCCCTCAAGCTGGCTGGAGTCTCCGCGGTGGTTTCTGCACAGAAAGCTTTTCAGGGCCCCTCAGCCTAATAGTCTTTAGCATTTCAACAGCTGGTGAGCCCTTTCACTGTGGCCTTTGTATCAGTAGAAATGCATCGAGTGGCAATCATTTTTGTCTAGATGGCTCTATTTATCAAAATATAGCTTTCCTTTGTTGGCCCTTATTGAGATGAAACATGAATTCTTTCTTTTCCTCGATCCCGGGCATATGATGGCATTCTCCCTCTTCCTGTTTCTCATGCTAAATTATACATCCACAACAAACACTCGTTGTACGTCTTCCAGAGCTGCTTGTGACCGACTTCACGGCAATCTCAAGTGCGGCCACCGAAGCGCGCTACAGCAGGCTCCTTGTATGTGTAGGAGGGCGCAGGCCCTGCGTGACACCGGGAGGATTGGCGGGGTATGGCTAGATATTGGATTGTGTGAGAACTAGGGCTGAGACGACCTCTTGCTCATAACCTCTGGATAGTATCATATTTTTGTAAGTTTTTGTTATTCTATATAAACAAAAAAAAAAGTTGTTAAATCTGTCAGATCCTTGATCTCCTGGAAATGACCCTATACGAGTCATCACAGCCACACGCGATTTCCCAAAAGGGACAGCTGGTTCTCTAGGGGTATGTTCACACAGTGTTTTAAAGGCAGAAAGAAATCTGGCAAGTTTAAAGCTTACAGCTTTCTTTTATTTCCATACTGTTTTGCAGCGAAGTGTCAAGGTTGGAATGATTTTCACGGAATCTGCCTCAAAAAACCATGTCAGTACTTTGTTTTTTAATGGTTTTTTTTTTTTTTATTTGTAAAAAAAAAAAAAAAAAAAACACTCAGAAGAAAAAGGCTCAAAATCGCTCTCCATGTGAACAGAATGTGGGATTCTCCATTAAAAATTAATAGGAAATGTTTTCAATGCTTCTTTGATTTGGATTTTGGGGCAGATTTGCTTCAGAATCTTCCTCAAATTAATAAAAAAAAAAACATGTGAACATACCTCAAGAGGCCTGCAGGTACACACAAAATGATCACATGTAAGGCATGTGGTTCCATACATAGAAGTAATTTATCCGGAGTTTCACAACAGGAATGGCGTATTAGAACTGGTCCTTTATTGATTACAAAGCATAAGGGTTGGCCTACTTAGCCACAGGTACGTGCCAGGAAAGGTACATGGAGAAAATACTTAGCACGTTCCAGTGGTAGGGTCCAGATGTGAGGAGAAGGGGGGATACCCAGAGGTGGGACATTGAATATTTGGGACATGTAAAGAGAAAGATGGATACCCAGGGGTGGGTCCTTTAAACATTTGGGAGATGTAAGGAGAAATGAAAACTGCACAAAGATGGGTCTTTGGAGATTTGAGAAATGTGATGAGAAAGGTGGATACCCAGAGCTGGGTTCTTTATCATTAGCGAGATGTGAAGGGGTATGGAGGATACTCAGAGGCTGGTCCTTGTGCGTTAGCAAGTTGTAAAGAGGAAGGTCGCTACTCAGAGGTGGGTATTTGAACATTAGGTAGATGTCAAGAATATGGTGGATACCCAGAGCTTGGTCCTTGAACATTTGGGAGATGTAAGGAGAAAGGGGAATACACAGAGGTTGACCATAAAACTTGTGAGGAGAATGGTGGATGCTCAGAGGTGGGTCTTTGGACATTTGGGATATGTAAGGAGAATGGCAGACTCTCAGATAACTGTTTGCAGGCACCATGGTGGGAATTCACTGATTGTGGGATTCCAGGGAATTGAGCATGTGCACCTGTCCATGCGACGTGATAATGACAGTTACAGAAGGATATAGAGAAGTAATTTATTCTTTTGCAAACCATAAGACCACAAGACGTCATTCACTTGCTTTCTATGAAGTGTGAGAAATCAAGTGTGAATGTTGATGTTGGTGTAAGTGCAACCAGTTCTGAATTTAGGCCTACAGTGCCCTCTTTATTTCATAAATCCCACATCCCCTCCCCTCCCCTCCGTTACTCTTCTATGTCATTTTTTTTCTTGTTTCTATTCTTTTTCTCGTTTAATTTCTGGCCGTTGGTGAGGTCCTTGTATCACTGGGACTATAATGCTGATATGTAATAAGAAATCCCACTACACTAGATTCTGAATTGGTGTTTGCTTCCAATATGCCGCCAGTGGTAGAACTGTGACGCCTGAGCACTATTCTGTGCAATATCACCGCCTATAAAGTCAGGGCCACTTGCGATTCAGTATCTAAAAATGTATAACTTAGTAGAAAACGGGAGCATTTTGGTGGGTAACCAGACATGATTACTTGTCAGGTCTATGGACTGTGCGTATAGGTTGGCGGAGTCATAGTAGCGGCAGATAGTGCTTGTACATCATATCCCCCAACCTGACATGGGTGAGATGGGCCAAAACTCATTGTTGCCTCTCTTCGTTATAAGAAGCCTAGCAAGACTACAGCTTAATTATTATTTAACCTTGGGATGGTGACAAGTTATAGTATATACTTGTAGTAGCCCATTTTCCACATATTTAGGGG
This sequence comes from Dendrobates tinctorius, assembly GCF_039654945.1. NCBI lineage: Eukaryota > Metazoa > Chordata > Amphibia > Anura > Dendrobatidae > Dendrobates > Dendrobates tinctorius. The sequence continues at coordinate 13,311,778 of NW_027361689.1, read as the reverse complement.
CTCTTTTGTGGCCCCATAAGGTGGCTTTATAGCATTATTACTGAGCCTACCAGGAAATGTATTCTTCACACTCTGCTCCACGCATAAAAGGTGATAAACTTCCAGTGGAAATCCCCTTACTTCCCCTATTGTCTCGTCTTTGAAAGATCAACAAGAAAACATTCGTCCTTAAAACGTTGTCCTCCACGTGACTTCAGCTTCTCTCTATGGGGACATTTATGGTTTCTAATAAGGAGATCCCCTGGATTTTGTGAGGCTTCTCCGGCTGCATCTGGCGAATACTGGTCTATTGTGCACCTTGTGATTTGTGCTTTGTGTCATTAATCTTGTGGAGAAGCAGCACGTTTCATTCAATTCAAAATGAAAGCTTTGCTTTTATATATATTAATATATAGTGAAGTAATTCAACTTTTGCACACAGATAGGTAATAGGTGAGGGGACTGTTGCTTGCTGCACCTGTCCCTGCAGCCACCAAAGCAAAACCGCCGTACATTTTTCTATTAGCCATTGTTGTGTATTCTCGTCCTCGCCCTACTTTACTCGGGTTTGGCCTCCTTTTTCTTGTAGCAGTGAATTTAGCTTTGCTTTTGGCACAAGGTCACACTGAGCGTTAGCGCTCATGCGGATGACAGTATTTTCAGTCTGAGTGTGGTCCGACAAAACATGGGATCGCACTTGGAGCAATGTTCTTCTGTGGGGCCTTGTACCTGACCGAGTCTGTCTGAGGAAAGAATCACAGCAGGCAGGACTAGCACCCGATATTCAGATTGCACTCAGCCATGTGAGTTAATGATTCCATGGAAAAAATCAAACTGCACTCTGATAATATCTGAATGCGGTCCGATTTTCATGGACTGAGAGAATGGAGACTTTTTTTCCCATCTTCTCCTCATCCAAGAAAATCGGATCCAACTGTGATAGCACTCTTATCAGAGGGTGATTAGCATAATCGTCCCAATTGTTATGGTGTCTACTTAAGGAGGTTGCCAAGCTGACGTTGGGGAGACTTTTGGCCAAGCAATGCTTCTGAAAAAAAAAAGTATGCAGATGAGCTTTGTTCCAAGAGAACAGGGCTCTATGTCGATGCTCTAGAAGTCACTGATGACTCATGATTTAGCCAAGAGTCTTCTCCAGGACCCGAAACCTCCATTTGTAGGCAGCAGTTTCTTACCCCTTATCATTTCAGAGTAGGACCCTGGGTGACAGGCCTTTGACAAAGGTCTGAGGGGGATACTTTTTCTCCTTGTGCAGACCAATAAGTGGAATTCAGGAGACTTCTAGGTCAGGCAGCAGGTTTCTTTGGCTAAATGTACTAAGGTTACCTCCATTAGCTGACCCTAGAAAATCATCTTTCTTCCTTTGTTTATAAGCCTTTTTGCATTTGCACGTCATAGAAATGCATTTTTTATACTGTTCCCTCTGCTTTCTGGGTTTTTTTTTTAATACATCTATACCAATTTTGAAAAACTTCCAGGAAACTTCCTAAAAGTAAAAAACCCAACCATTACACTGCAGTTAAATCCCCAGTTGTTCCAGGGCTGATGCTGTGGTGCTACCTGTTTGGTCTATTGTTTACTTTTTTGGATCAGTAATATGACCTACCAGAGTGTGAGCGCTGCTGCTAATCACTGGCCTTAGCAATCAAGTGCCATACTTACCAGCATCATGGTTGAGGCCAGTGATTCCCGTAGTTTCTTTTCCTAAAGCAATAATGTGCTATACTGACACATGACAATCTCTGCAGCCATAGAGCGTGGATCACTATCGGAGCATCGATGCTGGAGCTCTAGGACCATCTGGTGAGACAGATGAGTAATATTTGGTAGGTCTTTCCATGGATGGTTATATAATTGAAAATGTAATAATATTTTGCCCCACCATACAATTATTATTAATGTTCTTGTAGAGATCTTGTGAAGAACGAATCAAGAGGAACCCTTCATAGGGTCAAAACCCCAGTTAATACCCAGAAAAGAGCACCGTGTATACCCTGTAAGTTTGTGCCAAACTCAGACACAACATTGAGGCATGGCTTACTCTTCACGGCTGTTGCTACACCTATAAGACCAGCCACAGGTCTAACTAACAATAAGTCTTGCGTAAAAAATGCCAAAGATGTATTTCCATTAAAAAAATACAATGCGTTTCGAAACCATTCTGGTTTTCAGAAAAAGGTTACAGAGGCCTGAATATATATACATAGCTAATGCTACTTGTAGAGATCCTGTCCACTTAGTTTATTCAAGCCGGCACAGAGACATAAAGTCTTGTATGTTCACAAAGCTGGAGCTTTATGGGAGTAATTAAAAGTGTATGTTCCAGTAGTCAGAATAGTCGATGCCAAGTCTGTCATTTAAAATCGAGCAAGTGACTGGGATTCTCCTGGTGAAAGGCTGTGAATTATTCTGCGCTCCCTTATGACTTGCTCGTAATGTTTATGGCAGATGGCAGACAGCACTTTTATGGTCTGACATGAAAGTCTCTCATAGATGCTACAGAACAATTTCACTTTTGGAACTTCCAAAGCGGGATCGTAGTTCCAAACAAATTTGACTCTTGAGTGCTCGACACCATTTGTGTTCTCAAGTCACTGATGACATTTCCTTTTTAATGCCTAATTTTCACAACTTATATTTCCTTTGTAACACAGTGGTACCAAACACTCCGCACAATAATCTACTCAGTGGAAAGCCATCTTTCACTTCGGATTTTGCTCTGATTTTCCAACTAGATCTAACTACTTGAGATCTAAATTGAAGATCTAGACACTAGGTTTGGTGACCATAACAGGTGCTTTCCCTGTATCTGGTGGTCATACGTTCCTCAAACTTAGACTGTATAACATAGTGCTGTGTACTTTAAATTTTTCTTGTCAAGTAACCTTGCACTTCAATTCTCTCAGATCATCCTGAAGAAGAGCCTTGCCTGAAACGTTCCTACCCATGAGAAACCCCAATGGCGTGTATTAAAAGGACACAACTTGTCAAAGCTTGTAGTGTGGATCCTTTTTGTAAGTTTTAAGAGACCTTGAAATTCAACCTTTTGCCCCTGCTGGAAGCTTTTTGCATCTTATTGGATGATTTTTAGGAGAACCACTTCACCACCGATGACGTATAGGTACGTCATTGGTCGTGTCCCTGCCTTTGATGCGAGCTCCGGCGCTGAGCCTGCATCTTTCCCTGCACATGACCATGCTGAAGCACTGCTATGCATAGCACAAGCGATGGGAAGATCTCAGCTTCAGGTCTCCTAAGGGGACTATTGAAGACAGTAAAAAGTGTAATAAAAAAAAAAATAATTTAAAAAACAAAGTTCTAATTGCCCCTCTTTTTGTTCCATTAAAAAAATGCACATTTGGTGTTGCTGCTTTCAGAAATATCATATCTATCAAAATATAGAGTAAGTTAATCAGATCGGTCAACGGTGTAATGAGAAAAAGAATCGAAACGCAAGAATTGTATTTTTGGTCTCTGCAACGTTGCAGGCGATCAGTACATCGATTTACCAGGGGAACACGTATGAGGATAGTGTTCTCATTGACTTGAGAGCGGGAGATCCATATACCATTTTTACTAGCGTGGCCTGCCAATGACCATTATTTTTTGGACCATGCTTGTTAATGATGGGCTGACGTCGATAGGACTTTCAAAATGTCTCTGCTTTAGAGGTCCAGAATCGCTTCACTGGGGCGCAACGGTGAGATTTTTTTTTTATAGCCAGGCCTTGAATGCTGACATGGTCCTAAACATTTCCAGAAAGAGACTTATGTGTCAATATAAAGACGTCTTATATCTGTCATCTTTATTGTGCTTTTCGACTGAACATGGAAGGGATTTCAGAGAGCTCACCACATTTTATGTTTTGACTCTATATATTTTGATAACTCAATGTATGAGTCTTCCACATATTGACGCCAATTGTAGAAACTTAGACTTGAGTCCAGAATGTGCTCTTTAATTCCTCATGGCTCCAGATTCTGATCTCTTCGTGCTTTGAGACACAGCTCTGGCATTACGCTCTTTTTGCTGTCTTTGATTATCTACGAAAGCATTCCCACTCTGCAAATATTTTTCTTAATATATTCCAGTTCTGTCCTCCGATAGATTTCAACAGTGTCTTACGCCGAAAAAAATAAAATATATTGTTCCACTTCTGTCCCAATGGCTGAGTGTTGGTGAATCTGATAAGATCTTGTCATGTAGAAGGTCCGTGACCCCCAAATAATTTTGTACTATGAGTTTAAATTAGGAGGTTTTCCTAACCAAAATCTTAACCTCAACCCCAATTTAGTACTGGTGAACTTTGAGGGGAACCTCAGCTGCTTCCTTAAGTCTAAGATGCTTTCGTGTCCTTGTCAGCTACGATGTAACCACTTGAACTACTATTCTTATTTTGCCATTAATGTGCCAAACATATCTTGTCTTGTGATACTAAAGATGGATATACCGTACATTTTTTTTCTTATTTTTTTTAGTTATGGTTAGATTAGAAAAACTGATTGCTCTATATCTGGTCAAAGCCAATCACCGAAATTGGATCGTATGTGCAAATCTTTTCATTATACAGTGCCTTGCGAAAGTATTCGGCCCGCTGGAACTTTTCAACCTTTTCTCACATATCATGCTGCAAACAAATAGATACCAAATGTAAATTTTTGGTGAAGAATCAGCAACAAGTGGGACACAATTGTGACGTTGAACGAAATTTATTGGTTATTTTAAATTTTTGTGGAAATTCAAAAACTGAAAAGTGAAGCGTGCAATATTATTCAGCCCCTTTACTTTCAGTGCAGGAAACTCACTCCAGAAGTTCATTGTGGATCTCTGACTGATCCAGTGTTGTCCTAAATGACTAATGATGATAAATATAATCCACCTGTGTGTAATCAAGTCTCCGTATAAATGCACCTGATCTGTGATAGTCTCAGAGTTCTGTTTGATGCACAGAGAGCATGATGAAGACCAAGGAACACAACAGGCAGGTCCGTGATACTGTTGTAGAGTAGTTTAAAGCCAGATTTGGATACAAAATGATTTCCAAAACCTAAAACATCCCAAGGAGCACTGTGCAAGCGATCATCTTGAAATGGAAGGAGTATCATACCACTGCAAATCTACCAAGACCCAGCCGTCCCTCTAAACTTTCATCTCAAACAAGGAGAAGACTGATCAGAGATGCAGTCAAGAGGCCCATGATCACTCTGGATGAACTGCAGAGATCTACAGCTGAGGTGGGACAGTCTGTCCATAGGACAACAATCAGCCGTACACTGCACAAATCTGACCTTTATGAAAGAGTGGCAAGAAGGAAGCCATTTCTCAAAGATATCCTTAAAAAGTGTTGTTTAAAGTTTGCAACACGCCACCTGGGAGACACACCATACATGTGGAAGAAGGTGCTCTGGTCAGATGAAACCAAAATCAAACTTTTTGGCAACAATGCCAAACGATGTGTTTGGCATAAAGGCAACACAGCTCATCACCCTGAACACACCATCCCCACTGTCAAACATGGTGGTAACAGCATCATGGTTTGGGTCTGCTTTTCTTCAGCAGTGACAGGGAAGATGGTTAAAATTGATGGGAAGATGGATGGAGCCAAATACAGGGCCATTCTTGAAGAAAACCTGTTGGAGTATGCAAAAGACCTGAGACTGGGACGGAGATTTGTCTTCCAACAAGACAATGATCCCAAACATAAAGCAAAATCTACAATGGAATGGTTCACAAATAAATGTATCCAGGTGTTAGAATGGCCAAGTCAAAGTCCAGACCTGAATCCAATCGAGAATCTATGGAAAGAGCTGAAAACTGCTGTTCACAAACGATCTCCATCAAACCACACTTAGCTCGAGCTGTTTGCCAAGGAAGAATGGGCAAGAATTTCAGTCTCTCGATGTAAAAAACTGATAGAGACATACCCCAAGCGACTTGCAGCTGAAATCACAGCAAAAGGTGGCGCGCAACAAAGTATTAAGTTAAAGGGGCCGAATAATATTGCACACCCCACTTTTCAGTTTTTGAATTTCCACAAAAATTTAATACAACCAATAAATTTCGTTCAACTTCACAATTGTGTCCCACTTGTTGTTGATTCTTCACCAAAAATTTACATTTGGTATCTTTATGTTTGAAGCATGATAGGTGGGAAAAGGTTGAAAAGTTCCAAGGGGCCGAATACTTTCGCAAGGCACTGTAATTTGTGTAGGTTCCACTTCTAGTTGTGGCAAGTTTCTAACCAACTTGTAACATGAAGAAGGTCTTAGAAGAGATGTGCAGCACCACTTATTTTTCTGCCCAATTCGTCAATGGGCATGGAGAGTGCTGGGCAAAACTGATGCTGATGCAGTTATTTGACACCCGGAAGGCATCCTATTTTAAGTATAACCACCCATGCCACATACCTACGGGGCGTAAGATAGTTGTTTCCATAACAATATCTCCATGCCCAATGTGTCAGAGTGGCGCTGCCTTCTTTAAGCATGTCGGGGCGTAAGATAGTTGTTTCCATAACAATATCTCCATGCCCAATGTGTCAGAGTGGTGCTGCCTTCTTTAAGCATGTCGCCATTTTTGTTTTCCTGCTTACTTAGTTTTTTAGGCCAAAGTAGTCCGGCTTGATTGTCAGCTTTAGACATTCATCATTCCACTAGTTCTCATTTGGTTCATTTCATTTTATTTTTTTATGCCTATCAGTGATGAGCGCAAGTGCTCGTTACTTGAGTTTCCCTAGGGTGCTTGGGTCTGCCCCGATTTATGGCTGGTGCTCCAGTGACATGTTCGCGTCCCGGTGGCAGAATGTTTTGCATTTGTTAGACGCCCACAAGACATTAGGGAATTGCCCGTGTTTTTAATAGCTGTAAAACATGCTACCGCGGGGACTCGAACATGTCACTTGAGCACCAGTGATAATCGGTGCATACCTGACCGCCCTAAGCAAACTCAGGTAAGGAGCACTTGCGCCCATCACTAATGCCTATCATTTTATGAATGAGGCAAGAAACTAAAAGGATGTGCAGCAGAGTGCCCAAAAATGTAGAAAGCCTTCTGGTCTGGCCACCATTCTATCCTAAATTTCGAAATGCTAGCTTGACTGGATTGGACAGATGGGTGTTTTAAAAGGTGTTGGCCAGTACAATATTTTATTGCACTAACGGGCCCATGGTGCTCATGGTAGGAGATATCACATGGTTGCTGATTGATTGCAGCCATGACATTCCTTGCAAACTGGAAGAGACAGTCTTCTAATGCTCTATTGCGACTAGGACAGAACATCATGATTGCAGCCAGTTGCTGCTGATTGCCTGCAGCGGTGATGTGACTTCATTCATTAGAAGAAGAGAGCTGTGGAGCAGTAGTGGAGGGGACAGTAGGTGAGTTTTCAAAGGGTTTTCCAACACAGAAGGTGATGGCTTACCGTTGGAATATCCATCACTCTCTTAATGGGTCACTCTCCATCAGCCTCTTAGCAGGCCACTCTACCAATCGCCCGTTTTCTTTCTCAGTATTGCTTGGGGGTTATTCAGACCGCCACTGGTCATAAAATGAGGATTTGTACTAGTCATAAGCCGTAACCCATTTAATGCAGATGAAACGCAATGTGTCGCAATAATCCATGGAGGTAATATCGTTATGGACTTCTTACTAGCTGGAGAAAATTGCTGAAAAAAAGGATCCATCAAGTCGTCTCTAGGTGCCATGTAAGACGCTTGTATGTGACCTGTGTCAGGTACGCAGCTCATCTGTATATTATGCGAGCAGGCCAGAATTATTCTCTTGTAGCTCATCGAGACGTTGGAAAAAATGACCTATTTTCTTTGGTTTCATTGACATGATGAAAAACCAAGCCATACTGATAAGGGAGTAGAAATGTGCAGGACCCCTCCAGGCCCGTTACCATCCAGAAAATGGCTAATGAAGTGATATTTCATTGAGATGAGTGGTTTGACTGGAGAGATGACAAATAAACTTGATTTGTGTCAATACATTTCCCTTTTAAATGAGATCTCGTGATGCGCTGAAGCATGGCGGCTCCTGCGGGCTAGGTCTGTCTCTATGCTCCTGGCTGCAAAGTGGCTTCTGTCGTGCCTGCTCCACGACCTCGCAGCCATCCTATAATAAGGCAAGCTGTCTGTTAAAGCCAATTTATTTCACAAGCATATGCACATCACATTTTGCCTAGCCTGCAGACACAAAGTACGCTTTCTATAAATATTCACAGGAGCAGTGTGGCCTTTTGGCTATCCTTCTAATGTACGGGTTTAGTGTCGGGACTGGAGCGCAGTGAGAGTGTGCATGGGTGCTCAGGATCTGCATTATTACCATACTTTGTATCTGCTGACATTGTTCCTGAGGACAACTTTCCGGCGACTTTAAGATGTCACCAGGTAGTGAAAGGATCTACAGATGATGAGATAGACGTGCATGTCAACAGCGTTGGACTATCCCACCACCAAACCAGAGCTTCCGAGCAGGACATTCTGGACTCCAAAGCCCAGAATGCGCAAAAATGAAATTAAAATTGTTCTTAATCTGTTCCTAGACATATATATGGAAAATCAAGGGGATAACTTGCTGATCCATTCAGGATGGGGCTGTACTGCCATGATCTCCCCCATAGTCAGTCTCCGATGATTTTGGGATCGTGACTTTGCAGCCCCATCCTGAAAGGATGAAGAGGTGCACATGCTCGATCTCCACTCATTTTCTACAGGACTCAAAAATGGTTGTGGACACTGCTCAGCAGCCTCACAGTCAATGAATGGAGGCCAGGCATGCCCACCTCTCCTCCATTCATGATAGCGCTGCAGAGACCTGTTCTCAGGCTTCCAAAGTTCCAATGTCAGGGGGTCCCAGCTGTCAGACCCTCCAGCAATCAACAAGGTTAACATGATTTTTTTTTAATAATCCTTTAGGCCACAATAAGAGAAATACTCATAATTACAGATGGTTGAACCCGAACAAAAATGTTCGGCGTTCTTAGCGGACAGTCACCCTTCGGGCCTGAAAGCTGCACACAGATTTTCTGCTGAAGTCCGGGGCAGTGTTCGGGGGAAGTCTGTAGTGGTGTGGAATTTTTTTCTTTTCTTAGCAGTTTGGGTATCCATTATCTTCAATGGGGTTTGAATTCTGCTGGAAGTTCGGGTTCTGTGATTGTCCCCAAACCAAACTTTCTAAAAAGTTTGAGTCAGGCACCAGAACCTGAACTTCCACCGGTCTACCCATCTCTACTCATGAAGAACAGTGGAACTGTTAACCAGAGACTTTTTTTCCTAAACTTATCCAACGTTGCTCTTTCTCACAGACACCTCTACCCCCTACTCTGACTTGGTTTTCCATCTTTAAGATACAGAGTATCATGTTCGTTCTCGTTGCTTTTCCTGCCCAGTGTCGGATACTTGCTTCTTGTCTAGCCTGATCCCCATTGTGTTCTTCAAGCCTAACATGTCTGTGTGGCCTGGAGAGGAAGTTTCTTGTACAGCAGACACATAACTGGAAATGTGACTTTCTCAGGATAAGTGGTACATCGCCAACTGAGGCTCGCACCCTGCAGAATCTAGAAAGGGACATAACATGGAAATCCTTCGATAAAGCCATGGCCTCTACATAAAGTGAGGATGTGTTTCCCTCCTCCATGTAATGTGTTACTTGCAGATATCCCTGCCTATAATGGAGCTCTTCGTACATATTTTCTTCCTGTATGGTTTTTGGTTCCTACAGACCATTTCATTTCGATGCTTGTGACCTCCTCACATCAGTTCCTTTTCCCCCTTCCTCACAATGGTTGTATTGTGCTCATAATAAAGCTTTGTACTAACAGGTTTTAGCAGAACTGGAATTAGAGGAAAACTAATACACTTCATGTGACTCGTCAGCTGGGGCTTTTCACGTCTTATCTCTCCTGGAGTTTACGCGCTAGAGATGCCGGCTAGGAAAGACTTTGTGTTCTCTCAGCCACTACTTTTACAGTATGTTTTACTTATATAGCACCATTAATTTCGGCAGCACATCGTCATCGCTGTCCCCGTTGGGACTCACAAACTAGATTCCCTATCAGTATGTCTTTGGAGTGTGGGAGGAAACCAGAGAACCCGGAAGAAACCCACACAAACACGGGGAGAACATACAAACTCCTTCCAGATATGGTCCTCGGTGGGATTTGAACCCAGGACCCCAGCGCTGCAAAGCAACTGAGCTGCCCGCTTTCGACTTAAGGGCAAACCTCTATGTGAACTCCAATGAGCAAAATCATGAAAACCTGTCCATAATTTAAAAAAACAAACCTCATAGCTGCTTCCATCCTGAAAACAGCACCACACCCGTCCATAGGTTGTGCCAGGTATTGCAGCTCAGCGCCATTGAAACGTGTGTGTACTAATGGATGTTCGGTTGAACAGTGTGGTAGAGCATTTAGATGGTTAGCATAATTTTTACGCGATATTGCTGCCAATGGGGAACCATTAGGACTGGTAATGTAAACCAATGGTGACGCTTGTATGTGCTGGGACCTCCAGAGCAAGAGTGAATCGTATTTTCCTGAAAGAGGATAGTACACATGTAATGTTTAATATGCCCTATGTACATGTTCATATGTGGCAGACATTTTTTGCCATAGTTTCCTTGGTTGCATAAAATTCTTAGTATAAGCAGCAAAAAACAAAAATAATCCCCCGTGGATGTATAGGACCAATCTTCAGAGTTCCGGATCTTCTTTTTTAGATGCCGAGTTTGAATGATACAAACATGAGCTCGTTGATGGCGTTTAGCATACGAGTTAAATAATTTGACTTTTGCAGATGTGGCCGTACCAAATATGCTTTATTTAATGGAGAATAAGGATGTTGTTAATGCGACTGTCAGAAGTTGATAGAGGCATTTAACGGATTCAGCAGCAGCGATCAGAACAAGCTCTGGTCGCTGCTTCTAATGGAAGATACCATTAGAAGATGCCAACTCCAAACACTTTCACCCATCATGTGACGCACATTTACATCACACGTCAGGCAGCGGTTAAATCGCCAATTTACTTTCAGACAGCTTGATCTAATTTTATAGCTAATGTGATTAAATCTGCAAATCACTCTATATATTAATAGTTGTCTAAACCCTAAAATATCCCTTACAATGCCGGCCACTAGGTGTCTCCCTTCTGTCTAACTTTCAGGTTACTGCCTGTGGTCAAGTGTAATCCTTCTTCACCAGCAGACATGCGTGACTTATTACAAGAAGTAAGCCGCAGGGGTTTTGTATGTCAGCTGCTGCTTTCTTGTATGTCAAACTAGATACAGGCATAAAACCGTAGGATATCTGTTCAAAACAGGCAAGACATTGGATAATGGCATGAGCAATGCATGCTGGGGTGATTAGGGAAAGAAAGTTCCAGCACTTATAATGCTGGAAGTGGCAAGTTCCAGACGATGGGTACCAGGACAGTTCCTGGTCATTTTAGACTGGTATGTTCACCAAAAGCAGATTTACTTATTTGGGGATGGAGGTAGTGGCTCCAAGCTTTTCTACAGGTTTGATGAGAAAGGGTCAGGAATGCTTTAAGTCTTTACAGTATACAGCAAGTAAGCATCTATAGACTTCAGCTTCTCTCGATGAGATTTACAATACTATTAGCTACGTCCCCCACTGAAGTGATTTCCTTTTAATAGACTTTTCCCCCCCTTAGACTATATTGAGTGACCCCTGTATTATGGCAGAGTGAATTTGTGGAATCAGCACTAGTTGACTGCTTATTTTGCACTTTTCCCTTAGTGATAATGGTTTTTTTCCATTCTCTTTGTTAGATGTGTTATTGCTCGGTACTTAAATTTGGATTTACTGGTTCAGTCATAAACATTACGGCTTATTGCTCATAAACTTGTGAAATATCCTTTAATTTTTCATGTGTACCGATGCTTCTGCGCTTTAAAATCCCATATTTCCACTTCTATCTGTTCCTTCTCTGTCAGACCATGCAGAACAATATTTGTGTTGAATTGTGCATCTGTCTACACAATATGTTAGGACTAGACACTGTCACTGCAACAGATGAGTAAAGGTGTGTTAAAAATGACAAAAATAATACATATACTCCTCAACATTAAGATGGAAAAGTCATGGAAATCAGAGGATGGCTAGACGTGTAAGTGATCTGCAAATGATGAAGAAAAGGAAACAAACTTGTTAAAACTAGTGATGAGTGAGTATGCTCGGTACTCGAGATTTCCAAGCTTGTGCGGGTGTTCTCCAAGTAGCACAGTGGAAATCTCACAAGCGACCCCATTTTGGAAACTAGACCCCCCCCCCAAGGAGCTTATCTAGATGTGTAATGAGCACCTTGAACCCCCAGGTACTTCACAGAAACTTATAACTGTCAGTTGTGAAAATAAAAAATCAGATTTTCTCACAAAAAATGTTCATTTTAGCCACATTTTTTTTTAGTTTCACAAGGCTAAGGCTATGTTCTCATGTCTGTAATTTCCGCGACAATTCCGCAACTCCCTGCCGCGGGAAATATGCGAGAAATCCGCATGCATAATTCCCGCGAAAAACTAGCGTTTTGCAAGCGTAATTCGTTTGCAGAATACTAGCGTTTTTCAAGCGATCTGTAGCATCGCTTGGAGAACTGATTGACAGGTTGGTCACACTTGTCAAACATAGTGTTTGACGAGTGTGACCAACTTTTTACTATTGAGGCTGTCTATGCGGCATCAGTAGTAAAAAGATATAAAGTTTAAAATAATTTAAAAAAATCGTGTTATTCTCACCTTCCGGCATCCCACGCAGCATCCCCAGGCCTCAGCAATGCTCCCGACAAGTCCCTTTCCCAGCGATGCCTTGCGACAATGACCCCAGATGACGTAGCATCTCGCTAGACCCCATATGTGGCTGTACAGTGCTGCTTAGCCATACAGCGAGACTCGAGAGGGACAGAGCAATATTTGCTTCCTGGAGCACAGATTTTCTTAGAATAGAGCCCCTATATATGCACTTACATCGGGGTTTCCATCTAAATCTCCTAGTGACGTGATTCAGGTGAAACCCCTGAGGGATCCTATAATGATGCAGCAGAGTTACTCTGGACTTTATCTGGCCTCTGTTCAGCATTGTCTTTCTTTTCAGAAATGCACAAGACTGTGGCCGACCGCGCTTTTATGCACGCCTAAAAAGACGGACAGCACCAGATCGTAGGCCAGATGGCAATCACAGTTTCCCCATTTGCCTCATTATAGGGAATCTTCCGCCGTGGGTTCCATCTGAATCATGTATTTCAGATATTTACACGGAAACCCCGGTATAAGCGCTCAGCGTTGAGTGCAGGATAAATGTGCGCCAAGCCTTACTGCAATCTTTGGGAGGCAAAATGAAAAAATCGACGGCAGGTGAAAAATTGGTTTTATTTATTTTTTAAGCCGTTCCTCGTGCAGTATAAGTGATTTGGATTACTTAATTGGTGCGATTACAGCAATACCAGATTTACATTGTGTTTTTAGGTTTGGCTGCTGTCATACTCTTAAAGACAGTGTTTATTGCAAAAACTAGTTATTACATCGTCATATTTTGATAGCTATAATGTTTCCATGTTTTGGCCAGCAGTCATGAGCGGGCTTGTTTTATTGCGGGACGAGTTGATGTTTTTATTGGTACCATTTTCGGACAAGTTACATTTTTTTATCACTTTCTACTCCAATTATTGGGAGGCAGAATGAACAAATGCCAGCAATTCAGGAATTGTTTTCTTGAGGGGAGGAGAGGGTTTTACGCCTTTCCGCGTTTATAAAATTAATAAGGCAGCATTATTCTTCGGGTCAGTATGATTATGGTAATAACACATTTATATATTTTTTTATGTTTTGCTGCTTTTACACGATAAAAACTATTTTATAGAAAAAATAATTATTTTGCATCACTTTATTTTAAGAGCTGTAGCTTTTTTATTTTTTCCTCTGACGGAGCAGTATGGCGGCTTGTTTTTTGCCAGACATGATGACATTTTCAGCAATACCATTTTTATTTACATTCAGCTTTTTGGTTGAGTTTTATTCTACTTTTTGCTTGTCAGTATGATGATAGAGCATATTTTTTATGGTGTTCACTGGAGGTGTTAACTAGTGGGACAGTTTTACAGGTCGGGTCGTTACGGACACGTCGATACCAAATATGGGTACTTTTTTTTAAATTTATTTTCTTTTTTTAACTAAATGTATTTATTGGATTAATATTTTTTATTTATTTTGCATGGTCTAAATTATCTTTGACAGTGGTGAGTCACACTATTTTAGTTAAAATGATATGGATGCCTCAACTGCTATACATTTTACAGAATTCCCCTAATCTGGAAACCTAGAGATACTTTTTTAAAATTAATCGCCTGTTCAGGGAACTATTCTGGGGCAATAAAACGCCAAGAATTAGACTGGAGACATTGCAAAGAGACAAAAGTGATGGTGGCCTGGCTGTTCCAAATCCGTGGGTTTATTTTATGGCAGTCCAACTCCAACATATAAGGGGATGGGACGATCCTAAAGGTGGGGGTTGGGAGCACTGGGTCTTTAACTTCACCATTATTAAGTTCTCTAGGCTATATGAAGCATTGGAGGCTCATAGGTTTAGGGTTTTGTCGGGTTCATTGCCAGCGCTATTTCTCATTCATCAGCTATGATGGAAGGTCAGAGAATTGCAGGGTCTACAAGGAGTCACTCAGTTTACCTCACATTGGGAAGCCCAATCTTCAATGAAAAGGATTTAGGAAATGGAATTTGAAGGGGATTCACAGAATGTCCCATGTTTTGGAAGGTGACTTGATTTAACAAATTTTCTCAAATACAAACTAAGTTTGGGATACCTACGCCTGAATTTTATTAATAACTTCAGCTGAGACATGCGTATCTGACACAGAGGCTTATCCTGGAGGGCCATATAGCTAAGGGGGCTTTCACATTGCGTTCTGTGTCCCTGTCGGGGCATATGTCCGAGATTTCCCGCAAAACTGGGTCCGGTCGCCAGCACTGAAAGGGCCCATAGACTGTAATGGTGACGGCAGAGCGGACATGAGCTCTGACGTGCATCATTTTCAGGAGTGTACGCCTACGGGAGGCGGACACTCAGACGTAGTTGACTGCATTCGCGTGTCCACCTCCTGTAGGCAATCACTCTTTCGAAAAAAAAAAGTGCACGGCAGAGCGTACATTCACTCTGCCGTCACCATTACAGTCTGTGGGCCCCATCGGCGCATTCATCCGGACCCCTTTTTGAGGGGGATTTTGGACGTATGCCTCGACAGAGACACAGACCACAATGTGAAAGCATGCTAAGAAAATAATAAAAAGAAAAAATATACTTCACAAGTCTCTGGTGGTCTGATCTCAGTATTATACAGCACTTTATTAGATTTGGTGCTGGCAAAGTGTCCATCACATTCCAAAATAAAATGGGAAAGTGTAATAGGCCCTACAGAGGAAGGTCAGTGGCAAGATATTTTTGAAAGGACGCCGCAACTGTCCATGAGTGAATTTCCTAGATTATCGCAGCGCTATGTATATCATCAAGTGTGCAGATCGCCTCAATCTTGTTTCACATAGGACTCGGGCCAAATCCTACTGGCACTAGATGTAAAATAAATCCTGCAAACTTACTACACATGATGTGGTCCTGTCCTAATCTGGAACCTATCTGGAAAGCGGTGTTGGAAATTATAAAGCGTTTATTCAATTCACACAGTCCCTACTCCTTTTGTATTTATACTGAGGTCATTTCTCCAAAGTGTCCCAGGAGCCATTTTTAATTAGGACAACATCAGACCACATGTTGCTCATGGTACTGTGAGCAGCCTATGTGGCATAAACGTGCTACTATGACCTGCAGCGTCTGATTTCCATCAAGCCCATCTGGGACATCATTGGTCAGCAATTACAAAATGAAGCTGCCAGCAGTGGATCTTGATGATTTGCCCAAGTGCATTCAGCTTGGCAGAACGTTCCTCAGACAATCATTAGTAACCTAATTGTTAGCAGCCAAGGCTGTAAGTGCGGGGATTTCTGTGTGTGGCGCTCATACTGGATACTAATTAAATATAGAGGTTTTGAATTTTTTGCATATCATTAACATCCAACCTGTAATTTCCAGAATTTCATGACTTATCGTTTTTGATGTTGCAATTTTAACCCCTTAATGACAGCCGATATGCATTAAAACGGCGGCTGTTATGGGGCCTTATTCCCTCATGGCCATTTTAAAATGGCGATCGGGAATAAGGCTGTAGCACCCCCTAGAGTCAGAAAATGTCTGGAGGTAGCGGAGACCCTGGAGAACATGATCAGAGCAGGACTATTCGGTGAATAACGGCGATCATGGTAAAAAAAAAAACCTGTGCCTTCTATTACAATGATTCCTCTCTCTTCTGACATGCTATACAAGGAGAGAGAAATAATGCCCCCTGTTACCTCCGTCATCCCCGAGCCCTCCTGATCCATCCCCCGGCCCTCTGTGCACCTTCCTGGAAAAAAATAGCGGGCTTAAGGCCCCGTTACACATAACAATGTCCCAGCGATCCCACCAACAATCCGACATGGATGGGATCGCTGGGACATCGTTAGGTTGATCGCTGGTGAGCTGTCACATAGACAGCACCTCCAGCGATCAGGACCAGCGAGCAAGCTTGTTTCCAATGTAAACATCGGGTATCTAAGAGCCACGCGGCTCTTAGATACCCGATGTTTACATTGGAAACTAGCGTCCAGCGTCGCTGATCTCTCGCTGCCACACGCAGCGATGCGCGCTGGCCAGCGGGAGAGCAACGATCAAAAAATGGCCCAGGACGATCAAGCGCAAACAACGATACCCGACAGGGGGGCCGGTCGCTGATCCCCGTCACACACAGCGATATCGCTGGCGAGATCGCTGTGGCGTCACAAAATCAGCGATCTCGCTGGCGACATCGCTGTGTGTGACGGGGCCTTAAGTGCGCCCGACCGAGATCTGCCGGCAACAATAGGGAATTTTTCCTATTGGTTCCTTTAGATCATTGTGATAGACCCTATCACAGTGATCAAAATAAAAAATTGTAAATCAAATCCCCATGTATCACCCCCTTAGTTAGATAAAAAATTATAAATATTTCTTTTTTCTGGCCCATCCTTTGAAGTTGGGGTTAGGGTTTTTTCAAAAATAGAAAACAAATATGACGACTAGTGTTGAGCACAAGTGCTCACTACTCGAGTTTGCATTGGGTGCTCGGGTATGCACGGAGTATCGCGGATCCCCGCATGTTTTTTTGGGGTGTCTAAGAGCCATGAAACATGCGGCTGTTAACCTAATGTTATCAAATTCTGTGTAGTACGTGTGGGTGCAAAATGCTCAATATACCCCTGGATAAAATCCTTGAGGGGTGCAGATTCCAGAATGGGTCAAATGGCGCTCCGTTCCTTTTGATCTCGTCCGTGCTCAGGAGAATTTGAACAACAAATTTTGGGGTCCATTTTCTCCTGTTACCCTTGTGAAAAATAAAAAAAAAATTGGGTCTAAAAATTTTTTGTGAAAAAAAATTAAAAGTTCATTTTTTTCTTTCACATACCATTAATTCCTGTGAAGCATCTGAAGGGTTAATAAACTTCTTGAATGTGGTTTTGAGCACCTTGAGGGGTGCAGTTTTTAGATTGGTGTCACTTTTGGGTAGTTTCTGTTATATAGACCCCTCAAAGTCCCTACAAATGTGAGGTGGTCCAAATCGCTGACCGACTTTTAACCCTCTAACTCCCTAACAAAAAAAAAAATTATTTAAAAGATTATCATGTTGGAATTGTTATTTATTAACTGTCTTGTGCGACATCGCTCTAATTTTAGGGCATAAAAATTAAAAGTTTGAAAATCGCAAAATTTTCTCCAAATTTCCGTTTTTTATTCACAAATGAACTCATGTCATATCGTAGAAATGTTACCACTATTGTGTAGTACTTTATTGTCATGAAAACACATTCTCAGGATCAGCGGGATTCGTTGAAGCGTTCCAGAGTTATACCCTCATAAAAATGACAGAATTGTAAAATATGGCCTATTTTTCCTATTGGACAGAGCCAATCTTCATTCATTGTTTCTTTCTTACTAGAATTTCCAAAAACATTCCCACCACCAAGGACGTGGAGCCCTTACTGGAAATTGATGGTGACATTAGAAGTTTTGAAGTCTTCTTGTCATCCAGGACGCCTGTTCTCATGGCACGCGATGTGAAGACTTTCTTGCCCTGTACAGTAAATTTGGATCCCAAACTGCGGGAAATAATTGCAGGTAAATTAGAACTTTTTATTGATTTCAACCATAGATTTTAAAAAGTGTTTTAGGGAAAAAAAGTGTTTTCCGGCAATAGTTAAAATTTAATTAAAACAAATTCTTATGTGCATCTTGGTCACTTGGTTACTACCTTTGCCTCACTGCACTGGGGTCCGAAGGTGAGAGGGGAAGAAGAGTTTTTATGCTTTACCCATGTTTGTGTGCTTATTAATTTGGGTTTCCAGTCCACAAGGTCAGTGTCAAGAATTGGACCTGCATCTATCTCAAGAACTGGGTCTTGTCCATATGCCAAAAATGTATGCAAATGAAATGCCCTTTTACTCTTTCTCCATAGGGCTATCACGGCTTCATCAAATAAAAGCTATTCTTACTGTACTTACAGGGATATTCCCGTCTCCAAGATCCTATCCCAATATGTAGGAGGTGTAATAATAATCATATTAGCAAATACCTCCAATTAGAAATGTTGTATAGTTTTTCTGATTTGCTATGTCTCTTTCCTCATGTGCAAGCATTGCAAGACCTTAGGTACAGTTAGCTCCATATATATTTGGACAGAGACAACATTTTTCTAATTTTGGTTCTAGACATTACCACAATGAATTTTAAACAAAACAATTCAGATGCAGTTGAAGTTCAGACTTTCAGCTTTCATTTGAGGGTATCACATTAACATTGGATGAAGGGTTTAGGAGTTTCAGCTCCTTAACATGTGCCACCCTGTTTTTAAAGGGACCAAAAGTAATTGGACAATTGACTCCAAGGCTATTTCATGGACAGGTGTGGGCAATCCCTTCGTTATGTCATTCTCAATTAAGCAGATAAAAGGCCTGGAGTTGATTTGAGGTGTGGTGCTTGCATTTGGAAGGTTTTGCTGTGAAGGAAACAATCGGTCAAAGGAGCTCTCCATGCAGGTGAAACAAGCCATCCTTAAGCTGCAAAAACAGAAAAAACCCATGCGAGAAATTGCTACAACATTAGGAGTGGCAAAATCTACAGTTTGGTACATCCTGAGAAAGAAAGAAAGCACTGGTGAACTCATCAATGCAAAAAGACCTGGGCGCCCACGGAAGACAACAGTGGTGGATGATCGCAGAATAATCTCCATGGTGAAGAGAAACCCCTTCACACCAGCCAACCAAGTGACCAACACTCTCCAGGAGGTAGGCGTATCAATATCCAAATCTACCATAAAGAGAAGACTGCATGAAAGTAAATACAGAGGGTTCACTGCACGGTGCAAGCCACTCATAAGCATCAAGAATAAAAAGGCTAGACTGGACTTTGCTAAAAAGCATTTAAAAAAGCCAGCACAGTTCTGGAAGAACATTCTTTGGACAGATGAAACCAAGATCAACCTCTACCAGAATGATGGAAAGAGAAAAGTATGGCGAAGGCATGGTAAAGCTCATGATGCAAAGCATACCACATCATCTGTAAAACATGGCGGAGGCAGTGTGATGGCTTGGGCATGCATGGCTGCCAATGCCACTGGGTCACTAGTGTTTATTGATGATGTGACACAGGACAGAAGCAGCCGAATGAATTCTGAGGTATTCAGAGCCATACTGTGTGCTCAGATCCAGCCAAATGCAGCCAAACTGATTGGTCGTCGTTTCATACTACAGATGGACAATGGCCTAAAACATAAAGGCAAAGCAACCCAGGAGTTTATTAAAGCAAAGAAGTGGAATATTCTTGAATGGCCAAGTCAGTCACCTGATCTGAACCCAATTGAGCATGCATTTCACTTGTTAAAGACTAAACTTCAGACAGAAAGGCCCACAAACAAACAGCAACTGAAAACCACCGCAGTGAAGGCCTGGCAGAGCATCAAAAAGGAGGAAACACAGCGTCTGGTGATGTCCATGAGTTCAAGACTTCAGGCAGTCATTGCCAACAAATGGTTTTCAACCAAGTACTAGAAATGAACATTTTATTTACAATTATTTAATCTGTCCAATTACTTTTGGTCCCTTTAAAAACAGGGTGGCACATGTTAAGGAGCTGAAACTCCTAAACCCTTCATCCAATTTTAATGTGGATACCCTCAAATGAAAGCTGAAAGTCTGAACTTCAACTGCAGCTGAATTGTTTTGTTTAAAATTCATTGTGGTAATGTCTAGAACCAAAATTAGAAAAATGTTGTCTCTGTCCAAATATATATGGACCTAACTGTATATAAAACAATCCAGCTCACTGATCAGGACATCATGAGGCTCGGAGCACGGAACCGCCGTGTCTTGACGTATAGAATTCCAATGAAGAGAAAATCCAGCTCAACTACAGTGCCTACAAGTAGTATTCAACCCCCTGCAGATTTAGCAGGTTTGATAAGATGCAAATAAGTTAGAGCCTTCAAACTTCACACAAGAGCAGGATTTATTAACAGATGCATAAATCTTACAAACCAAAAAGTTATGTTGCTCAGTTAAATTTTAATAAATTTTAAACATAAAAGTGTGGGTCAATTATTATTCAACCCCTAGGTTTAATATTTTGTGGAATAACCCTTGTTTGCAATTACAGCTAATAATCGTCTTTTATAAGACCTGATCAGGCCGGCACAGGTCTCTGGAGTTATCTTGGCCCACTCCTCCATGCAGATCTTCTCCAAGTTATCTAGGTTCTTTGGGTGTCTCATGTGGACTTTAATCTTGAGCTCCTTCCACAAGTTTTCAATTGGGTTAAGGTCAGGAGACTGACTAGGCCACTCCAACACCTTGATTTTTTGCCTCTTGAACCAGGCCTTGGCTTTGTTGGCTGTGTGCTTTGGGTCGTTGTCTTGTTGGAAGATGAAATGACGACCCATCTTAAGATCCTTGATGGAGGAGCGGAGGTTCTTGGCCAAAATCTCCAGGTAGGCCGTGCTATCCATCTTCCCATGGATGCGGACCAGATGGCCAGGCCCCTTGGCTGAGAAACAGCCCCACAGCATGATGCTGCCACCACCATGCTTAACTGTAGGGATGGTATTCTTGGGGTCGTATGCAGTGCCATCCAGTCTCCAAACGTCACGTGTGTGGTTGGCACCAAAGATCTCGATCTTGGTCTCATCAGACCAGAGAACCTTGAACCAGTCTGTCTCAGAGTCCTCCAAGTGATCATGAGCAAACTGTAGACGAGCCTTGACATGACGCTTTGAAAGTAAAGGTACCTTACGGGCTCGTCTGGAACGGAGACCATTGCGGTGGAGTACGTTACTTATGGTATTGACTGAAACCAATGTCCCCACTGCCATGAGATCTTCCCGGAGCTCCTTCCTTGTTGTCCTTGGGTTAGCCTTGACTCTTCGGACAAGCCTGGCCTCGGCACGGGAGGAAACTTTCAAAGGCTGTCCAGGCCGTGGAAGGCTAACAGTAGTTCCATAAGCCTTCCACTTCCGGATGATGCTCCCAACAGTGGAGACAGGTAGGCCCAACTCCTTGGAAAGGGTTTTGTACCCCTTGCCAGCCTTGTGACCCTCCACGATCTTGTCTCTGATGGCCTTGGAATGCTCCTTTGTCTTTCCCATGTTGACCATGTATGAGTGCTGTTCACAAGTTTGGGGAGGGTCTTAAATAGTCAGAAAAGGCTGGAAAAAGAGATAATTAATCCAAACATGTGAAGCTCATTGTTCTTTGTGCCTGAAATACTTCTTAATACTTTAGGGGAACCAAACAGAATTCTGGTGGTTTGAGGGGTTGAATAATAAATGACCCTCTGAATAAACTTTTCACAATTTTAAAAAAAATTAAACAAAGAAATAACAATCTTTTTTGCTGCAGTGCATTTCACACTTCCAGGCTGATCTACAGTCCAAATGTCACAATGCCAAGTTAATTCCGAATGTGTAAACCTGCTAAATCTGCAGGGGGTTGAATACTACTTGTAGGCACTGTATGAAGTGAAAACACAATTTTTTATTCACTCAGATTTTTCCAAAAATAGAGGATAAAATTCAGCATAGTACGGACAAAAAGTTGCACTATCAACACGTTTCAAGTGTCACAGCACCCTTAGTCATGATCAAAGTGAATAAAGAATTGTGTTTTCACTTCATCTTTGAGATGGATTTTCTGTTCATAGGACTGTTATGATTGGGTCACCGAGGAGGAGAGCAAGCCCAAGCTAAGCCACAGAAAACCAGAGAGGTTGGTAACTAAGCGGATTGCAGACCCCTGATCCTATCCACACAACTAGCAGTAGCTGTGGAGCGTGCCTACGATGATCCTAGACGCATCGGCACAGCCGGAGAGCTAACTAAGCCTAAAGCAAGAAAGGGGAAATCTAAACTGCCCCAGACCAGACCCCAAAGGAATAGATAGCCCCCAAACATATATTGTCGGTGAGACAAGATGAAAACACAACCGCAGGTAGCAAAATAGACTGAGCAAATGATGGGGCCCACACTGACTAGACAGGAAAGGAAAGACTCTGTCTGCAATCACACAAAAAACCCTGCAAAAAAGTCCAACACGTCTGATGCAAAAAATACTGAAGTCGCACGACTTCGCCCACTATATCAGCACTCTGGTATATTCTGAAAGCAAAGCAAAAAGAGGCCAATCTAATAAGGGACAAAAAGCAAACTGGCACAAGCAGTAACATATGGACGGTGATTCAGCACAGCCCCAGCCGGAGCTGGCTGACCCACACAATACTGAAATAGACAAAACCAGATCAAATGTAAACAGAATAGCAAATGAACTCTTAGCTGAACATGCAGGGACTGAGCTGGAAACTAAGACCTCAGGAGGCAGGAATAAAATCACCAGCAGTGATAGAGGGAGTCGGCTGTCTTAAATCCCAGTCTGAAACCCCAGATCTCCAATCGTCGTCCTCATTATCAGGTGGCAAGCCTCTGTTAATCAGATCAGCTCCATTACCTCCAGTAACCACCAGAGGGAGCCCAGAAAGAGAATTCGCAACCCTCTGTCAATTTGACCAGCTCCACTACCTTCAGTAGTAACCAGAGGTAGGCCAGAAAGCGAATTCACAACATAGGACCTTTGTTATCCATGGTTACGACCGCTGATATGGTGACAGCTAGTTGCTAGTGATCGTAACCATGAATACCTAAGGTCCTACAATGCCTGCATATGGGGAAAGAGACATAGGGAATCAGAAGAACTATACTACGTTTCTAATTGAAGGTATTTGCTAATCACCTACTACATATTGGGACAGGATCTTGGAGATGGGAATACCCCTATATAGATGCTATAAACCACATATGCTTTCTATTGCATCCATACTTCTCTGTGTGTGCGCTGGACACTTCGCTGGAGCGGGATTAGAGGAAGGTTTTTGAGTGATAGGTGGGTTCTCAGATGTAATTAAAAGAGAACACAACTAAAAAATGTTAGCAAAGGTTTACCAACAGCAGATAAAAATCTGTCTATGTACTGGACACACGGGTGCAGGGTTGTTACAGTACAGTGATCAGAGCTGGTGACGACCTGTGCACCCAAGTCCGTCACATAACAGGACAGATTATTATCTAGTGATAGGAAATATTAAAGGGAAGATAAGCCCTTGATGTAACCTGAAAGAGAAGAAAAACGAGTTATATTATACTCACCCAGGGGCGGTCCGGTCCGGGTCCGATGGATGTCGCGGTCCGGTCCGGCGCCTCCCATCTTCTAGCGATGACATCATCTTCTTTGCTTCCCATCACAGCTCCGGCACAGGTGCACTGCGGCACAGGCGCACTGCTCTGCCCTGTTGAGGGCAGAGCAGTGCGTCTGCACCGGAGCCGCGACGGGAAGCAAAGAAGAGGACGTCATCGCTAGAAGATGGGAGGTGCCGGACCGGACCGTGACACCCTCTGGACTCGGACTGCCCCTGGGTGAGTATAATCTAACTCGTTTTTCTTCTCTTTCAGAGGCCCCGTCACACTAAACGATGTTCCAGCGATCCCACCAACGATCCGACATGATGGGATCGCTGGGACATCGTTAGGCTGATCGCTGGTGAGCTGTCACATAGACAACCCCAGCGATCAGGACCAGTGACGCTGGACGCTAGTTTCTAATGTAAACGTCCGGTATCCAGGAGCCGCACGACTCCTGGATACCCACTGTTACCTTGGAAACCGGCGTGTACGCCGGTTTCCAAGGTAAACAGCGGGTATCCAGGAGCCGCGGCTCCTGGATACCTGATGTTTAAATTAGCGACCAGCGTCGCTGATCGCTGGTCTCTCGCTGCCACACGCAGCGATGCGCGCTGGGCAGCAGGAGACCATCGATCGAAAAACGGCCCAGGCCGCTCGAGCACGATAACCGGCCCGTCACACACAGCGAGATCTCGCTGGCGAGATCGCTGATGTGTCACAAAATCAGCGATATCGCTTTGTGTGACGGGGCCTTTACGTCGGGGGCTTATCTATATGCCAAAAAAATAGGTGACAGATTCCCTTTAACAGGTTTGGATTAAACGACAGCAAGCGGAGATCTTGAAAGCCATGGAATATTGGAATATTATTATTATTATTATTTATTTATATAGCACCATTGATTCCATGGTGCTGTACATGAGAAGGGATTACAT
This sequence comes from Dendrobates tinctorius, assembly GCF_039654945.1. Lineage (NCBI taxonomy): Eukaryota > Metazoa > Chordata > Amphibia > Anura > Dendrobatidae > Dendrobates > Dendrobates tinctorius. Next base: position 13,286,974 of record NW_027361689.1, on the reverse strand, counting down.
ACAAATTAGGCCTGTTTCACACTTCCGTTTTTTCAAATCCGTCAAAATCCGTTGTTTTCCGTAAAAAAACGGATCCGCCATTTTTTGCAGGATCCGTTTTTTTTGTCCCATAGACTTCCATTACGGTTACCGCGGATCCGTCAAAAAAACGGATCCGTTTTTAAAAAAACGGATCCGTTTGCATCAGTTTCCGTCAAAAAAACGGAAACGGATCCGTTTGGCGGACACAAAAACGGAAGTGTGAAACAGGCCTAACTGATATCACTTACAGTAAACAAGCTAACAATGACAGACTGATACAGAAGGGAGAGGACCCTGCCCTTTCGGGTTTATATTCTACAGGATGGTGGGGAAGGAGACAGTAGGTTGGGGGGTTGCAGCAGTTCCGATGTTGGTTGAGGCAATATCTCCGGTAGTGGTGAGGAGGTAGCGGGGTCAATGCAGGCTGTAAGTTTTCTTGAAGTGGTCGGTGTTCAGGTTCCGTCTGAAGGATCCGAATGTGGATGATAGTCGGACTTGTTGGGGCAAAGAATTCCAGAGGATGGGGGCTATTCGGGAGAAGTCTTTGAGGCGGTTGGATGAGGAGCGAATAAGTGTGGAGGAGAGAAGGAGGTCTTGTGAGGACCAGAGATTACGTGAGGGAAGGTATCGGGAGATTAGCTCAGAGACATATGGGGGAGACAGGTTATAGATGGCCTTGTAGGTCAGTATTAGTCATTTGAACTGGATACACTGAGGGAATGGGAGCCAGTGAAGAGATTTGCAGAGGGGAGAAGCGGAGGAGTAGCAAGGAGAGAGATTAATTAGTCAGGCAGCAGAGTTACGGATGGACTGGAGAGGTGCGAGGGTATTAGCAGAGAGGCCACAGAAAAGGATGTTGCAGTAGTCGAGGCAGGAGATGATGAGGGCATGCACAAGCATTTTAGTAGATTGAGGGTTGAGGAAAGGATGGATTCTGGAAATATTTTTGAGCTGGAGGCGACAGGAGGTAGAGCTTGGGTGTGCGGTTTGAAGGACAGGGCAGAGTCAAAGGTTACTCCGAGGCAGCGGACTTCCGGTACGGGGGATAGCGTGATGTTATTAATTGTGATAGATAAGTCAGGTAAGGAAGATCTGTGAGATGGGGGAAAGATGATGAGCTGAGATTTGTCAACATTAAGCTTGAGGAAGCGAGAGAAGAAGGAGGATATGGCTGATAGACACTTCGGGATTCTGGACAGCAGAGAGTTGACATCTGGGCCAGAGAGGTAGATCTGAGTGTCATCAGCATATTGTATAACTTTTCATTACACAAGTAAACCTATCGCGGTCATCGTGTCCAAACTGGATCGCAGAATGTGACTTATGAGTAAGGCTTCGGTTCCTCCTCGTACCAGGGCACATGACTCCTTGGTAATTAGTGAGTGATAGGTATTGGTCTCTTATCAGTGACGATTAACAATACTTTTTATTTTTGATTTCAGATGTTCGAGCTGCCCGGGACCAGATGAATATTGGCGGTTTCCCTTACCCTGCTTTACCATTGCAGGACGCTCCACCCAGAGCAGCCTCTGTATTCAGTCAGCCGCCCTCTGTCTGCTCCTCCTCATCATTCAATGGCCCGTTCCCTGGAGGTGTGGTGTCTCCACAGCCACCCAGCAGTTATTACAGTGGCATGACTGGTCCTCAGCACCCATTCTATAACCGGGTAGGTGGTGAATTAAACCTGGATAACTATGTGTGTGTAAGTAACGAGACGCAAGTGATGTGGGACGTGTCATGTCAGATGGTTCCTCCCATTAGGGTCTGGGACCCCCTCAATATCTTGCATTTTGGATTATGGTATCCGTGTGTGCATGGAAATTATTCACCATGTCTAGTCATTGGGTTACACTTGACATCTCTGTCTGCTTTAGTAAAAGCTTGTATTCCCCATTAAATAAACTTGCCTTAGCTTTTTTTTTTTTTTTTTTTTTTTAGATGTTGCATTGTATTGTTCCTCTGTTGTTCTGCGTGGAAGTATATAAATAAATTTATAACCGGATATTAAAATTTGCCTGGTGTCTGTGACTAGCTACGTACACAGTCTGGCACTGACTGTAATGGTTGGACAGGTTGTGCTAAGATGTGCCTCTTCTGATAAGAAGGAATAGTAATATAACAGTTCTCATTTTATGCATTGATCTCCAGGAGGAATAACAGAGGGACACCACAGATGTAATGAAGTGCTCTGAATAGGATGGATTTTATACACTAATAAAAGTATATAATAAAACGGACTCCTGGTGCGGGGCCTGATTTTAAATATTTACTTTTTTTATTTTATTTTATTAGCATTTCTGTATTACGTACCTCCTCCCGCAGGCCCTGTACCAGTCATAACAGAATGTTTATTTTTCTGCAGCTGTTTTTGAAATTTTAGTGTAATGTTTTCTCCTATCACCAAGCTTATTTTTTTCTGGTTATGTAGCTCTTGCTGGCTGTGAATACACTGCAGGATAATTACAGTTGTCCATACACATGTGAATTGATTCGTAGGACCCTGTCTATTGGCCATGTCAGTAGTTTGTCATCACTGGACAGGAGCCCTGAGAGCCGCCTCCTAATTAGTGGCATCCACAGCTCTTCTCCTGATTAGCCAGCCTGGCGTGACATCACCATTGCAGTGTGATGTCATGGCTGGCCCGCTAATCAAGAGGAGCCACATATGCCGTCAGGTAGGAGCCGGTTTTCGGGACTCCCATTCAGTGACCACAGGTCACTGACCTAGCCACTGGACCAAATTGATTTGCCGTTTCTCATCAATTTATTAACCCTTTGCTCTTACTATTTTTGTTATTTTCTTTGATTATTATATTATTTGTATTTTCACTTGTCATTATTTGCTTTGTATCATGTTTTCCATTTTTTTTATCCCATTTTGCATATATTTTTTTTATTCCCGCATGTTTTCTGTTCTTTTTTTCATAGCCATTCTTTGCACCTCATGTGTATTTGCCAAAGTATTACTTTGGCAATCCCCAACATCCCATGTCACGTCCATCTTTAAAACACAGTTTATCAAGAGAGCAAACCACTGGCCTTGTAAGTATTCAGTAGGATCTTCATGTCACTAACTGGGGAAAGTGATGTTAATGTTTGCTCCTACGTAACACCCCCTTTCCTGTCTGGGTCAGAGACGTAGGGCTTATACCGTGGTGACAGGTTGCTTTTGTACGTCTGATTTAGGAATCCAGTTATATAAAAATGAGTCGCTAATGCAACATGTGGAGCCTGGCATAATAAATTCGGCTTTTGCTTGGCTACTATATTGTATATCTCATGTTTTTTGTTAAAGGGGTTGTCTGGTTAACAAAAGTTGTTTTTTTTCATTTAATTTCTTATTAGGCAATTTTTAGTTCATAAAGAAATCCTCACTTCAAGTCCCATAGCTATTAATTGAGCACTGCAAACCTTTTCTCTTTTCCTGACGAACCCAACACATGCATGCATTATGCAGGCCCTAAATTAATTGCATTTGACACCTTGTAATGCTTAACTTCTCCTGTGGGGGTGCTGTAGGGGAAATTAACACTTGCTTTCAGACTCCTCCGATTTTAGATGAGCACTTAATCTTGTGATCGGCACATCAAAGAAGCTTTGTAGCAAAACCATATTGTCCACACAGGCAAACCGCCTTAGCGGGCAGTGTGCGTTGCACGTCTAATCATCTTGGTCTCTGTTCAGACTGTAAACGATAAACTTGTGAAACCAGCCTTAGGCAGAGGCTTCCGGATCTTCTTTCCTTCCTTTGTCTGGATTTGTCCTTTCATTTTCTCCAGTATTAACCCGCAGAATATCGGCTGTTTATCGGGTGAAACGATCATTTGCTCAGCTAAAAAGTTAAAAGTTCTTGGAGGTTCGTCGTCATGTGTAAACAGGAATGGGCGATTCTGAGAACTATGGCAGCCTCTGGTATAGATCCCTTAGTGTGGATCATTTGCTTTGGTCTGTCTGTATAGATAGGCAGTCAAAACAACCGTCAATCAGTTAAAGTTGACCGATTTGCGGTCAGATCATGCCACCAATCAGTCTGTGTAAACAGAACTTAATTGTAACTGTTGGCGCCCAGTGTTATAAATAAGGTATGATTGACAAACCACCATAGAAGGAAATCTACGAGGCATGAAGGAAGATCCGGTTGGTCAAATTAGTGCTGTCACTCACGGTACACATATAGTCTCTACTCCTATGCCACTAGACTCCAGAAAACATGACTCAGGTCGGTTTTTATGGACCCCAGTGTTGCGGTTGCCGTTATTATATAACGGCACCCGGTATCTATAGGAAATTTTTCCTATTGGTTCTTTTTGATCACTGTGATAGGTTCTATCACAGTGATCAAAATAAAAAAAATAATAAATCAAACCCCCTTTTTTATCACCCCCCCTTAGTTAGGTAAAAATAATAAAATAAAAAAAAGTTATGCATTTCCTTTAGGGTTGGGCTAAAGTTGGAGTTGGGCTAAAGTTGGGGTGGGGCTGGGCTAGGGTTGGGGTTGAGGTTAGGGTTGGGGTTAGGGTTGGGCTAAAGTTAGAGTTGGGCTAAAGTTAGGGTTGGGCTAGGGTAGGGGTTAGGGTTGTGCTAAAGTTAGGGTTGGGCTAAAGTTAGGGTTGGACTAGGGTAGGGGTTAGGGTTGGGCTACAGTTAGGGTGGGGTTAGGGTTGGGCTAAAGTTAGGGTTGGGCTAGGGTAGGGGTTAGGGTTGGGCTAAAGTTAGGGTGGGGTTAGGGTTGGGCTAAAGTTAGGATTGGGCTAAAGTTAGGGTTGGGCTAGGGTAGGGGTTAGGGTTGGGCTAAAGTTAGGGTGGGGTTAGGGTTGGGCTAAAGTTAGGGTTGGGCTAGGGTAGGGGTTAGGGTTGGGCTAAAGTTAGGGTGGGGTTAGGGTTGGGCTAAAGTTAGGATTGGGCTAAAGTTAGGGTTGGGCTAGGGTAGGGGTTAGGGTTGGGCTAAAGTTAGGGTTGGGCTAAAGTTAGAGTTGGGTTAGGGTTGTGGTTATGGCTGGGATTACGGTTAGGGTTACGATTACTGTTGTTGTTGGGATTAGGGTTAGGTGTGTGTTGAGGTTAGGGTTGGAGTTAAAATGGAGGGGTTCCACTGTTTAGGTACATCAGCGGTCTCCAAATGCGACATGGCGCCACCATTGATTCCAACCAATATTGCGTTCAAAAAGTCAAACTCTGCTCCCTCCCTTCTGAGCCCTGCCATGTGCCCAAACAGTGGCTTTCCCCCACATGCAGGGTATTGGCGTACTCAGGAGAAATTGTGCAACAAATTTTGTAGTCCATTTTCTCCTAATACCCTTGTGAAAATAAAAAAAAAAAATTATTTCCAAAGTAAATTTTTTGTGAAAAAAGTAAAATGTTCATTTTTCCCTTTCACATTGCTTTAGTTCTCGTAAAGCACCTGAAGAGTTAATAAACTTCCTGAATGTGATTTTGCGCACCTTTAAGGGATCAGTTTTTAGAATGGTGTCACTTTTGGGTATTTTCTGTTATATTGACCCCCCCCAAGCACACTTAAAATGTAAGGTGATTCTAAAAAAATGGTTTTGTAAATTTTGTTGGAAAAATGTAGAAGTCGCCGGTCAACTTTTAACCCTTATAACGTCCTAGCGAGAGAAAAAAATTGTTTCCAAAATTGTGGTGATGTAAAGTTGACATGTGGGAAATGTTATGTATTAACTATTTTGTGTGACACCACTCTCTGATTTAAGGGTGCAAAAATTAAAAGGTTGAAAATGGCAAAATTTTCAAAATTTTTGCTAAATTTCCATTTTTATTTTTTTCATAAATAAATGAAAGTTATATCTAAGAAATTTTTACCACTGTCGTGAAGTACAATATGTCACGAAAAAACATTCTCTGAATCAGTGGGATCCGTTGAAGCGTTCTAGATCTATAACCTCATAAAGTGACAGTGGTCAGAATTGTAAAAATTGGCCTGGGCATTAAGTACCAAATTGGCTCTGTTACTAAGGGTGTTTATCAGTAGGGTGTCTGTGATTGCCGGGGTCTTTTTTCAGACTGTGCACTTGATGTGTTACTTAGGACATTATTGAAGAAGACTCCGCTGAGACGTTGTCTACTCCCACACACTCGCCTCTGGTAAAGCTTGCCATAGTGTGGTGGTGTGCTGTGGCATCCCATTGCTGTAGGATCAGTCCTACTAACGCTTGCATTACTAACTGTGCATCATGGTTGTCCTATGTGCAATAGATTAGCACAGAAACTAACGATGTGACTCACTAGTATTTCTCCACTTATCACCATTTCTAGATGAAACATTCTGCATTTAATGGAGTAGCACATAGAAGTATATACTACATGTGTGTAATATATTACTGTGAAATGTGAACCGTCTCTTGATGACGGCAGGAATTATTTTCAGTGTGTTCTCATGTTATGTCCTATTCTAACCTATATGCTTTTCTTCCTCTTTCTGTCCTTTTAGGGTGTAAGGCGAATGATAGGTCAAAGTTTAAAGGGAATATGTCTGCAGGTTTTCACTGTTATCTGAGAGCAGCATGATATAGGGCAAGAGTGCCTGATTCCGACCATGTGTCACTTACTAGACTGCATGGTGCAGTTTTTATAGAATCCCTGTTTTATCTCTTGTAGGTGAAGCAGTGGTCAGACTGCCGAGCTGTGTATAACCCCGCCCACACACCTGATTGGCAGCTTCCTGTGTACATTGTCAGCAAGCTGTCAATCAGCGGTGGGGGCGCGGTTACACAGATCAGCTGGACTGATGTGCACATGCGACCTAGTCCTCTAGTGATAATCTCCTGCTGATAAAACACCAATTGTATTGAAACTGCAGCACACGGTCCTATATTAGATTGCGTTCAGATTAAATAGCCAAAACCTGCTGACAGATTCTTTGTAACAGTTGCTACTAACCTGCCACTATGGGTTCGATAGATTTGGGTACAGGGTACATATGCCATCCACTATTTTACTACTTTATCTGTGAGGTATTGATGTGTATGGCCACCAGGAAACAAAATTTAGAGACACCAGCCTTGGACAGGTTGGAGAAGAGCTCAGCCAATATGGAAGCATTCTCTTTACCCCCAAACGAATGCTATTAAATAACAGCAAAATGTAATAAATGAACAAGCTGGTAGATGGGTCCATACAATAGAATATATTCTATATTCACCGTCGTGCAGTCCAATATTCATATCTTCAATGCTCACCTGTATCTTCTGCTCATGTGTTCATGGCTATAAGTGTCATGGAGACATGTTAATAATAATAATAATAATAATAATAATAAACTTTATTTCTATAGCGCCGACATATTCCGCAGCACTTTACATTTCAGAGGGGACTTGTACAGACAATAGACATTACAGCATAACAATAATCACATAGATTATAACAAATACCAATAGGAGTGAGGGCCCTGCTCGCAAGCTTACAGTCTATGAGGAAAGAGGTAGACACGAAAGGTGGGTGGTAACAATTGCCCTGATTGTATGGACCAGCCATAATGTTAAGTGTGTAACAGTACAGACACAGAGGGCTAATGGATGCATAAAGCATGTGGGAACATGATGCGGGGAACCTGGTTATGGTAACACTTTTGGCTGTGCCACACAGGGATAGATTAGGTTAATGTGTTGAGGCGATAGGCCAGTCTGAATAAATGCGTTTTCAGGGCAGGCACATGTTATGTACATCCAGCCTTGGAGGGTTGCTTTCAAGGCAGCGATCTGCAAACCTGTTACTTTCCAGCTGTTGCAAAACAACTGGATGCCATGACAGCTGGAGCCTGTTTTGCAACACATGGAAATCAATCTTTTTTTTCTCCCCTCTATACCCATTTCGGAAAGCTGTGAGTTCTGATGAAGACAACATGGACCCTTATATGTAGACTAGACGTTCAGCCCTGGAGTAACCGTATTGCTTTGGGAAGAACCTGCTGGCATTTCCATACAGATTCTTTTTCTTGCGGTAAGCCAGTATGTTCTGATCATGAAATCTGCTCAGTCTTACATTCCTGGTCGCCTAGAGCCCGTTTTCCACATTGTAACAGGAACATAACAGCCTGCGCCTCCTGCCAGGATAACCCTCTTACCACAGTCATTAGACGCTATACTGCTGCTGACTCTCTGCCGAGCGGCTTACAGCCCTCACCGGGCCCTTTCCATGGTTGGGATTATGGTTACGACAGAAATAGCGAACAACACTTCTGTAAAGGAGCGTGTTCATCCTGGATGGCATGACTCTGAAATGGAAGAGAAAATCTGCCAAGGGGTTCACAAAGAGAAGGATTTATCAGTGTGATATTGATTATATCATGGCCTTCCGGATACAGACGGTCATCAAATCATTCTCACAATTGTCTCTAATATTGGCACATACCCACATTTTAGAAATCCTTAAAGTGAAAAGCTGTATTGGTCCTCAATGTGGGATAGGCAGGGATCTGATCCAGTCATAACGGAGGCCTTTCATTTTCCTGAATATTCACACACTGATTCTATCGGGCAGCAAAACCTCTTTTTTTGTCTCATAAGACCTCATTAAAGAAAATATGTTCACCTCTAAATGTTTTTGGTCTTACCTACTGATGAAATCTCTAGACATGTGATATAGGTCATTGATGGAAGACTGTGCAGTGAATGAAAGATTTCTACTACAGATTTAAAGATCCAGAAGAAAATTGTTTGTCTGGCTGATATTATTTAGCTATTTTTAAGAAATGATGTACAAATAAAAAGTGATACTTTCCAACCCTATTCAGGCATTTCCTGGTTCTCCTTTAAGCTCTTATTCCTGTATTCCTGGAAATGATTGTTCAGCTGATCACAGCTAGTGGAAGGTTAAACACAACCAATCTCAGCTAGTGAGGGGCTAAACACGACCAATGTCAGCTAGTGAGGGTTTAAACCTGACCAATGTCAGCTAGTGAGGGGCTAAAAACGACAAATCTCATCTAGCGAGGGCCTAAACACGACCAGTCTCAGCTAGCGAGGGCCTAAACACGACCAGTCGCTGCTAGTGAGGGGCTAAACAGGACCAATGTCAGCTAGTGAGGGTTTAAACCTGACCAATGTCAGCTAGTGAGGGGCTTTATGCGACCAATCTCAGCTAGTGAGGGGCTAAAAACGGCATCTCATCTAGCGAGGGCCTAAACACGACCAATCTCAGCTAGCGAGGGCCTAAACACGACCAATCTCAGCTAGCGAGGGCCTAAACACAACCAATCTCAGCTAGCGAGGGCCTAAACACGACCAATTGCTGCTAGTGAGGGGCTAAACAGGACCAATGTCAGCTAGTGAGGGTTTAAACCTGACCAATGTCAGCTAGTGAGGGGCTAAACACCACCCATGTTAGCTAGTGCGGGGCTAAGCACGACCAATGTCAGCTAGTGAGGGGCTAAACACGACCAATCACTGCTAGTGAGGGGCTAAACCCGACTAATCTCAGCTAGGGAGGGTTTAAACCTGACCAATCTCAGCTAGCGAGGGCCTAAACACGACCAATCTCAGCTAGCATGGGGCTAAACACGACCAATGTCAGCTAGTGAGGGGCTAAACACGACCAATTACAGCTAGTGAGAGGCTAAACCCGACTAATCTCAGCTAGTGAGGGGCTAAACTCTACCAATGTCAGCTAGTAAGGGGGCTAAACACGACCAGTCGCAGCTAGTAAGGGGGCTAAACACGACCAGTCACAGCTAGTAAGGGGGCTAAACACGACCAGTCGCAGCTAGTAAGGGGGCTAAACACGACCAGTCGCAGCTAGTAAGGGGACTAAACACGACCAGTCGCAGCTAGTAAGGGAACTAAACACGACCAGTTGCAGCTAGTAAGGGAGCTAAACACGACCAGTTGCAGCTAGTAAGGGGGCTAAACACGACCAGTCGCAGCTAGTGAGGGGGCTAAACACGACCAGTCGCAGCTAGTAAGGGGGCTAAACACGACCAGTCGCAGCTAGTAAGGGGGCTAAACATGACCAGTTGCAGCTAGCAAGTGGGTTAAACCTGACCATTGTCAGCTAGTGAGGGGCTAAACACGACCAGTCTCAGCTTGTGAGGGGCTGATATCTTTTACACAGCAGATCCATAGAGGTTCGTGTCCATGAATCCACAACAACTTGTCTGGCAATTTTTTTTAAAACATTTTGTCTAAATTCTAACCTGGTCCACCATAAACGTGTAGGATTTTTCACATTTTACCTGTAAACCTCATGTTATGGATTTTAGTCCTTAGGGATTTTACCTTCTGAACCCTCCGTTTCCGTTCCGTACGTTCTTTCTAGTCGTCCGTCCAGCGGTGCAGAAAAGAAACGCGACGTATAAAGAAAAGAGGCGAGGGTGTTACATTTCCTGACGCCGTTCTCTTCAGCCTTTCATCTTCTTCTTTTTCCTTCCTGCCCCGCTACACACGGACTGCATCACTCTGACGAATGTTCCTTTCACGGCCGCAGTTTTTCTGAAATTGCTTTTCAGATTTGTAAAGAATTTTTTTTCTTGCTTTTCTCACCTTCTCCTTCTGAGGCGGTTTTATAAAAGAAAACCTAGAAAATAACGTACTAAATAAATAAGCGGTGAAATGTCTGTTCTGCTTGTTCTTGTATGCTTCACAAAGTGGAGAGGGCCTGTTCAATAAAACATTGCTTGTGGGAAGAGATATCCATCTGCATATTTAAAATGGATGGCACTCGACATAAAATAGTTATACAGCAAATTGTTCACCCCATGCTAATTTGCAACGGACACATGTCTGCCTGCATACTAATATATGGCGCTCGCCGGATCAGCAGCTTAACCCTATATGCCGATTTATGGGACAGAGAATGAATGATTGCAGCGCTTCCTAGCAGCAATCTCATCTCTGCTCCTCCATCTTTAGGTCTCGTTCACGCATATGATGTTCTCGTACGACTGTGGTTTTTCATGGAGAGCTCTGGTACCTGTGATTGTCCATGAGGCCAGTCACATGTCAGTGTTTTGTTTTTTTTTGCAGCACGTGGAAAATCTCAGAGATATGTCAGATTTTGAACCTAGCGTCAGATCACAATCGGCAATGCAAATCTATGGATCCGTGAAAAAAATCTGACCGCGGTCAGGTGACTTTCACCGACTGTCGCATAGAAGGTGGAGAAACTTTTTCTTTTTGTTTTTCCCAACAAACGAGAAAAACTGGTGACACAACGATCAAAGTCTCATCAAAATAATTGGTCCATTTCTCTTGAACGTGATAATAATGGACGCCAGAATTTTTTGAGGCTCTCCAAAACTTTTTTATTTTAAAGTAGGAATTACTTAAGGAAAATCTACTTTTTGGGTTTTCCAGAGATGTTTTTTTTTTTTTTTTTTTTTGCCTGACGCATTCTTTGCAGCCTTTTGATTGGACAGTGTCTAGTTTGGAGAGATTTCCTTCAGGATCAGCTTCAACAAAGTGGCATGCTTTTTCATTTTTTCTTTCTAACCAACTTTTTAAGGCTAAAAGAAAATAATCCGTATATTAACAGGAAAGTGTTTTTTTCCATGGAAAATGGAGAGGTTTTTTTTCCAAGAGTCTTGAAATAATTTTGGACAGGATCTGCTCTAAAACGCTCCTCAAACGCTTTTGTGAATATAGCTGTTTTTAAAAAAAAAAAAAAAAAAATGCAACTCTGAGCTATAAAATAAAGTTAAAATATGATATCAGCGTCATTGTGCAGACCTATAGAATCTTGTTGCCAGGTCACTTTAACTCTACATTGAACATAGTAAAGAAAAAACGTATCCCAAACACCAATGGTGGAATAGCGGTTTTTCAATATTATACCATTCTCTGTTTTTTTGGGGGGGGTTTTCCCCTCACTTGTCAGTACATTATATGGCAAAGTGTATGACGTCATTAAAAACGAAACCTAATCCCTCAAAAAAGAGCTTTTGTACAACAATGTTAATGCAAAATTGAAAAAGGTATGACTTTTGGAAGAGAAAGTGAAAATAAAAAAATAAAATGGCTCTGGAAGGGGTTAAGTTTGGGTCATGGAGTCAGAAAGCGCACTCTTCTTGTTTGTGCGTTAACTACGCCTTATAGTCTTACCTTACAAACTCCTGTCATAAATTGTGTAGGTCTCTTGTAGGCACCAGCCTGTTGAGGCATGGATATGGACTCTCTATGACCTCAGATTGTGACCTGTCACACCTTGCTTGTCAGCAGCAGATGTTTTACAGTGAACCTGTCACCAGATCAAAAAAGCTCTTATTTTATTCACACTGCTCCCCTTATTTTATTGCCATATGGTTCCAGAGATATGGGCCGTTTTATTTAGTGCCAGTTTCTGTTGTCTTTACAAGGGGGTGTGGCTTAAGGCTCCTCTGGGGCGTGTATTTTAGGCAGCTCCGCGTATTTACCCAGTGAGCCACACCCTTGTAAAGACCATAAATAATAGCACAAAATAAAAAGATTCATCACTGGATCCATATGGTGGATTTTAAAGAAATAAAGTACACGGAAGCAGCCGGAATAAAATAAAAACTGGCCACTTTTGACCTGTGACGGGGTCTCTTGCTGTTAGGTGCGGCCTGCATGGATAGGACTTGTTTTACCAGCACATCCCACAGATGCTCGGTCAGATTAAGCTCCAGCAAATATGGAGGCGAAGACCTCACCTTAAAGTCTCTGTGATGCTGCTTGGTTCATCCCTTCAATTTTTGCAGTGTGGCAAGGAGGATTATTCTGCTGAAAGACCCCACTGCCATTAAGAAAGACTGTTACGATGAAGGGGATACATGGTCTGTACATTGTTTAGGTGGGTGGAATGTTATGAATACCCGGACCCCCAGTCTACCAATTATACGTTGCCCTGACAACATTCCACCCCCTCCATTGGCTTTCTTTCCCTAATGTATCTTGATAATAAGTTTTTTTTTTTAGATAGCGCTGACATATTCCGCAGCACACTACCATGAAGGGGTGACTTATGAAAGCAATAAATTCAATTCAAGGTAAGACAGTTAAACAGTTTGTTCAGCCTCTGTTTGAAGACTTCTATTGAAGGAGAACTCACCATTTCTCGTGGCAGCCTGTTCCACTCATTGATCACTCTGTTAAAAAGTTTTTTCTAATATCTAATCTGTGTCTCCTCCCATTCAGTTTCATCCCATTGCTTCTAGTCTTTCCTTGTGCAAATGAGAATAATGATGATCCTTCTACAATGTGACAGCCCTTGAGATATTTTTAGACAGCTATTAAGTCTCCTCTCAGTCTTCTCTTCTGCAGGCTAAACATTCCCAAATCCTGCAACCTTTCCTCATAAGACAGGGTTTGCAGACCGGTCACCATTCTGGTCGCTCTTTTCTGAACTTGCTCTAGTTTGTTGATGTCTTTTTTAAAATGTGACGCCCACAACTGGACACAGTATTCCAGATGAGGTCTGACCAAAGAGGAGTAGAGGGCAATAATGACTTCAAGTGATCTAGACTGTATGCTTCTGTTAATACATCCTAGAATTGCATTTGCCTTTTTTGCTGCTGCATCACACTGTTGACTCATATTTAGTCTGTGATCTATTAGTATACCCAAGTCTTTCTCACATGTGCTGTTGCATAGCCCTATTCCTCCCATTCTGTATTTGCTTTTTTTCATTTTTATTGCCCAGATGTAGTACTTTGCATTTTTCCCTGTTAAAACCCATTCTGTTAGTTGCTGCCCACTGCTCCAGTTTATTTAGATCTTTTTGAATCCTCTCTTTCTGTTCTCTAGTATTAGCTATCCCTCCTAGCTTTGTGTCATCAGCAAATTTAATCAATTTACCCTCAATTCCTTCATCTAAATCGTTGCTAAAGATGTTGAACAATACAGGGCCCAGGACAGAGCCCTGTGGTACCCCACTTGAGACATTCTTCCAACTGGATGTGCAGCCATTTACGACCACTCTTTGTGTCCGATCACTAAGCCAGTTATGAATCCACCTAACAGTTGCCTTGTCCATTCCATACTTAGCCATTTTTTCAATAAGGATTGTGTGAGATACTTTGTCAAATGCTTTGCTGAGTGAGGGTCCTGCTCGTAAGCTTACAATTTAGAAGGATATTAGGGGGGGCACTAAGTGAGAGTGAATGGTCCAGCAATTATAACAAATAGGGGTTTTCATATAAAGCTGCATGATCCCGTCATCAGACAGTATGTTTAAGTGCAGTTATCGTCTGCATGGAGGATGTGGAGAGCACAGGTAGGGCGACAGACAGAAATGAGGGATGAGATATAGGGTGGAGCAGAAGCGTGGAGAGTTTTGTGGGTGAGAGAGATAAGTTTATATTGTATTCTGTAGTGAGTGGGTAACCAGTGTAATGACTGGCAGAAGGTGGAGGCATCGATGAAGCGGCTGGACAGAAATACAGCCCTGGCTGCCACCATCAGGATGGATAAGAGAGGAGAAAGTTTGGTAAGAAAGAGGCCGATTAGTAAACAGTTGTAGTAGTCCAGACGAGAATAAATAAGAGCAACAGTAAGAGTTTTAGCAGTTTCAAGGTTGAGAAAAGGTTGGATTCTGGAGATGTTTTTTAGATGCAGGTGACATGAGTGAGTGATTGGATAAAGGGAATAAAGGAAAGTTCGGTGTCAAATATGACCCCACACGGGAGTGCTGCTTGGGAGTTATGGTTGAACCCTTCAAGGTAATTTCAATGTTGGGTAGAGTTAGGTTAGTAGAGGAAGGAAACACAAGTAGTTCAGTTTTGGAGAGATTCAGTTTCAGATGGAGGGAGGACATGATGTTATGATCCTTGGTATTTTGTAGTAGGGTGGGATGATGTGAGGGAAAGAGGTGTATAATTGGGTGTCCTCAGCATAGAGATGATACCCGAACCCAAATCTACTGATTGTTTGTTCAATAGGGGTAGTATACAAGAAGAGTAGGGGACCTAGGACTGAGCCCTGAGGAACCCCAATAGTAAGGGGACGAGGAGAGAAGTAAGAGCTGACAAATGATACAATGAAGGAGCGGTCAAAGAGGTAGGAGGAGAACCAGGAGAGAACGGTGTCCTTGAGCCCGATAGAGCGGAGCATAATGAGGAGCAGCTGATGATCCACAGTGTCTAATGCTGCAGACAAATCCAGGAGAATCAGCACGGAGTAGTGACCATTAGATTTAGCTGTTGTAGATCATCAGAGGCTTTAGTGAGGGCAGTTTCAGTAGAATGTAAAGAGCGGAAACCGGATTGTAGAGGGTCAAGGAGAAAGTGATCTGAGAGAGAGCTAATTAGACCAAGGAGTTTAGAGATAAAGGGAAGATTAGAGACAGGTCTGTAGTTAGCAGGGCAGTTGTGGTCGATGGATGGCTTTTTAAGTAAAGAAGTTATGATGGCGTGTTTAAAGGAGGAGGGAAAGATACCGGAAGAGAGAGGTTAAATATTTTAATTGTCACCTCCTCCCCAATTAAGTGACATATATGAACCAGAACATCCACATGTAGAAAAAAATGTACTTTTTTAGTCCATGACACCTTTCTCCATTGCTTTGTGGTCCAGTTCTGATGCTTGCGGGCCCAGTGTAGGTGCTTTTGATGATTGACAGGAGTTTTTGACAGCCTCATTCACAGCAAGATGTGATGCTATGTGTGTCCTGCAGTTACTTTTCCAGCATTTTTTTAGTACAGTAGCTCCCCTGTGTGATCAAGCCAGGTTTCCTAGTGTCCATTCCTATCATTTTAACCGTTGCTTTCCAGGCAAAACCCCTCAAGTCCTGACAATTTGGCGATGCGCTGACCTAGTCCTCCAGCCTTTACAATTTGACCCCAGTCAAAGTCATTCAGATCCTTGCTTGCTTCCTCATCCCCTTACTATTGGGGTTCCTCAGGGCTCAGTCTTAGGTCCCCTGTTCTTCTCCTTGTATACTACCCATATTGCACAAACAATCAGTGGTTCCACTATTACTCCCCAGCAACATGCCCGCTGTCTTGGGGTCATACTTGACTCCTAGCTTTCCTTTTCCCCCCACATTCGATCACTGGCTCACTCTTGTTATCTGCACCTCAAAAACATTTCTAGAATTCGACCTTTTCTTACTTTTGACTCCGCAAAAACTCTTACTGTTTCTCTTATTCATTCTCGTCTCGACTACTGTAACTCTCTTCTAATCGGTCTCCCTCTTACCAAACTCTCCCCCTCCAATCTTTCTTGAATGCTGCAGCCACGATTAAATTCTTCACAATCGTTACACCGATGCCTCTACCTTGTGCCAGTCATTACACTGGCTACCCATCCACTCCAGAATTCAGTATAAACTTATTACCCTCACCCACAAAGCCCTCCATGGCTCAGTACCACCCTACATCTCCTCCCTTGTTTCATCATACCACCGTACCCGTGCCCTCCGTTCTGCTGATGACCTGAGATTAGCATTCTCAATAATCAGAACCTCCCACGCCCATCTCCAAGACTTGACACGTGCTGCGCCAATTCTTTGGAATGCACTTCCCAGGTCAATACGAGTAGTCCCCAATCCCCACAATTTTAAGCGTGCCCTGAAAACGCTTTTCTTCAGATTGGCCTATCGCCTCAACACATTAACCTAATCTATCCCTGTGTGGCACAGCCAAAAGTTTTACCATAACCAGGTTCCCCGCATCATGTTCCCACATGCTTTATGCATCTATCAGCCCTCTGTGTCTGTACTGTTACACACCTAACATTATGGCTGGTCCATACAATCAGGGCAACTGTTACCACCCACCTTTCGTGTCTACCTCTTTCCTCATAGACTGTAAGCTTGCGAGCAGGGCCCTCATTCCTCTTGGTATCTGTTATAATCTACTGTATGTGATTATTGTTATGCTGTAATGTCTATTGTCTGTACAAGTCCCCTCTGAAATTTAAAGTGCTGCGGAATATGTCGGCGCTATAGAAATAAAATGTATTATTATTATTATTCCTTAAGATGTTACCCTTGACCAGATGTAAAGCCAAGACCCCAGTACGGCCCTATAGATTTTCTTTTTAGATGCTGTAAAGAAGCACAGATATTCAAGGCTTCATCACGAGTTTTATATCGGAGATTCCGAGTGATGCCACCGTAAAAAGACCTGGTGCTTGCAGTAATCCTTTTTGTTATCTAGAGTCTCATTCATTAGACCCCACTCATGTTGAACATTTTAGAAGCTACTTTTGGCTTTTTCTTTCCCCTTTCACTGAATTACATTTCCATGTTTAGGTGCAGCGCGTTTCGCAGCTTCTGGCCAGGATCTTGCTGAAAGTGCTGCCTCCATTATGCAAACTTGTGGTCCTAGTGTTTTCTCAGCATTTGTCTTCATCGCTCTGCTGATTTCCACAGAATGGTGTTGTACAATATTGAGAAGGAAATTGTAACACTGTTATTGTCTCACTCTGACTAGTTTATTCTCCCTCGATGTTCTTGCCAAAAAATTTACCAACCACGATTAAGTCATCAGCTCCTAGGGTAAAGAGTTTATGGCCGGCAGTCACAAGTGGAGCTATGGTGAGGCATGTCATGTGTCGTGCACCAGTAGTTTTGCTTTCATATACGTGACCTTAACATTGTTATTGCTTTCATTTTGTTCAGAGTTGTTGATGTAGATTCATGAGAAAGAATAAGTACACCCTCTTTGTCTTCTATGGTTTTTACGTATCAGGACATGATAAAAAAAAAATGTGTGTCTTACAAGATCTTTATCTCCAATGAACAATGGTACACAACAAATTGCACCTTCTCATTATTTAAAAAAAAATTAAGCCAAAATCCTGAAGCAGTGTGGGAAAAAGTAAGTACACCCTTATTGGTTTCATAGGAATTAAGAGAGTAAGTATCAGCCGGGTACCGCTAATCAAATGCCATTGATATATTGTTCTTCAGCAAGTTCAATAAGTTATACAGTTTTATCGAGAACTGTTTACTGCCGTGTTAGCGGAATGTCTCCCTCCTCCTCCCTCCATAGGAGATGACAGTTGGTGCTTTTAAGGTTCTACCCCAGTAATTGTTATATATGTCTTAACCGAATGCAGATTTTACCTGTGAATTCAGATTGATCAGTCCAGGAGGCGAAACAAGCAAATTTATGCCATAAGATATATTACAAAGTTTCTTATTTTCATGTGTACTATTGATACATAATAATAAAAAAGAAAAAAAATGAAAATACGGTTACTCTTTAATGTCAGGATCCAGACAGGAACATCTTTTAAAATGATTCAGGTGGAAAAACTGATTTATTTCCTGTGATGTAATAGAGGCTAGTAATAATTATTGATGGGAAAACCTCACAAATTTTTCTTCGAGAAAAACAGGTCCGGAGGAAATCTTAGGTTGGCACTAATACACACATGCTCCTCCATGTTGGAGGGTTTCCCAATATAGGAAACAACTAGGAAAGCGGACATTACAGCCTCAGCATAAAACACGAGGGATTCTGCTATTGGTTCCACATCGGGGAAGAGTCCAGGATGGCACTGCACGGGGATGTGGCGCCGTTGTGGACAGGCATCACAGATCTTTGTATGATTTGGCTTTTGAGGGCAGTGTTTTTTTTTCTCCTCCAATATTAACTAATCTGGAGCAAGTATCAGCAATCATGAAAAGCAAATGTTTTTAAGTAATTTGTGGAGTTACAGAAAGTTTACTTTTCTCGCTAGAAAATGACTAATGCCGTCACTGTGGACAGTACAGAAATTGTGCAGAAGAATTGGGGTCCTGTGGAATCTGTTAGTCCACAGTAAAATTTGTCGAAAAGGATCGTCTCATAAAGAAAACCCCATTAGGGCATTATAGAGTGGAGTCCCTGCGCTTTGGGGCAGGATGGAGAGCGGACTATGAACGCATTGTGCTGCATAATGTTGCACAAAAGGACATGAGGGTTTTGCGATGATGGAGAATTGGCTATTACAGAATTGTGCTCGCGGTTCGCGAATTGCTTGAGACGCCTCTGTTTTTACATTTTATCACCTGTGACCACCCTCCTTGTTCCAGTCTAGTTCACCTGATGAGTATTATAGGGTATTACTAGTCATAGCTGCACTTCTGTACGGAAGCTCCGTGTAGGGAATGGTGTTAGTCTGCGTGTTGTATAGCTGTAGGAAAGAAGGGAAGGCCACCCAATCCCACTTATGTGGTCAACATATGTGCTCCTCCACGACTCCATGTTTACAGTGGGAAAAATAAGTTTTCACACCTACAAAGAATGGAGGATGAAGGATGTTGCAGGCAGCAGATCACTCTCCACGGCGTCTCCAGACTCTATCACATCTGTCACATGTGCTCAGTGTGAACCTGCTTTCATCTGTGAAGAGCACAGGGCGCAAGTGGCGAATTTGCCAATCCTGGTGTTCTGCAGCAAATGCCAAGCGTCCTGCACGGTGTTGGGCTGTGAGCACAACCCCCATCTGTGGACGTTGGGCCCTCAGACCTTCCTCATGTAGTCGGTTTCTAACCGTTTGTGCAGACACATGCACATTTGTGACCTGCTGGAGGTCATTTTGCAGGGCTCTGGCAGTGCTTCTCCTGTTCCTCCTTGCACAAAGGTGGAGGTAGCGGTCCGGCTGCTGGGTTGTTGCCCTCCTACGGCCCCCTCCACGTCTCCTGGTGTACTGGCCCGTCTCCTGGTAGCGCCTGCAGCCTCTGGATACTACGCTGACAGACACAGCAAACCTTCTTGCCACAGCTCATATTGATGTTCCATCCTGGATGAGCTGCACTACCTGAGCCACTTGTGTGGGTAGAGTCCGTCTCATGCTACCACAAGTGTGAAAGCACAACCAACATTGAAAAGTGACCAAAACATCAGCCCGAAAGCATTGGTACTGAGATGTGGTCTGTGGTCCCCACCTGCAGAACCACTCCTTCTTGAGGGCGTCTTGATAATTGCCAATAATTTCCATCTGTTGTCTATTCCATTTGCACAACAGCATGTGAAATTGATTCAGTCAGTGTTGCTTCCTAAGTGGGCAGTTTGATTTCACAGAAGTTTGATTTACTTGGAGTTGTGTTCTGTTATTTAAGTGTTCCCTTTATTTTTTGAGCAGTTTAGTTTGGGTGTGCTTTTCTTCAAAGGGGACAGGACGACTGCACTGTATTGAAGGGAGGTTGATGAGGTCATGTATTGCAAGATTTTGGCCCAAAACCTCCTTCCCTCAGTAAGAGCATTGAAGATGGGTAGAGGATGGGTCTTCCAGCATGACAATGACCCTAACCACACACAGGGCAACTAAGCAGTGGCTCCGTAAGAAGCATTTCAAGGTTTTGGAGTGGCTTAGCCAGTCTCCAGACCTGAACTCAATAGAAAATCTTTGGAGGGAGCTGAAACTCAATGTTGCACAGCGTAAAATATTGTTTAAAAAGTCAATGAAATATTTTACATCACAAAATGAATCCTCTGTGATCCCCTGCTGTAATGTCAGTGTTGTCTTTTGTTGTCTTTCTCGGCCCAGGAGGTGTGGTATGCTCCGTACACGGTCAGACACAGACAATTTTAAAATGAACTTTAGTTTGTGGGAAAACCCCTTTAATGTGACCGGCTTCCTCTTCCTGTAGATACGTCGTGCATCTTCTGCCGGGATCAGCCGAATGATTTGCGCAGGTGAAGTGCGAATCATTCGGCTGTGTGAGTGTGCACGTGAGTGTGTGTGTGTGGTGCGTACGGCGTATAGAGTGTGTGTGTGGTGTGACGGTGTTCCGCTGGTGGCACTGCGCAATAGGTTGGTACCAGCTGCAGTTTCCATATTGAGACACCCATCACTTGGGTGTCCCAATATGGCGGTCGGTGAAGTTCCATCGCTTGGAATTCTGGGATACGGTGACATCTGGACAGAACAGGAAATTAAAACATTACAAGGCAATTATATAAATAGATTATTTTTGTACTCTGAAAGATGTCTGGCAGAGGCGCGATCATGGAGAACACAGGAGCGCTCCTGTGTATGGGAGAGTCAGGCGAGAGATGTGCCAGCCGAATGATCGACCGAACCATTGTTTGGCTGACAACCATCCAGAATGTCTGGGAGGCTTTATTCCTGCACAATGTCTCATGGATCTAGTATGAAAAAGTAAGCAACCCCCCTATGTGAGTAACTTTGCTTTCCCACAAAGAAACCACTGTTGGACTCATTGTGGCAGCTCAGGACCTTGGGATCCCATAAATCTGAATGATTGTCCCAAGTTGTTTTGTACATTTTCAATTCAGCCAGATACAGCTATTGTAGTCTTGTCATGTGCTGATGTCGTTTTGCGGGGGGTTCAGGCCACCGAACGGGTGCCGGAACGCAGTGGGTGATTGTGGTTGGCCATAATGTATCTACATTTAAGGTCCTGTAAAATGAGGAAATTGAAACTGGGTTGAAGTAATTCCAGGCAAAGATTGTTACCGTGGATTTGTTCTGTTGGGTCGGTGACATATACAATCTTATCCTTGTGTAGGTTGCAGGCAACAGTGTCGTCGGACCACACAGTTCTGTCCTTGGTTCCATGAATGTAGATGCGGTTTGTGAAAAACTGAAACAGATAGATGGCATCGAGCAGAGCATGCTGGCTCAGTACACTGCAACCATCCGGAAGGTATGCAAAGCCTATAAGTTATTGGGTATGGCATAAGGTTACAGAACTCGTATAGTCACACGTGAAAAGAATGAAAACACCAAATCTGTATTTCCCATTTGCTCACACAGGCAAACATCAATGGCCGCGTCCTGACACAATGCGGCATGGAAGAGCTGAAGAAAGAAATGAACATGAACTTTGGTGACTGGCATCTATTCAAGAGCGCGGTAAGGATGGTGATCACATTCTTACTTTGCCATACATAGAAAGAGCTTCAAATGTTGCCCGAATAAGGTGAACATGATCTGTCAAATGTCAAAATCCTCAAAGTTGTGCTAAGTCCGGTTTCACACATTTGTGTTTTATGAGCAATGTATGCATAGGCCATGGGGTCTCCTGACCTGATCTTGACAGCTTCCTGTATACGGATGAGGCTATTCATATCGGGTCAGAAGGTTCTCGGCCAGTCCATATATCATGGTCCATGGTCGGACTGTAAAACATGCATTTGTGAAACCAGCCTTACACCAAGAACATTGATACTTGTGGAGTTGTCCAAGATGGCGCCAATCATGTGGCATCGTAAAGACTTGTGCTTCGGTTACTATCCCTCCTTATAGCAGCGAGTGGCGAAATTGAGTTCCCTTTGGTCATTCTCTCGCTCTGCCGTCGGCACACAGTCCTCATCCGGACTGGAACCTGCTTGCATTCAGCACAATGAATTTAGTGTTTGTCCCATCATGAATGTTCATGACCTAAATACGGTGGTAAGAGACACAGCTGTGATGTCGTCCCCTCCAGTATTCTCCCTTTCTAGATTACCGTGTCTCGGCTAGAGCTCATAAAAGGGGTAGAAGGCAAGTAACACAGCGGGACATTGAGATGTTCAAGGGGTTTATACAACCCCTGGCAAAAATTATGGAATCACCAGCCTTGGAGGATGTTCATTCAGTTGTTTAATTTTGTAGAAAAAAAGCAGATCACAGACATGGCACAAAACTAAAGTCAATTCAACTAGCAACTTTCTGGCTTTAAGAAACACTAAAAGAAATCAAAAACAAAAAACGTGGTAGCCAGTAATGGTTATTTTTTTAAACCAAGCATAGGGAAAAAATTATGGAATCACTCAATTCTGAGGAAAAAATTATGGAATCATGGAAAACAAAATAACACTCCAACACATCACTAGTATTTTGTTGCACCACCTCTGGCTTTTATAACAGCTTGCAGTCTCTGAGGCATGGACTTAATTAGTGTCAAAAGCCCCCGTTACACACTGCGATATCGCTAGCAATATCGCTGCAAAGTCACCGATTTTGTGACGTTGCAGCGATATTGCTAGCGATATCGCTGCATGTGATACTTACCTCCGACCAGCTCCCCCGCTGGTTATCACTGATCGCGCGAGAAGCTCCTGGATCATTTCTCGTTGTCAGCTACCTGCGGCGCTTCCTGCTGTGACGACGAGCGACGCGTGGACGCGGGCGGGAGGACGTCAGGATCGCCGCGTCTGACAGGTAAGTAGCGACCCCCGTCCCCAGCGATGTCGCTGGTGAGATCTGCCTGTGTGGCAGCTCACTAGCGACCACTTAGCGATGCACCAGCGATCCTGACCGCGTCATATCGCTGGTCGGGATCGCTGGTGAGTCGCTACTTGTAACGGTACCCAAACAGTACTCTTCATCAATCTGGCTCCAACGTTCTCTGATTGCTGTTGCCAGATCAGCTTTGCAGGTTGGAGCCTTGTCATGGACCATTTTCTTGAACTTCCACCAAAGATTTTCAATTGGTTTGAGATCCGGACTATTTGCAGGCCATGACATTGACCTTATGTGTCTTTTTTCAAGGAATGTTTGCGCAGTTTTTGCTCTATGGCAGGATGCATTATCCTCTTGGAAAATGATTTAATCATCCCCAAACATCCTTTCAATTGATGGGATGAGAAAAGTGTCCAAAATATCAACATAAACTTGTGCATTTATTGTAGATGGTAATGACAGCCATCTCCCCAGTGAATAACTGTGGAAATTTGCATGTTCTCTTCAGGCAGTCATCTTTGTAAATCTCATTAGAACGGCACCAAACAAAAGTTACAGCATCATCACCCTGCCCAATGCAGATTCGCGATTCATCACTGAATATGACTTTAATCCAGTCATCCACAGATTGCTTTTTCTTAGCCCATTGTAGCCTTATTTTTTTCTGTTTAGGTGTTAATTATGGCTTTTGTTTAGCTTTTCTGTATGTAAATCCCATTTCCTTTAGGCGGTTTCTTACAGTTCGGTCACAGACGTTGACTCCAGTTTCCTCCCATTCGTTTCTCATTTGTTTTGTTGTGCATTTCCTGTTTTGGAGACATATTCCTTTAAGTTTCCGGTCTTGACGCTTTGGTTTCTTCCTTGGTCTACCAGTATGTTTGCCTTTAACAACCTTCCCATGTTGTTTGTATTTGGTCTAGATTTTAGACACAGCTGACTGTGAACAACCAACATCTTTTGCAACATTGCGTGATGATTTACCCTCTTTTAAGCGTTTGATAATCCTCTCCTTTGTTTCAATTGACATCTCTCATGTTGGAGCCATGATTCATGTCAGTCCACTTGGTGCAACAGCTCTCCAGGTGTGATCACTTCTTTTTAGATGCAGACAAACAAGCAGAACTAATTTGATGCAGGTGTTAGTTTTGGGAATAAAAATTTACAGGGTGATTTCCATAATTTTTTCCTCAGAATTGAGTGATTCCATACTTTTTTCCCTATGCTTGGTTTAAAAAAGTAACCATATTACTGACTACCACATTTTTGTTCTTGATTTCTTTTAGTGTTTCTTAAAGCCAGAAAGTTGCCATTTGAAATGACTTAAGTTTTGTGCCATGTCTGTGATCTGCTTTTTTTTTCTACAAAATTAAACAACCGAATGAACATCCTCCAAGGCCGGTGATTCCAGAATTTTTGCCAGGGGTTTTAGAGACATGAGTCTGATTTCTATTTTCTTCTTACCATAATTGACACTTGTCCATTGGTTGTATCTTGTTTTTCCGTTCATCTCCATTCACTTGAAGGGAGAAAAGTTCCAATACTGAAAGCTTTGGATAATAGCGGTGCCGTTTCTGGGGAAAAAAGCAGATCGCTTTTACAAATCTCATATATGTTGCCATAAATTATAATTTTTTTGCTGTTGTAATGTGGACCTTTGATCTAATATATTATAGAGCCGTACTTGGTAATATGTCTACTGGGGAATGTTTTGGGGGGTGTGGGGTCTCTGATGATCAGGATGGTAAATAACGTTCAGTGCGGATATTGATTGAATGCAGTAATGAGCATGTGACTGGAATGATCTAATCTGTCCCTAAACAGATTTACTTCTGCTCTCGCTTTAAAAAGATTAAGTGTTTAAAACGTAGCCGACGACTGCTCGAAATGATTCAGACTGAACTGTTCTCTTGGACATGTCTTCCTGGAGCCTTTTGTGGAGATCTCTCCATAATGCACAGATTACAGTTCTCTTGTTTCACGTTCCTCTCTTTGCTGTTGTTTAGTTTTGTGGGACAAGAGTGGGAGGAGTGTGACCTTGGCGGTAAAGATTTTGATTGGAAATGGGTTTGCTTTGTCTTAAATAATGATATCACTGCTGTCCTCCTCTTCTTAAAGGTTCAAGACATGAGAAGCTCTGAAACGCCGCAGATGCATCCTGATGAAGCCCGAATGTCAGAGTCGGTCAGAAACGTGGGCCACAGTGACATTGGCCGGCGTGCAGTTCCAAATTCAGACATGCCTCACACCGACCTCGCAAGCCAGAACTATGACTTTGGCTTTAGTTTTGAGGACCTCAACACACTCGGTTTTGAGGAATCTGCACGCCAGAACACCATGGGATGGCAGGTAGATATGGGGTTAAGATACTGAGGAGGATGTGATGTAAGTGATGCAGAGAGAGATTGGAGACATTGACTACATGAACCAAAGAATTTCATTATCTGGCCTTCAACTATAAAATGGCAGCTGATGTCTGAAGCTGTAATGTTGCTACATGAATTCCCTGATGACTTCACCTTTTAAAAGGGCTATTTCCATTACAAAAATGGCATATTAATGGGGGTCCGAATACCAGGACCCCACCAGCTGGACAGACACCTGTCTGAGATGGTTTAGTGAATCCTACTTTGGACACAATGACCCTGGAGTTGCCTACCAACTCTAATATTCTAGGATTCTATGATCCCACATTTGAAGGGTTCAAAATCCGCACCATGTGCGTTTATCTCTTATTGGGAATCTGTCAGCAGGCTTTTGCGTCCCCGTCTACTATGTCTAATGCCTTTACATGGCCAGTCTGTTCCTTCCTTACTGAAAAATCAGCGTTTGCATTGATACGTATGCTAATTACTAAAGTTTTCTATCCCTCACTAAGCAGGAGGAGGCAGTGCTAGGCAGAGAATAGAGTCGGAGTGACAGAAGCTTCAGATCTACCATAGTCCTTCACCCACATTTGCATGTTTATTGAAATGCTGATTTCTCAGTGAGGGGCGCTGACCATGTTAAGGCATTGCTTGACTCGTCTTTAAAAGAACTACATGCACAAATACATAGTTTGAGGGCATTAGGCCTGCTGGCAAATTTCCTTTTAAGGGCCCTCGCACCTTAGAAAACTGGCAGCTTGTTTGGCTAATGGCTATTTCTCCGACTCTGATACATATGAACGTTTAGCCGAGCATACACATATTCTCTATAGGGCCTGTCACACTAAGAGATATCGCTAGCAATATCGCTATAACTAGTGACGTTATAGCGATATTGCTAGCGATATCGCTATGTGTGATACTTACCTACGACCGGCTCCCCCGCTGGTTATCGCTGATCGCGCGAGAACGTTCAGGACTGTTTCTCGTCGTCAGCTTCCTGCGGCGCTTCCTGCTGTGAGGACGAGCGACGCGTGGAGCCGGGCGGGAGGACGCAGGATCGCCTGGTGTGACAGGTAAGTAGCGACCCCCGTCCCCAGCGATGTCGCTAGTGAGATCTGCCTGTGTGGCAGCTCACTAGCGACCACTTAGCGATGTACCAGCGATCCTGACCGCGTCATATCGCTGGTCGGGATCGCTGGTACATCGCTAAGTGTGACAGTACCTTAAGGGGAGTGCGGAGTAAGCCACAGCCAGACTCATATGGCAGCGACTTATCTGCCTGCACCGCAAAAGGTTCCAGCAGATAAATTCCAAGAGCCAAATGACCTCATCTTTCAGGGGAGAGTCGGGAGGTCCCTATACAGACTTGACAGATGATCCTGCCACAATCAGCTGACTATTGTGCAGGAAACTGTAATGCTTTTCTATTGTATATGGTTGACACCATCTTGGCGTCATTGGTGCGAGTCTTGTGAGCCTTGCTTATACACATTTGTGAGTGACATTTAATCTAGTCAATGAGATGGCGATTTTGCATTAATGATTGTGTTACACATTTGTATTTCAGGCGAAAGCCCATAGGACCCCTAGTTTGACCAGTCTTAATTCCCAGGAGTCCAGCAATGAGATCTCGAGGCTGACTGATAAAGTGCAGGCAGAATACAGAGATGCATACAGAGAGTACATTGCGCAGATGGCTCAGATAGAAGGAGGAGTGGGATCCTCTACAATAAGTGGCAGATCCTCTCCGATGAGCTCCAGTGCATATTACATCGGGCAAAGTACGTCAATCAGCTCCTTGCATACTTCCTCGGAACAAGACAAAGCGAAAGATGTGGATCCGAAGCAAGAAGACGGAAGGAAGCCTTTCTTGCTGAAGAGAAATGACGTTGTGGATTATACATCCTCAACGGTGTCCACAACAGACGCTTCTCCCTTGGATCCAATCACTGAAGAAGATGAGAAGTCTGATCAGTCTGGTTCCAAACTGCTCCCGGGTAAGAAGAATGTAGAGAGATCAAGCCTCTTCCAAGCAGCAGATATAAAGCTTAAAGGGAGTGGCATGCGCTATCAGAAGCTCCCCAGCGATGAAGACGAGTCAGGGCCAGAGGAGTCTGATAACACTCCTCTTCTTAAAGATGGCAAAGACAAAAAGCCAGATCCATCTGCGGACAAGAAAGTCACCGAACATGCAGCAGAGTCTGTGAGAACGGTCATTAAGACCAAGGAATATCTCTCTGAATCTATCCTCAACAAGAAAGATTCTTCAGACTCTGGTGTCCGATCCAATGAAAGTTCACCGAATCATTCTCTCAACAACGAGGCTACGGATGACTCCCAACTGGAAAAAGCCAACCTCATAGAGTTGGAGGACGATCGCTTGAGAAGTAAGCGGGGTATACCCAACAGTCTGAGCGGCCTTCAGGACCCCGCCATAGCACGCATGTCAATCTGCTCCGAAGACAAGAAAAGCCCATCGGAGAGCAGTCTTATAGCCAGCAGTCCTGAGGAGAACTGGCCAACATGCCAGAAGGGCTTCAACCTCAACCGCACTCCTAGCACAGTGACCCTCAACAATAACACCGGGAACCAAAACTTTGATGAAACAGCAGAAGCAAAAGAAGAGTCTCCAATCATTGTGGTCCCTGGGTCCAGTCCAGTACACAATGAAAACCTAAAGCGCATGACCCACAAGAGAGGGCAACGTTCTGGGTATAGCCGGCTGGCTAAGGACGCGTCAGAGCTGCACACAGTGACCTCCTCTGACAGCGCTGGCTTTGTAGAAGAGCGAGAGAGTATCCTTTAAACTCAATCTCCATCTGTTCAGCCGTTCATGTGCTCATTCCATCCTTTTCAGCATCCTTTTCATCATTCGCCCCTAAAAGCCTCCAACAGATTGTGGTCCTTAACATTGCTTCCTTAAAATGACCTGGAAAACATTTAAGTGCAAAAACCAGCAAGTAATATAGCAAAGAGCACAGACTGCCATCCTCATCGGTCATAGTCCCAACCCTGCCGTTCAGTCTTGTGAGAAGAAGATCTGCTTTTTGATCCTGTTTTACTTAAAAGGACACTGTGATTATGTTTTTTATTTATTTTATGTCTGTGTTTGGGAACCAGTCCAAATCCATCCACCACATTGGGGGAGGGGGGGATTCATTCACCACGTTTGTTCTTTGCCTTCATGAATTCGATTTGATCTTTATATTGTTTTGGAGGATCGGTGGCGACTTGGCCATTCGTCATTAACCAGGACTAAGAAATAAGGACTTGTCATCATTTGTGTCGGTGGATCTGGACGTCGTGGTTATTAGCGTAGTCATTTGGTTTTAGGTTTTCTGGAGTCTTGCGGGAACCACACAAGTGATAAGAACCTGGCACTGCCCCTGGGGCATCTTATCTACTGTATGTAATAACTAAGCATTGGTGCCAACGTCCTTCTATCCTAATTGGAGAATCGCAGCCTCGAGCCCCCATTAGTGATGTGTGCTGCTAATCAATGGCACACCAGCCCATATAAAGGTGTTTAAGCACCATGCACATTTAAGCAATTGTCACATTTTGCATAGGAAACTTTTATTTGACAGACAGTGTCCCTTTTAAGACTGCACTAATTGTTTGTGCTCTACATTCTATTTTACTGTCGCCGCACATCCACATACAAGAAACTAAAGCTCTGCTAAGTCTGTGACCATACAATACTTAGCTGTCTTCTCTTGGATCCATGTAAAGTTCTCCACATCCAGGTACCTGAGATAAGGCCGATGGTCATACAGAATGCAGACCATGAAGGGTGAATGTGATGTTACATCATATTAATGGCTCCATACAACCAGTGAATTGTACTGAGTGGTTATACAGCACCGATATATGGGGCAAAAACCTGCTAGCGATATAGTATGATAAAATACAGTAGTGAATGGGTAACCCCATGCCAGTGTCACTGTTAGTGGTTCCCACACCCGTAAAGGCGCCCATATGAGGAGAGCTGAAGAGTTTGCTCACCGTTTTGTTTTTCTCGTCTCGTACTGGCGCCAGCTTTCTTTTTTTTTTTTTTTTTTTTTTTTTGAGAGAGAGAAAGCTGCTCTCTTACCCCTCGGACAGTAACATGCGTCGACGGAACAAGGATTCACCATTTCATTTCTGACTCCTTGATCCTTCTGCCGTTGAGGAGAGTTGGGTAGCCCCCATAAACATTACATGATGTAATCTAACATAAAACCATTGTCTCCAGCCTGTAGCTTTCCAACTGTAGCGGGACTACAACTCTCAGCATGCTGGGAGATGGCTGAACAGCCACAGGTTGGAGATCACTGTCCTAGGGAATGAGGAATACTCCTTTCTCATCTCTACATTATGGAAACTAAATTTTAGTATTAACTTTTGCAAATGTTAAGAGTGACCGCTCAGACTTCAGAGGTACCAGGCTGTGAAGACTTTTACCAGGCCGTATTAAATGCTCTACACCATCATCATTACTTTATTTCCCTTGGTTTTAAATATTTACCAGAATCTGTCTTGTGGATTTTTCCTGCTGTTCTTCACGTGTCGTCTGTACCGTATAGAAATGAATATTCGTGAGAGTGCACACCAGTGACGTGTTTGTGACGCCCTTGTATAGTCTGTAATTGGACAGCACGTTCTAGATGTGGATTATATCCGTAGATCTTCTTCTGGGCTCCGTCCTTCTAATCAGTGGTATAAACTATATGTGGTCTCCCTTGGATGCGATATACATTGAATAGACATTTGTAGTGAATTATTGACATGTCACATGGATGCCGCCTCGGCTAACCGCTCAGCAGGTCCGCTGCTGCTTGCATCTTCTTGGAATAGATCCTAGTACAAAAGTTTCCTTAGAGATCTGGTCTTCTACCTAGATCTGTCCCTTTTTGGTGAAAAGATATACAGGACAGAGGATCTCCTAAGCAGAATGTAAAGGCAGCTTTGGTTAGTTGATGACCATCAATGGATACCTTTAGTCTGTAGAGAGTCTACCCCAGATGGTCTCTAAGAAGCCACCTTCTGCCATGTTTCCTCGGGATTCCATATTGCATGTTGTCCCTCGTGTAGCTGTAATGTTTGATATCACTATATATTGGTGTCTCTGGTGTCATATTGATGTACAATGCTCCTGTGATGCAGTATGGATGAGGGTGCATGGATGAGGTCTACCAGAAATGTAGACACTTAAACCCACAAAGAAGAATTAAAACAGTTCTAAGTTCTTAGTAGATGTCCTAAATTCCAGGAGCAGAAGTCCGGGACCCGCTCTTATGCTTTTTTTTTTTTTTTTTACAATTTTAAAGAGTATCTCTAACCAGATTTCACAGTGCACACTGCATACATTGTTGCATAGATCTTGATGAAGATGGTATACTTATTTTATAAAAAAGATACCATGTTCCCTCTGCTATACTGCATCATGCCTATGGGGGTTGATGTGTTTATGGAGCTTGCATGACCGTATTATAAAGCCGCTATTAAATGGTTTGAGGTTGTGAAAACTGGTAATAAAATATCAGACTTACAGTAATTTCATCAGTCTTGTGTCTTTATTGGAGACTTTAAACGATATGGGTACTTTTTTATGGGGCGATTGTTTTTGCTTGCATATATTTTGAGCTGCAAATATTTTTTGCTATTGGGTTTCATTAAAAATATTGCACGGTTTGCCTTTTATAGCCTCTATCTATTGCTAGCTGCAGAATGAGTCAACTAAGAATATGTCAGTGAGCCTGTTCTGTAGTGCAAAATACTACTATGGCAGACAATTTTAAGATTTCTTGATACGTTAGTATAGGGAAAGAAATAGAAAGCACAGGCAATGTTTGTCCCAGACCTTGATCAAGGCCCATGTCTTATGATTCATACCAGATACACAGGCTTACTGTTCTGTATGTTTTACTGAGCTTCTCTCAGGTGATCCCTTTTTTCATGTGGTTTGTGTTCATAAATCAACGCAGAGTGAGGCTATGTGCACACGTATGCAGAAAATTTCTGCATAAAAACCGGACTCCTTCCCAGAAAACGCACGTTTTTGCCACGATTTTTGCGCGTTTTTCCTCGCGTCCCCAGACACACAGAAAATAGCTAGAAATGAGGAATTTTCCGCGAAATGAATGAGTATGCTGCGTTTTTTACCGCAAGGCATTTTTTTAGCGGAAAAAAAAAACGCATCAATATGCACAAAAAGTGCAAAATGCATTAAAATGAATGGGAAGCTTCTTTTAAGCGTTTTTTGAGTGTATTTTTTGGTAAATCCGTGGGAAAAACGCAAAAAAAAACCGCTGTGTGTGAACACAGCCTTACTGTACAAACTACCAGTCAGAACATGCTCACTGACAAATTCTTAGTTGGATCTGTTTCGCGGTCAGTCCGATTATTGACTGCATTGTACAAACTGGCTACAAATCTCCGGCCCTGAACTTAACAGTCTCAAATATACTTACGCTGTTGATTTCGAGTCAGGAGCTCAATGGCCCGGTTTTATGTATGAATCTGGCCTCAAAGGGAATCTGCTAGCAGGTTTTTGCTACCTCAACAGAGAGCAGTGCTGAGTAGGAAAAGAGATTGTGATTCCAGCGATGTATCTCTTAGTTTATTGGGTGCAGCCGTTGTGACAGAGTTTTTAGATGTAGCAGCTCTCAATGTACAAGGTCTATAGACAGTGAGCTGCTTATCAGAGGAGGGGGCATGATCGGACCAGGTATCTTGTGAACTGTATTCCAGGCAGTGATAATCTCTTGGTGATAAAACATTCATTCTATATAAAAGAACTGTACACACCCTTGGGCCTCCTTGACACATCCTGATATTTCCGTGTCAGTGTTTCCCATCCATGTGATACGTACTGGAATACAATGCAGAATAGAATTGACAGATGTTTAGGTGTTAGATGTGCAAAGATAGATATGGGGTAGATAGATATTTGTGCTAGATATAATTAGTGCCGTGCTAATAAATAATTTTTTTTTATATAACCAGCAAAGGTAAAGCAGAGAGCTGGGGGCTGATATGCTGGGAAGGTCTATGGATATTTGGCCCTTCCCAGCCTAAAAAGACCAGCTTCCCCAGAATTGGCACATCACATTAGATGTGCCAATTCTGGCTCTTTTGCCAAGCTCTTCCCGATACTCTGTTTGCCACCGCACCAGGGCTAATACTATTTGGGCTTGATGACAGCTGTGATTTGTCAAAAGCCACAGTTGCCATCAACCCCTGGGGTTATTAATGGAGAAGTGTCTATCCAGACATCTCCTTTACTAACCTGGTATTGAAAAAAAAAAACAGGTCTGAAGTAATTCAAGGAATGTGTCGTAGTCCAGTAATGGAAACCTGAAAGACGGAAAAAAGAGCAATAAAAACCACTGCATACCTCCCTCGTTCACCAATTGATTTGTAAAAATGTTGCTACCAAATTCTGTCGTAATACACGTTACTGGAATCCAGCCTTGGCGTAAAACGACGGCTATTAATAGGATACGGGTACTGACTACAGAACTCATCAGAGCCCGTCAAGTCTCGCTGAGTGAAGGTCTGAATCACACCTCTCCATTACTAACCTCAGAGGTTGATGGCAACTGTGTCTTTTGACAAATCACAGCTGTCATCAACCCAACTCCCATTACCCCAACTGCCACCGCACCAGGGCAATCGGGAATAGCTGGGCAAATCGCCAGACTTGGAGCATCTCTTGTGAAGTGCCAATTCTGGGGCGGCTGGGAAGGGCCCAATGACCATGGACCTTCCCAGCCTGATATCAGCCTGCAGCTGTCTGCTTTACCTTTACTGATTATCAAAAATAGATGGGGACCTCACATTGTTTTCTTTTATTATTTATTAGCGTAATACAAGTATAGTAAAATATACACTCACAGCACTAATTATATATCTCACAAATATCTATCTCGCTATCAATTGGCCCCCCTTAAAAAAAAAAGTCTGGGTGAAATGGTGGATGAGGAAAAAGCCAATATGCTAAATGACTGGTTCTTTTTACACAAGAAAATCCCATGACGGATAACATGATCAGTGGTAAAAAAAAATTAGTCCATTAAATGTCACCTGCTTAACCCAGCAGGAAGTACGGCGGCGTCTAAAAATCAATAAAAATTGACATCCTCGGGCCCGGATGGGATACACTCCCGAGTACTGCAGGAATTAAATACAGTCATAGATAGACCATTATTTTTAATCTATAAAGATTCTATAATAACAGGGTCTGTACCACAGGACTGGCATATGGCAAATGTGGTGCCAATATTCAAAAAGGGGACAAAAACTGAACTTGGAAATTATAGGCCAGTGAGCTTGACCTCTACGGTAGGTAAAATCCTGGAGGGTTTTCTAAGAGATAATATACTGGAGTATCTGAAGAAGAATAACCTCATGACCCAATATCAACATGGGTTTACGAGGGACCGTTCCTGTCAGACTAATCTGATCAGCTTTTATGAAGAGGTAAGTTCCGGACTGGACCAAGGGAATTGAATGGATGTGGTGTACATGGACTTTTCAAAATCTTTTGATACGGTGCCACACAAAAGGTTGATTCATAAAATGAGAACAATGGGGATAGGGGAAAATATGTGTAAGTGGGTTAAGAGCTGGCTCAGGGATAGGAAACAAAGGGTGGTTATTAATGGAGCACACTCGGACTGGGTCACGGTTAGCAGTGGGGTACCACAGGGGGCAGTATTGAGCCCGCTTTTTAACATTAATGACTTTGTAGGGGGCATAGAGAGTAGAATTTCAATATTTGCAGATGACACTAAACTCTGCAGGGTAATCAATACAGAGAAGGACAATTTTATATTACAGGAGGATTTATGTAAACTAGAAGCTTGGGCTGATAAATGGCAAATGAGCTTTAATGGGAATACATGTAAGGTCATGCTCTTGGGTAGAACGAACAAGATGTATAATTATGTGCTTAATTGTAAAACACTGGGCAAAACTGTCACTGAAAAAGACCTGGGTGTATGGGTGGACGACAAACTCCCATTTAGTGGCCAGTGTCAGGCAGCTGCTACAAAGGCAAATAAAATAATGGGATGCATTAAAAGAGGCATAGATGCTCATGAGGAGAACATAATTTTACCTCTATATAAGTCACTGGTGCGACCACACTTAGAATACTGTGTACGGTTCTGGTCTCCGGTGTATAAGAAAGGCATAGCTGAACTGGAGCGGGTGCAGAGAAGAGTGACCAAGGTTATTAGGGAACTGGGGGGTCTGCAATACCAAGACAGGTTATTACATTTGGGGTTATTTAGTTTGGAAAATGAAGGCTTAAGGCCCCGTTACACGCATCAATGACCCAGCGATCCCACCAACAATCCGACATGGATGGGATCGCTGGGACATAGCTAATCGCTGGTGACCTGTCATATAGACAGACTCACCAGCGATCAGGACCAGCGAGTAAGCTGGTATCCAAGATAAACAGCAGGTTTCTAAGAGCCGCGCGGCTCTTAGAAACCCGCTGTTTACCTTGGATTCCAGCTCCCAGCGTCGCTGATCGTTGGTCTCTCACTGTCACATGCAGCGATGCGCGCTGGCCAGCGGGAGACCAACGATCAAAAAACGGCCCAGGACATTCGAGCATAATCAGCGATACCCGGCGGGGGGGCCGGTCGCTGATTCATGCCACACACAGGGATATCGCTGGTGAGATCACTGTGGCGTCACAAAATCAGCGATCTCGCTGTGTGTGACGAGGCCTTTAGGGGTGATCTTATGACAATGTATAAATATATGCGGGGACAGTACAAAGACCTTTCTAATGATCTTTTTACTCTTAGACCTGTGACGGGGACAAGGGGGCATCCTCTACGTCTGGAGGAAAGAAGGTTTAAGCATACTCACAGACGTGGATTCTTTACTGTAAGAGCAGTGAGACTATGGAACTCTGCCATATGATGTTGTAATGAGTGATTCCCTACTAAAATTTAAGAAGGGACTGGATGCCTTTCTTGAAAAGTATAATATTACAGTGTATATACACTAGTTCCCTTAATATTGCGTTGATCCAGAGAGCTAGTCTGATTGCCGTATGTGGAGTCGGGAAGGAATCTTTTTCCCCAATGTGAAGCTTACTGATTGCCACATGGTTTTTTTTTGCCTTAGAATCATAGAATCGTAGAGTTGGAAGGGACCTCCTGGGCCATCTGGTCCAACCCCTGCTCAAAGCAGGATTCGCTAAATCATCCCAGTCAGATGTCTGTCCAGCCTCTGTTTGAAGACTTCCATTGAAGGAGAACTCACCACTTCTCGTGGCAGCCTGTTCCACTCATTGATCACTCTAACTGTCAAAAAGTTTTTTCTAATATCTAATCTGTGTCTCCTCCCATTCAGTTTCATCCCATTGCTTCTAGTCTTTCCTTGTGCAAATGAGAATAAAGTTGATCCTTCTACAATGTGACAGCCCTTTAGATATTTGTAGACAGCTATTAAGTCTCCTCTCAGTCTTCTCTTTTGCAAACTAAGCATTCCCAAATCCTGCAACCTTTCCTCATAAGACAGGGTTTGCAGACCGGTCACCATTCTGGTCGCTCTTTTCTGAACTTGCTCCAGTTTGTTGATGTCTTTTTTAAAATGTGGTGCCCAAAACTGGACACAATATTCCAGATGAGGTCTGACCAAAGAGGAGTAGAGGGAAATAATGACTTCATGTGATCTAGACTGTATGCTTCTGTTAATACATCCTAGAATTGCATTTGCCTTTTTTGCTGCTGCATCACACTGTTGACTCATATTCAGTCTGTGATCTATTAGTATACCCAAGTCTTTTTCACATGTGCTGTCACTTAGCCCTATTCCTCCCATTCTATATATGCTTTTTTCATTTTTATTGCCCAGATGTAGTACTTTGCATTTCTCCCTGTTAAAAACCATTCTGTTAGTTGCTGCCCACTTCTCCAGTTTATTTAAATCTTTTTGAATCCTCTCTCTCTCTTCTCTAGTATTAGCTATCCCTCCTAGCTTTGTGTCATCAGCAAATTTAATCAGTTTACCCTCAATTCCTTCATCTAAATCGTTGATAAAGATGTTGAACAATACAGGGCCCAGGACAGAGCCCTGTGGTACCCCACTTGAGACATTCTTCCAACTGGATGTGCAGCCATTTACGACCACTCTTTGGGTCCGATCACTAAGCCAGTTATGAATCCACCTAACAGTTGCCTTGTCCATTCCATACTTAGTCATTTTTTCAATAAGGATTGTATGAGAGACTTTGTCAAATGCTTTGCTGAAGTCAAGATATACTATACAGCATTTCCTTGATCCACCCAATCAGTGATACCGTCATAGAAGGAAATTAAGTTAGTCTGACATGACTTATTAGTTACAAACCCATGCTGACTCTGTTTAATCACTTCATTCTTATCCAGGTATTGACATACATGTTGTTTAATAATTTGTTCAAAGATCTTTCCTGGTATAGAAGTCAGACTCACCGGTCTATAGTTGCCTGGGTCCACCTTCTTCCCCTTTTTGAAGATAGGAACAACATTTGCTCTTCTCCAGTCTTCTGGCACTTCTCCTGTTCTCCAAGAATTTTCAAAGATTATGGAGAGGGGTTCAAAAATTTCTTCTGCTATCTCCTTCAGTACTCTGGGGTGTAATTCATCTGGACCTGGAGACTTGAATTCATTTAGGTTAGCTAAGTGTTTCCTCACTATCTTTCTGTTTATAGATATCCTGGATTCTTCTATTCCCTTAATAGGACAGTGAATAACAGTTGATGTTACATTTCCTTTCTGAGAGAAAACAGATGCAAAATAGGAATTTAAAAGTTCAGCCTTCTCAACATCCTGTCTTACCATTTCATCATTTTCATCCTGTAAAAATCCTATAGCATCTTTGACTTTTCTTTTACTTTTGACATATCCCCAAAATCCTTTATTATTGCTTTTGACATCTCTTGCAAGCCTCAATTCGTTTTCAGCTTTAGATAATCTGATTTGTGCCCTGCAGGTTCTGCAGACAGCATTATATTCTTCTTTAGATATGCCTCCCTCTTTCCATTTTATAAACATTTTTTTCTTCCTTTTTAGCATGTGCTTAAGTTCTGTGTTCATCCATCCTGGTTTCCTTAAATGCTTCCTATTCTTCCCTCTTTTCGGAATTGTTAACAATTGTGCTTTGAGAATTTCATTTTTCAAGATTTCCCATCCTTCCTGGACATTTTTGTCTTTAAGGATATCCAGCCATTGGATCCCTCCAATTATCTTTCTGAATCCCTTAAAATCTGCCTTTCTGAAATCTAACCTTGACGTCTGAGTCTTCACAGGTCTTCCGCCTCTAGTTATCCAAAATTCTAAAATAGCATGGTCGCTACCTCCTAGGGTCCCAGCCACTTTTACCTCCTCAACCATTTTCTCCCTGTTTATAAGGATTAGATCCAAGGTAGCAGTTCCCCTTGTTTTCTCCCTTACCTTTTGGAAGATAAAGTTGTCAGCAAGAGAGGATAAGAATTTCCTTGACCTGTTAGTTTTGCCTGAGAGAGATTCCCAACAAATGTCTGGATAGTTGAAATCTCCCATGACAACTATGTCATATTTTTTGGAGAACTTGGCCATTTGATGCATAAGGAGTTCATCCATATCTTCAGCTTGCACAGGCGGCCTGCAGTAAATGCCTACAATGGTGTCCTTTCCATTGTTCTGTCCTTGTATTCTTACCCAAACAGTTTCCACAGAACTCCCAGTCTCTGAAGTTTCAATCTCTGTGCAGATATACGCATTTCTAACATACAATGCGACACCCCCTCCTCGTTTATCAAGTCTGTTTCTTGCAAATAAGTTGTATCCTTCTAGTCTTGTATTCCAATCATGTGTATTGTCCCACCAAGTTTCAGTGATTCCAATGACATCATATTTCTTTTCCTGTGTTAGTAGTTCCAATTCTCCTTGTTTGTTGCCCATGCTTTGTGCATTAGTATAGAAACATTTTAGTTTGTGATTGGTTTCTCTTTCTCCAATATTTTTATTAATTAGATTCTTTCGTCTTTGTTCTTCCTTTCCACTTCTAATAGCAGAGTTCTCAATAGCATTTGTCAGGTGTATGGCTTTTTCTGGTCTTTTTCTTCCCTTCCCATGTTGTTCTAGTTTAAAGCTCTCCTTACAAGTGTAGCAAGGCGACTTCCAAATACATGCTTTCCAGTCTTCGTAAGGTGCACCCCATCTCTAGCAAGTAGTCCATCGTATAAGTAGTTCACTCTGTGATCCAGAAATCCAAATCGTTGCTGACGGCACCATCGACGTAGCCAGTTGTTCACCTGCAGAATCTTATTCCACCTCCTTGTTCCATGGCCCTCCACTGGGAGGATGGAAGAGAAGACCACCTGCGCTCCCAGTTCTTTCACTTTCTTGCCTAAGTCTTCAAAGTCTCTGCAGATGGTTTCCAGGTCGTTTCTTGCGGTGTCATTTGTCCCCACATGTAGTAGCAGGAATGGGTAGTCATCTGTAGGTCTGAAGAGTCCTGATATCCTGTCAGACACATCTTTAATTTTTGCACCTGGAAGACAGCACATTTCTCTTGAAGTTATATCCGGTCTGCAGATAGCGGCCTCTGTTCCTCTCAGCAGGGAATCCCCCATGACCACCACTCTCCGTTTCTTCTTCACAACATTTTTCTTTCTCCATCCAGGAGGACTCTGAAGGCGTACAAGGTTGCTATTTGTTTGCAAAGTCTTATCCTGATGTATTTCTTCATCGTTTTCCTGCGTGAGAGCCTGGTACTGGTTTCTGAGCAGTATGGGTGCTGACTGCCTCCTGATCCTCCTGCTTCTCTGGGTCACATGTCTCCATTCCTCTGTTTCTTCAGGTGCACTTCGAATTTCTTCTCTTTCTGTAACATGAAGAGATAATTCTGCTCTGTCCAAGAACTCTTCACCTTCCTTAATGATCTTCAACGTAGCTAACCTCTCTTCGAGATTTTGCAACTTTTCCTCCAACAGGGACACAAGCTTGCATTTGTGGCATGTGAAGTTTGGCTTTTCCACAGGTAAATCTGTGAACATGTAGCAAGAAATGCAGCTCACCAAATGGCTCCTGGCCTCTTCCATCTTGAGATTTCTTAAAAACGATGAAAGATGATCGACGCACAGTTTTTCAGATTTCCTCTTTTCAGCTGCAACGGCTAAAACCCAGTGATCGTTGAGCTCGCGGAGACTCTTCACTTATCCCAGAAGGCACTGGGAATATGCAAATGATCTCCTCAAGACTCTTCCCCTGGTTGTCCTCTGGATCAACATGTTAGGGCAGGTTAGGATAGGATATGGGTTTAACTAGATGGACTTAAAGTCTTCCTTCAACCTTAATTACAATGTTACTAATCTCTATCTTTGCACATCTAACACCTAAATATCTGTCATTTGTATTCTGTATTCTGTTCCCGTACATGTCACACGAATGGACACATGGATGTCATACTTTGTCGTCTGTGTGTGGAATGTATTGACAGATCTACTGCTGGGAAAGCCTGCCCATGCGTGGGTTACAAGCAGGGCTGTGGAGTCGGTAAGCCAAACCTGCGACTCCCGACTCCTCAATTTCCCTTACACCGACTCCACAACTCCCACATATATTGCTTATATTTAAAGTGAAAAATTTATTGTAGTACAATGTGAACATGAGACATTAAGGCTGGGTTCACACGTTGCAGTTTTTCACGTTTCCGCGGCGGTTTTAACCGCTCAATTTTGCCGCGAAAAATAAGCATCCCATGCATTCCTATGGGATTCCGCAATGCTGTGCTAATGCTGCGGTTTTTACCGCGACGGAATCGCTTTGCGGTAAAAAACGCAGCATGCTCATTAATTCTGCGGAATCACGGCGATCCCGCACCCATAGGAATGCATTGTTCTGCTGTGCACACCATGTGAAAAGTAAGCAGAACATTTGCGGATGGTACCCACGGTCCGGAGGAGAGGAGACTGTCCTCCGGGCTTTGGGTACCATATCCCTGTAAAAAATAGAATTTTAAATGAAAAATATTGTTATTCTCACCTTCCGATGTCCTGCGCAGCCTTTCCGCCTCTCTCCACGCTCCCGTTCCCAGTCAGCCTTTGCGAGCGATGACGTCCGTTCTCGCGGGATCGCGAAGTCTCGCGGTCATTCGCGCGACGTCATCGCGAATGACCGCGAGACGTCGCGATCCCGCGAGAACGGACGTCATCTCGGTAATTCGCGCAAAGGCTTACTGGGACCGGGAGCGTGGAGAGAGGCGGGAAGGCTGTGCGGGACGTCGGAAGGTGAGAATAACTATATATATATATATATATATATATATATATATATATATATATATATATATATATATTATTTTTTTACATGCTATCTTTTACTATTGATGCCGCATAGGTGGCCTCAATAGTAAAAAGTTGGTCACACTCGTCAAACACTATGCTCCAGATCGCTTGGAAAAAGCTAGCAATTCTGCAAGCTAATTACGCTTGCAAAATGCTAGTTTTTCCGCGGGAAAATCGCGGGAATTTAAAATGCGATTTTCCCACGGAATGGAATACCGGAATTCTCGCGGTAATTTCCGCGAGAGTTCCGGTACGTGTGAACCCAGCCTAAATCATTTTTATGATACAATAATCAAGATATTTAGATAGAACATAATATATATTTACTGGAATACAACTTTAGAACACAAAAAACAAATAAATTGTAAATATGTAATACACTATGTAATAATATATATATATATATATATAGATATATATGTAATCAATGTGTATATATATATAACACTATGTAATAAACTATGCAAGTGGCAAAAAACCGTTTTCAACTAAAACATACTAAATAACATTTGTGCAGTCTATGAATTTGTTCTGAGGAATAGTATCACCTCCATCAGATCCTTCTTCATAGATGACCTCACATCTGACCTAATAATTTTAAGGCCAGAGAACAACCTCTCTACACTAACTTGGGTTGGAGGCAAAGCCGTAACCACATGGGCAACATCTCTAACAATTTCCAGGTATAAGGGAATTGCCTCATGCACAGTCAGTTTTGATGAACGGTTGAGTTTTTCTATTTCTTTGAGAGCAAGTGAAACATTTTGCTGAAATATTATCAATCTGCTTGCTATAGGAGATGGAGTGAAATCTTTTTCCTTGCGGCAACGCTTTGCCTGTTCCATGTCATCCAAATACTTGTCAAAGTCAAACTTCTCATCTGATTCGGATGAAGATATGGCAGCAGTAGCACTGTCAGGACCCAAGTCCTCTTGCGCCTGGCAGTCCTCCTGTAGGCCACTCATCCTAACTGCTACCTCAGTCAGAGCTTTTTTTCCTTTAGTAAGCTGTTGATCATCAAGCAGTATACGATGACTTGGGTCCACATAAACAGCTGCCAGAAAATTTTTATTTTCCAATAGCTGTCTCTCTCTCCGTTTCATTGAAGCAGAAATGCCATCTGCGATTAAACCTCCTCTTTGGGACAGGCAAAATAGCAAGTTCTTCCACCCCCTTATGAAAATGCCAGGAGTTAAATCCTCAGCTTGTAATTTTTTAGTCACAGTAAATGGGTGATTAAGCAATTCCTTCAATTCAGCCACCTGTGTCCATTGACCTTCATTTAGGGTTATCTGAGGATTCGCCATATCTATAAGAAACGGTTTTAGTTCAATCAATCGCTCAATCATTAAATAAGTGCTGCCTCACCGAGTGGCTTGATCGACAATTGCCCCTTTCCCAGCACGTCTCTTCAAGATGGAATCAATTTTAGGGGTTCTGGCGGCAATAACCAATTTCCTCACTTTTCCAATCAGATTTCCAGCATGTCCCTCTTGCAGACTATCTCTTATTGCCAGCTGCACAACACAGCGCATGTGATGAATATGAAAGTGTTTTGAAGCAGCTTCAACAAGATCATCTATTTCTACAGTATAATTTTGCTGTTCTTCTGTTGTAATATCTGTTTGTTCCTCAGTTACATGAACAGCACTGTGGCCTTCCATCTCAAACATACTGAATCGTAAATTTTCTTCTAGCTGTTGTTCATTACTCTCATTCATCAGTTTAATTGTACTTATCATGTTGGAAGCATTGTCCGTTACAATAGCAAGAACCTGTTCTTTTTTGAGTTCGTAATCTTGCAGAACTTTTTCCACTAAGGCCTGGAGAAACTGGCTGCTGTGATGAGCTTTATTATCTTTTACTGCCAGTGTCTTGGTAACAATTTCTTTGTTGTCACAAACATATTGAACATTGATGACAAAATAGTTCACTTGTGTGACGTGTGCAGGCATCCATTTTAATAAACATGAAGCGTCTTTTGAGAGTCTTTTGTTAAAGGGCTTCTTCAATCACTAATTTTCTAATACTTTCTCTTTCCAGAGAAACACCAAGTTTGGGGGCCATTTCTCCATTAAGAGCTGTAAAAGCTGGTCGTGCAAATAATGATAATGGTACACCGTCCTTCACAACAAGCTGTATGAGCTGTCTTTTAAACATATCTGCTGTCATTGTTAGAGTAACTTTGTCACTTACAAAATATCTTTTTAATGATGTTTGAGATGCTCTTTCCACCTCCTTTGGCTGGGGGGAAGTGCTGGGCACAGGGTTTCTTGGTGCTGCTGTGATCTTTTTCAATCACAGCTTTGAAAACTTCTGGGTGGAAGCATTGTAAATGTCTTTTTAGATTGGAAGCTCTTGTAGGAGCATTTTTATCACTGCCTGAGTATGCACTGATTTTGGCATCACAGCATTTGTTTTCCTCTGGGTCACTTGTCACATTGACACACAAAATATTTTTCATCTTGAGTCTGTGAAATGCTCAAATACAGCTGACTTCATGGGGAGCTTCTTAGACATTTTGTAATCATATAAATTCACTCTCAAAATGTTATCCCATAAAATAATGTATATTATAATTCCAGCAAGAACAGGGAACCATGTACAGTGGGGAAAATAAGAATTTGATACACTGACAATTTTGCAAGTTTTCCCACCTACAAAGAATGGAGAAGTCTGCAATTGTACACTTCACCTGTGAGAGACAGACTAAAAAAAATCCAGAAAATCACATTGTATGATTTAAGTAATATGCATTTTATTGCATGAAATATGTATTTGATACAATAGAAAAACAGAACTTAATATTTGGTACAGAAACCATTGTTTGCAATTTCAGAGGTCAGACATTTCCTGTAGATTCTGTTTCTCTCAGTAGAAGGGTACCTATGATTAAAAATTTCAGACCTCTTCTTTGTAGGTGGGAGTCGACAGTGTATAAAATACATACTTTCTCCACTGTATAATTTTAGATAGAAATAAAACAAACTTTGCATAAATCAATAGTACAGATGACAAATATAAAGTTTGCAAAATATGTTTTTACATAGCTTTACTTTGAATTTCCAATCTCAGGCTTTTAGCTCACTAAATGCTTCACAGTCTATGAAGAGGGGAGGAGGGAGGGAGCAAGTTTGTTGTGTATCATACTCCAGGAACAAATAAACTGATAAGAGAGCTAATAACTTGATGTTTTGGCTTCTATACCTATATAAGTCCTCATGTAAGTCCTCATCAATCCTGTTGCTGTATTTTCCCTGTATATTGTATAAAAGCTAGCTTCCCAAAAGTATGTGAGCTCAAAGAAAAAACAAAACAAGCATTAAACATACAGAGAGAACATACAGTATACTGGATTATTGATTTATGCACAGTTTATTGAAAGTTTAAATATGCTTTAAGAAGTAATTACCTTAATCTTGTTATCCTGTTCACTCTAGCAATTCTTCTGAGATGAGTGCAGGCCTTCCTTCTTTCTGAGTGTGTTTACTTCGTACCCTTGTCTGTAGAGGAGGAGCTTCACTGGTGCTGGAGTGCAGCACTGACTTATCTCAGCTAAGACAAAGCCTAGATCTACAGGCTACATTCACACCATGGGCGTAGCCAGAATCAAACCTATTAAGGGGCAGAACCTCATACTGCACACCTCAGCT
Source organism: Dendrobates tinctorius (assembly GCF_039654945.1). Taxonomy (NCBI): domain Eukaryota; kingdom Metazoa; phylum Chordata; class Amphibia; order Anura; family Dendrobatidae; genus Dendrobates; species Dendrobates tinctorius. The sequence goes on along the minus strand of NW_027361689.1, from coordinate 13,242,586 downwards.
GCTGCAGAACCTCATACTGCACACCCCTACACTTGAAAATAAAGCCTGCACCTTTAAGAAGATGTGATGAATGCAGTCTATTTATTCCAACTATCAATTGATGTTGATGTGTTACTGAAGACGAGCAATACCTGTCCTGGGCGTCCTTTTGGGCAGCTATGAGGTGCACCTGACTGGTGCTAAAAAAAAAAAAAAGGAGTGTTAGTCTGTGTGCTACCAGGCATACATTCTTTTTGGTACACATAAGATATGAATAGACAGATATGGATAAATGGATAGATAGAGCAGATTTCTAATCTGCTTTTGCTATTGAAAACATTATCTATGAGCTCAAAAACCTTTCAGGTGATGCCTTTTTTTAAAAAGCTGATCTGCTTTTGCAGCTGAAAAACGTATCCACAAAAAACGCAGCAAAAATGCTGTGTGTGAATGTAGCCTTAGATCAGGAATAGAACAGCCATTTATAGGACATTTCATAACTTTGCCAAATTCCTATGAAAAAATATTCAGCACATTCTGTATTGAACTACTGTACCCAATTTATTATATATTTTAGGAGTCGGAGTCGGTCCATTTTATTCCGACTCCACCAAAATGAGCTCTGACTCCACAGCCTGGTTACAAGGACACACAGACATGGGCAGCCCCATAAATTATAATGGGTGTGCACGTATAAGTGGCTCCAGTACGTAGCATAACTGTCACCACACGTAGCGGAGACACAGACGTATGAAGGAGCCTAATGACTGACACATCCCTGAAATCTGTGTCTCAGCCCCTACCTTATGCTGTCCTCAGACAACATGGCAAAAACCTGCTGAGGGATTCCTTTTAATCTCTTTCTGCGAGCAGCAATATGAAGGGAAACAAAGGGTCTTCGATAGAAGCCCTAGTGGGTGTCCATATCCTCTAATACTTAAGATCTTTTATGACTAACTCTGAATTTAAGTACTAGGGATACTATGGTGGTCAGTCTATTGCAATAGACCCTGCCTGAGTCTGTGGCGTGCTGAGGGTTTATACACCACCCTGTCTACCTGAAGATCTCAGTGAAATGGGTGGAACTGACAGAGGTCCACAAGTGGATATAGTCACATTTCATCATATACTGACCACAGTCCACATACACAACCATCAGCGGAAATACTGTGTAGATCCGGGTGTGGTGCATCCAATTGGGAAACCGTTCATATTTCCAAACATCACGAGTTTAGGGTTGACCACAGTTTGGTTTGGCTACCTCTTTCTTGGGGCTCCTAAGTCATCCATATTGGATAGGTGGGAGGCTAAACACTAAGAACCCCCACGGATCAGCTGTTTTCAGCAACGCTCTGATATGAAAAGCGTATGAAGCGGAACAACGCAGCTCAGTAGTGGCCGCACCGTGGTATTGTTATATTACCCGATCTGCAGTATCCGGGAGCGGACACTACAGTGGGGGTGTAATGTGTTACCGCAGTGGTTACAATATGGTCATTTTTTTTCAAATAAACTTCTATTCTTCCATGATTGAGGGCAGCTGGGTATTGTTGAGCTCTGTGTAGGGACGGACACTAAAGGTACTGTCACACTTAGCGATGTACCAGTGATCGCGACCAGCGATATGACGTGGTCAGGATCGCTGGTACATCGCTAAGTGGTCGCTAGTGAGCTGCCACACAGGCAGATCTCACCAGTGACATAGCAGCGGTCGGGGGTCGTTACCTGTCAGACGAGGCGATCCTGACGTCCTCTCGCCCGCGTCGCTCGTCGGTGCCACAGGAAGCCCAGCAGGAAGCTGACGACGAGAAGCGGCCCAGGACGTTCTCGCGCGATCAGCGATAACCAGCGGGGGAGCGGTCGGAGGTAAGTATCAGACATAGCGATATCGCTAGCAATATCACTATAACGTCACAAAACCAGTGATGTTATAGCGATATTGCTAGCGATATCGCTTAGTGTGACGGGCCCCTTAAGGGGAGTGGTAGTGAAACTTATTTGCCACTATTAATTTCTCAGGAGGGAGGGAAGAGTTTCAAGAAGAACAAAAATATGTTCTGGAATTCTCATTCCATGGGAGGATGCAAGTATTTACTAATCAGACGTGTCAGAAGAGGTGACAGATTGTTGGTACACTTTTGTCCTGTAAGTTGCTATGAAAAAAAGTGAACAAAAACTAGTGTTTTTAAGTGCCTTTCTGCACTAACAAAAAAGAAAATGCTTCAAATCCACACTAAAAATGCAGCAAAAATGCAATAATCTGAACAGATTGCTAATGTGTATTACGATGCTGACACATGCCGGAAAAAAAACATTTACTAGTGCGAAACGTGTAGATCAGGAGAGAAGACTGTCAGTCGTTACATGTCTCACACTGGTGACACTCATTTATAATAAGCTCTGGAGGCAGATTCTCAGGGAGATCTATGTCCGTCCCATAGATCTTAGCAGCTCATTTACATATTAGGGAAAAATGTGGATTTCTCTGGTATAAGACGTTGGATTGCAGATATCAAGGTGTCATTTTATTCTGTTTTCTATGACCTGCATGCCCATATAGACGGCTCAGGAGGGTTGATCCTACTGATAGATTTTCGTTAAGTCGAAACATGAACGTCACGAAGGCCGTTCGTCAACAAACTCTATGAAGGACCTTTACAATCCTTAGCAGATATATTTTTAATTGTGTCCTGACTGCGACTTGCGTGTGATACGACCTCTATGCTTTTCGGTGGGGATAGTTGAAGGTGCCCGTGACATCCCCTTTCAGTAGTGCAGGTACTATTGTGTCCCGTCATTTCTATATTTATTATTTTCTTTGAGTCGTCCATGGTACATTTGGCTGATCACTCCCAATCTCTTCCATTTGTTACTACTGAAGCAACCAGAGAAGAAATCCAGTGCGTGCACCCAGCGCCAGTATAAATCCCCGCGTCTCCCAGTGTCACTGATAACTCCCTACCAGTCGTGTAATGTTTCTCCTGCAAAATAGCTGCCAAATAGTGTATCTGCTGATGATGGGGCTTCTCTGTGAAAATAATTAAGTTCATTCCTCATGTCACACTGTGTGATTCTCCACCGCTGTACACTGTGATCACATTTTAGTTTATTTATTAGCGGCCCCGGGTCATTTTCCATTACACTGCTTCCTCTTCTCGCTTATTATTGTTTGATGTCTGATGTATTGCTTACATTACGCTACATCACAATGTCTCCACCATCTTCCTATCCAGTGTAGCACTTGTCTAGGTCACTGGAGTAATTCAATGGCTGACCTTCATCCCAGTTCTCTGGATTGCATGCTTTGATAATGCGTCCATGTAAGCGTCACATAGCAGCGCTATCATTTATATATGTACTTACACATTGTGTATTGGACGATTGACCCAAAGGAAATGACATCGTTACAGGATCTACAGCATTACTGATATTAAATACTGAGTGATTATATAACTAGACAACCCGATCACACAATTCACCAATGGAACAGTTCACTGGGGACCGACATCGTGTTACTGGGGACAGATATGACGTTGCCGGTGAGAGACGTCACATGACTGGGGACAGATATGACGTTGCCGGTGAGAGACATCACATTACTGGGGACAGATATGACGTTGCCGGTGAGAGACGACACATGACTGGGGACAGATATGACGTTGCCGGTGAGAGACATCACATGACTGGGGACAGATATGACGTTGCCGGTGAGAGACGTCACATGACTGGGGACAGATATGACGTTGCCGGTGAGAGACATCACATTACTGGGGACAGATATGACGTTGCCGGTGAGAGACGACACATGACTGGGGACAGATATGACGTTGCCGGTGAGAGACATCACATTACTGGGGACAGATATGACGTTGCCGGTGAGAGACGTCACATGACTGGGGACAGATATGACGTTGCCGGTGAGAGACATCACATTACTGGGGACAGATATGACGTTGCCGGTGAGAGACGTCACATGACTGGGGACAGATATGACGTTGCCGGTGAGAGACATCACATTACTGGGGACAGATATGACGTTGCCGGTGAGAGACGACACATGACTGGGGACAGATATGACGTTGCCGGTGAGAGACATCACATTACTGGGGACAGATATGACGTTGCCGGTGAGAGACGTCACATGACTGGGGACAGATATGACGTTGCCGGTGAGAGACATCACTACTGGGGACAGATATGACGTTGCCGGTGAGAGACGTCACATGACTGGGGACAGATATGACGTTGCCGGTGAGAGACATCACATTACTGGGGACAGATATGACGTTACCGGTGAGAGACGTCACATGACTGGGGAAAGATATGACGTTGCCGGTGAGAGACATCACATTACTGGGGACAGATATGACGTTGCCGGTGAGAGACGACACATGACTGGGGACAGACATGACGTTGCCGGTGAGAGACATCACATTACTGGGGACAGATATGACGTTGCCGGTGAGAGACGACACATGACTGGGGACAGATATGACGTTGCCGGTGAGAGACATCACATTACTGGGGACAGATATGACGTTGCCGGTGAGAGACGTCACATGACTGGGGACAGATATGACGTTGCCGGTGAGAGACATCACATTACTGGGGACAGATATGACATTACTGGTGAAAGACGTCACATTACTGGGGACAGATATGACGTTGCCAGTGAGAGACGTCACATTACTGGGGACAGATATGACGTTGCCGGTGAGAGACATCACATTACTGGGGACAGATATGACGTTGCCGGTGAGAGACGACACATGACTGGGGACAGACATGACGTTGCCGGTGAGAGACATCACATTACTGGGGACAGATATGACGTTGCCGGTGAGAGACGACACATGACTGGGGACAGATATGACGTTGCCGGTGAGAGACATCACATTACTGGGGACAGATATGACGTTGCCGGTGAGAGACGTCACATGACTGGGGACAGATATGACGTTGCCGGTGAGAGACATCACATTACTGGGGACAGATATGACATTACTGGTGAAAGACGTCACATTACTGGGGACAGATATGACGTTGCCAGTGAGAGACGTCACATGACTGGGGACAGATATGACGTTGCCGGTGAGAGACATCACATTACTGGAGACAGATATGACATTACTGGTGAAAGACGTCACATTACTGGGGACAGATATGACGTTGCCAGTGAGAGACGTCACATGACTGGGGACAGACGTCACGTTACTGGGGACCGATATGACATAACTGGTGAGAGACATAACGTTACTGGGGACAGACATCACAGTACTGGTGGCCACCTCAGACCTCATTCAGATGTCCGCTTTCTTTCTCACCAAGCCCAAAAAGTGAATCGTTCTTCATCAGCTCCCTGGATCTGATTGATAACATTTTGGTCTGTGGATCCATTTTTACCATCCAGGTGGCTTCTGTTTTTTTTTTATATGATAAAAATAATTTCCAATTTTCTACCCAGAAAACAGTAAAAATAAAATAAAGGACAGCACACAGACAGCACATGGTTGGCCTCCGTATGTCATCTATCCGGTTTTATTTCTTGGACTCTTTGGACCCCATTTATCAAGACCAGCGTTTTGGAGCAGACACTCCTGGTCATTAGGAGGCGCACGTATTTACAATCTTTCTGCCTGCTTTTATTGCGTTTCTTACACAGTCATAAGGACCCGGTAGCGTAACGCAGATGACTAGGTCAAAGGGATTGTTGCCAAATTCTGTTTTGACCCCTGCCCCATTGTTGCTTCTGCTCAGAACAGGGTAAATGCCCACCCGGCAGCCAGCGAGTGTATTGAGTAACACAGGTAGGGGCTGCTTTGACGTCTCGGTTGGTGCCGCTATACCACAAGTTCCTATGCAAAGCGCAGAAGTCAAGATTAGTTTGTGATTGCTGCGCTCTGCATAAGCAACGACCCAGATGACATTTGCTGTCTTTATTGCTGCCTCCGCAGAGCGGAGAAGCCAATGACAAGCTCCTCTCAAGTGCTGCACAATGCATAGGTAGCGACAGATACCAACGGCTGCACGGTACGCTCTCGCCGCTCCCTGCCTCTCCTCTCACATGAAATTTTATGAGAGCAGAGATCTGCTGAAAGAGCTGCCTAAAAGTAAGAATAAGTGTCCCTTGTAGGTAAAGAAAACCACTAAAGTGATAATACTATTCCTAGCCCTAGTTGGGGTTAGAAAAAAATATGTAAAATCTCAAGCCTCGATTCCTTAAGACTGGCACGTCTTACGCTGATAACGCGCAGGAATAAGATGTCACCCATTCTTTAAGAGGTGCACAAAAATGCAACTTTTAATGAATTTGTTGACTGGCTGCGTCCGTGCCTCATCCCAGCTTTGCTTATTCAACCGAAGCTGCAGAAAACTAAAGTGAAACCTCCAAAAGTTTCAAAATGTTTGTGCAGGTTTATAAAGAGCTAGGGGTAATAGTTACATTACAAAAAAACACAAATGTAATATGAAGAAAGCTATAATATACAACTTTTCACTTTTAAGCTTCTATATCGTAGGGGGTCAAGGTGCCAACTATAATTCCATCAGTATTTTGTTAAAGAGAACGTGACCACTTCCCTAGGCCCCGCAAACCACAACCATATCTTTGTTGCTATTTACCTGTAGTCCTTCCTTACAAGCTTTTCTTCATGTTTTGTTTATTTCTTCAGATTCCATAAATCAATTTTAGAACTGGTGATATGCTAATTAGCGGGTGACTAGTCGTTGGGGTGTTTTTCCCCCCTACACTAATCATTTTATCACACCTCTGTGGGCGGAAGTGACATGAGTTGCAAGTGCGCCATCACCGCTGGCTGTTTACCAACATCTGCCTCTCTGACCATGCGCAGAATCCCAGGTGTACGCACCCCAACCTTAGGCTACTTTCACATTTCCATTTTTAAGCATCAGGCGCAATGCGGTGAAAAATGTAAAAACCGGATCCGGCGCCTGTTGCCACCGGATCCGGCTTTTTTCCATAGACTTACATTATCGCCGCATTGCGCCTGATGGCCATGCGGTGTGTCCGGCTTTAGCCGGAAACGGCAAAAAATGCCTGTCCGGCGTCTGCAAAAAAAACGTTCCATGCAACGTTTTTTGACAGCGCCGGACCGCTTTTTTGCAGAGCGCATGCGCGAACTCTCTTTCCCTCTCCCTCTCCTGCACCGTATCCGGCAAAAACAGATGATCCGGTGGGCTGCGGCTTCTACCGGATCCGGTTTGACAACTTTTCGCCGCAGCCCACCGTATTTAAAATCCGGAAATGTGAAAGTAGCCTTATTGGTTCACTGCCCGTGCCCAGGGACTTAGCTGTTACTGGGGTCTGTGGAAATTTTGCTGTTGATGGTGTCCTACATTACTGCTGAACCCTCATTTATTGCCCAGTGCGCCAATGAAACCAGAGAGTGTAAATCTGGATTACCGTGCATTGTCCGGTAGGCAAAGAGCCGGGTAACGATGCAAAATATGGGGATATGTGGTTTAATACTGGACTTGTGGAATAGACCTAGGCAATGTTAATGGTTTTCAGATTTTGGGGTGCAAATATTTAAATGTGCTTTGTGCCAGAACTCGCATTATGCCACTGAGGACCTACAAATGTATCTGGTGGTTGCAAGAGGGGGGGTGATGCAATTCTTTCCATAGGTCTCATCCATAAGACCACTTTGGATGGGATAGATTTGTATGCACTCAATAAGAATCCATATTAACCATCATGGGAACTTCGGAAGTTTAGGCATTTGCATTGCAGCAAGAGGGTCACCGGCATTCCCGAAAAGAGTCATACTGACAACGAATGCTAGGAGTTGTATGCCACAGATTTAGACTGGCATTTGTCTGCACCACCTGTTACCTGCTGCATATTTTCCGGTTTGTACTTTCCGACTTCATATAAATAAACTTCATTTCCCCAACATGTCACCCATCTCAGCACTCCACTGGCACCGTGAAATGTAGCCTTGGCACAGATTCTAATGTGTATCCATGAGTTTATCCATCACCCATTCCACCTGCAAGTTAAACATAACCTATAAAGCTTTATGACGCTAGTTCCGCTATCATAATGAAAACCTACATAAAAGATTTTACTACAGGTAAATGGAAGTTGTTCACATTAAAATATTATGCATTTGCAGGCAGGTTCCAAGCATAATATTCCATTTCCATCTCCTACCTGGCCCTGAAAATGCCATCATGGTGGTAGAGCCTGTGGTGCAATTACGCTCAGCGGCAAATTAAGAGAGACAAGATATTTAAGTGCCAGGCAAGTGATAGTAAAATGGAAGGAGGTTAACCCTGTGTCTGCTGGACTTCCTGCAATAAGTTTCAGCTTCTAGAGGAAGGTGAAAGAGGAATAATACTCCGCTGTAAAGGTGGCAAAAGTGGTCAAAATATTTTTCTGTGTTAATTTTTTTTTACATATCGCAATCTGTTTTAAAAATGAAGAAATTAAGCTTGTAATTTTCACACTGGCCACTGGGGCTTTCTATGACTTACACTTCCTTTCGTTTCAGGAAACAATACATGTACATAGCTACAATGGTGGGATCCCATCCTTATCTTTAGTATTGAAGTGTTTAATGAACATGTCCAAAGGTCATTGTGAAGGCTGTGTTGGGGATGCTGTGTTATCAGCTTGGTATAAAGGTGTTACCTATCATTGCAATCCTGCCTTTGAAGATAAGGAGACTGCTGAAAACTCTTCCTGAAATGACAGGAAGTATACGTGTAAAAAATCCCCGGTGGTTAGTGTGAAAATTGCAACACTACTAATTTTTTTTGTTTTAAATAGAGATTATGATAGGGAAAAAAAAACATCTAAAATACAAAAACCTGATTAAAACAATAGGTCACTTTCTGATCATAGCTCCCATTAAATAAAAGTCAGGGAGACTGGTTTATTTTAGGGGGATTGGACGACCATCTAATATGCATGTGGGTGTCCCGATTTCCCCTCCAGGGCAGATTTTAGGGGAAAAAAGTATTTCAGTATACATTATCCTTGGTTCTCAAGGGAGATAAAGCTTTTCCACAGGTATGTGCAGCCATTTATTTCCCTCTCCCTACTGAAAACGCATGCAAAGCTAAACTGAGTGTTAATGTATACGAGGATATAAGGAGGAATTCAGTATTCAGCTGACAAATAAGGCACATGGACAGCTTCAACCAGATTTCACGAGAAAAGTGCATAAATTAAGATCTATTAGACCTGATGTAGCTGGTGTACTTATGATAATTGCTCGAATGGCTGTATAATCCTTTTTGAAAGTTGAAACTCAGTCTCTGCCTACCTAGTGTGTCATCTCATCAGTGTCCCTCCTCACTGTTGAGATCTCACACTGCTCAGCATAAACTGCAGCTGTCGGTCAGGCTGGCTGGGTGGACAGAGACTGAATACACTTGGACTCATGAGCTCTCTCACTCTTTAGCAGAATTCTCAAAATGCTAATTTTAATATTTTTGACTTACAAATGCTAATGTAAAATACTGACCAAATACTTAATATCTAAATGTGGCCTTATACAGAAATTCTGATAGATCTGTGAAGTAAGTATATCAGTATCATCAGGTCTAATATATCTGTATGATAATGAAAGCAGTTTACATTGTGAAATCTAGCGACAGATCCACTTGAAGTAATTTGAACTAGATGGCTAAAAGAAATGAGAACAATGAGACCAGGGGAAAAATGGAGTTGGGTTAACAACTGGCTCAGTTACAGGGTATAAATGGTTGTTATTAAAGAAACACACTTTGATTGGCTCACAGTTTACAGTGCGGTAACACGGGGATCGGTATTGGACCCTCTTTTTAATATATTTACTAATGATCTTGTATAGGACATACAGTGTAGAATTTTAACCCCTTACTGCTATTGGACGTTATAGTACATCCAATGGCAGTACACCCGCTTTGATGTGGGCTCCGGCGGTGAGCCTGCATCAAAGCCGGGACATGTCAGCTATTTTGAACAGATGACATGTGCCCGCAATAGGCGTGAGTAGAATCACGATCCACCTGCGCCTATTAACTAGTTAAACGCCGCAGTCAAACGCTGACAACGGCATTTAACACGCCGGAAATACACGCACCGCTGACCTCCGTCACGTAATAGGGGTCATCGGTGCGTCGGCATAACAACCAGAGGTCTCCTGGAGACCTCTATGGTTGTTGATGATGGACTGCTATGAGCGCCACCCTGTGGTCAGCGCTCATAGCAATGCTGTCACTCTGCTACAAAAAGGCGATCTGAGCTTCACCTCTATGTAGCAGAGCCGATCAAACTATGGCAGCTTCTAGCCTCCCATGGAGCATATTGAAGCATGCCAAAAGTTTTAAAAAAATGTTAAAAGTATGAAAAAAAGTAAACATAAAAGTTTAAATCACCCTACTTTCTCCCCATTCAAAATAAAACAATAATAAAAAAAAATCACACATACCCATATTAGGTATCGCCGCATTCAGAATCACCCGATCTATCAATAAAAAAAAGGATTAACCCGATTGCTAAACAGCGTAGCAAGAAAAAAAAAATCACCAGAATTATGTTTTTTTGGTCGCCGTGACATTGCATTAAAATGCAATAACGGGCGATCAAAGGATCGTATCTGCACCAAAATGGTATCATTAAAACCGTCAGCTCGGTGCACAAACAATAAGCCCTCACCCAACCCCGAGATCACGAAAAATGGAGACGCTACGGGTCTCGGAATAAGGCGCAATTTTTTATTTTTTATTTTTTTTTTTTAAGCAAATTTTTGAATTTTTTTTCACCACTTAGATAAAAAAGAACCTAGACATGTTTGGTGTTTATGAAGTGGTAATGACCTGGAGAATCATATTGACAGGTCAGGTTTAGCATTTAGTGAACCTAGCAAAAAAGCCAAAAAAAAAAAAAAAGTGTGGGATTGCACATTTTTTGCAATTTCACCGCATTTGGAATTTTTTTCTTGTTTTCAAATACAAGACATGGCAAAACAAATGATGTCTTTCAATAGTACAACTCGTCCTGCAAAAAACAAGCCCTCACATGGCCATGTTGATGGAAAAATAAAAAAGTTATGGCTCTGGGAAGAAGGGGAGCGAAAAATGAAAAGGAAAGAAACGGAAAAAAACTCCGGTCACTAAGGGGTTAATATTTGCACATATTAAACTCTGCTAGGTAATCAACACAGAGGAGAAACATTTAATATTACCGAGAGAGGGATTTTGGAAAGCTGGCTGCTCCAGCCAAGAAACGGCAATCGAAATTTAAAGAGGACCTTTCATTAAATTTTTCATCATTTGGAAGTTGCTCTGTACTTTACAAGTTAAAGGGAAAGCTCAATAGACGCTCGGATGTCTTTTGAAGCGTTTTAGCTTAAATTAAAAAAAAAAAAGCAAAAACGCTAGCGGTATCTTCAATATTCAATAGAGTGAAAATGACTGAAAAATGACATTAAAAAAAAATGAAAGCTCTCCAAAAAAAAAAGCCAAATTGTCAGAATAATGCTCAAGAAAAAATGACACAAATGAAGATTCAGGCAAAAAAAAAGGCAAGAGTTTCACCTGAGTTAAAAAGACATTGTGTGCAAATATCCCTAGAGTGGACAATTCCTTTAAGTCTGTGCTAGACATATAGGAAACCTTGGGGCAGTAGGTAACATGGGTTGGACGTCTCAGCATATCTGTTCTGTTCCATACCTGTCTGTGCTCCTATTACCGAGTGCAAGATCCTACAGCATCAGAAGTGAACATAACCCTAAATGCAAGACTTTCCACTGCTGCAGTGATCATAGTTTTAAAACATGCCTTTTATCAAAATTTTATGTGCATTTCTTATTGGTGACAGCTCTGTTACATCCCAACTGCTGCTAGTGGTTCACTTACTTTCCTGCCCGATCATTGAAAATATTCATAACCTCCTCAGTAGTGATGAGCGAACATGCTGGGATAAGGTGAACCTGAGAGCAGCATAATGTAGGGAAAGAGACCCTGATTCCCGATGTGTCTGCCCTAGCAGAGCGCAAGAAAGCTGAGCCCGCCCACATCTCTGATTAGCAGCTTACTGTCAATATACATAGAATGTTACTAATCAGTCCTGGGGGTGAAGTGGGACCAGGAGGCACATGACCAGCCAGTATGGCAGTGATAATCTCCTGCTGATAAAACACTTATTGTGTTGAAAGAATAGCACACAGCCTAGCCTCTTGGTGTTTTCAGATCACATAGCAAAAAACAGCTGACAGATTCCCTAGTTGTGAATCTCCACTCCACTTGTAGTACCACACACAAACTGTAGACTGGAGTGGTGCTGTTTTAGGAAGAAAACAGACATGTTTCTAACCCTGCACAGTGTCAGTGCGGAGGTCAATAAATAGGATAAGCTGGGGTCCACATGCAAAAGGGGATTTCACATATGGAAGTGTGAAGTTACTATGCCTGCAGCCCCCCTCAGGAAGAAAATCCAAATAAAGGTATCATCTCAGGCACTAGACCAAGAGCAGCTGCCATGGTGGTAGTTCTGCCTCTGGATACATTCTTTACCTTCTCTTCAGAGTGACAATTTATACCGATAACCATAATAATAAAACCAGCTTAAATAAATAACCTTTAAATCTTGCAGTAATGGTACCAATTAATAGGGTAGGATAGAACAGTCAATTCTTAAAGCCTGCGTGCTGGAAGAAGTAAAAATGGGCAAGGATGAGGATGAGTCTGAGCGATGTCAACAGTGGCCAAGTTGTGAAGTCAAGATGACCTGGCCATAGTGTCTCCAAAACAGCTGGACTTCGGATGAAGTGGTTAGCACCCAGCAAAAGTTTTTCAAGACCAGAAATTCATCAAGCCGCTCTGTTGTGTCCCAGCCCGTTACGCGAAGGTGGGGTCCTGGGTGGCTGTGTGGACTTGTGCTGTGAGGTCGCTACGTCCATGCAGGCCGCATGTAACCGATGTTGCTGGTTTGACAGGACCAGATGTTTCACAGTTCAGTGGGGCACAAGGCCATTCAATAGTAAACTTTTTACTGAATGGTAGGGAATATATACAAGAGGTAGCAGGTGCACGGTCTTATGAACGTTTCCTTTCCACGCAGCTTCCTGCCTTCTTTCATCTCTTGTCCTCTACTTTCCCCTTTCCACTAGACCTCTGTGTTCACAGTTTTCACTACTTCACCACAGCCCAGCATGACGCCACAGTCCTGGTTATCAAGAGTCATGCACTCTTCTCACAGTTCCGTGTCTTCTGTCCCCTTAGGGTGCTGGAATGGCCGGTACTTATCTTCTCTGGTGCTGACGTCCCGGATCTCCTGGCCCCGGACACTATAGTCATCTCACATACACTTGCCTGTTTAGGCCCATTACCTTCAAGAGTTATGAAATCATTACACATACAAACATCATTAACGTATAACACGATTCACACTATACCTCACAAATCACACTGCATCACATAACATATTGTAAGAATAAACGTGTTTCTTCAAGGGAGAACGTGGGCAACATGTCCGTCTTATGTGTGGGAATAGATCACTCTAGAAAGCACTATGGGAAGAAGGCACACTGAAATAGGCAGTGTGATGCCAAGCAAGACCTTCCTGGGAAACCTTGGGTCCCGGCATTTATGTGCACGTTTTCCCACAGAGGTTGTTCTGTCTCCGACATAATCAATGACTAGTGACTACTACATTTCCCAGTAAAGATGGCCATGTCCGCAAAGTCGAACTCAGGATGGCTAAAGGAGATGGACCTAAGACATTCTCCAGACCAGTGACTGAGCTGGTCCTATTGTTGTCTTCAGAGGATAGTAATGGTGGCATCTGTTCAATGCCAGATGGGGAGTGTTCTGTCTCCGACATAATCAATTACTCGTAACTGCCTGTTCTGATAACATATAATCATTGCTGTATGTTTAGAATGCTCAGTTTTCCATACAGTTTAATGTTTATTGTTCTCTTAGCTCCATCTAGTGGCCAAAAGATATAACTGCAGTGTTATCTTAGTTTCATTTTCGTTCCTGTATTTTCCCTCCAATCCATAATGTATTCTGGGTAACTTTGCAAGGGATCATGGTATATGCCAGCCATTTCTTTCAAGTCTGCATATTGGAAGCACCTCATTATTTGTTCCCTTGTGTTAGCATCGGTGGTATGTAATCATTCCCTCTGTATGTTCTGCCTTGTATTAGCTTGCTTAGTTACATCCCCTGCTCAGCTAGTAGTTCAGATTGTATAGTGTATATTTCCATGAATCCTATATATCTGTTTCTGTTTGTAGTTTTACCATACACATCTATATCTACGTTCAATAAACCACAGATTCAACTACAGTCTCCTTATTGGACCCCGGTATAGCGGTTTAGCTGCTTGTTAAGCTATATGAATCCCGTTCATTTAGGGAGGAAATGACAGAGGTCATGGTGAATCCATGCTTGGAATGGTGAAAGCTGTTTTGGCATCATGGAGTTTTTATGACTTTATTAAAGAGTTTCTGCTCAGCCACCTCCTCTTTGTGGCTATATAACAGCTTCCACTCTTCTGGGAAAGCTTCATACAACGCCTTCAAGTGCATTTGTAGGAATTTTTGTCCATTCATCCAGAGTGGCCTTTCTCAAAATGTTCCCACAAAGCTGGAAACTATAATTGACCAAAATGTCTTGGTAAGCGAAGTATTCTGGATTCCCTTCAGTGGAAAGGGTCTAGGCTGACGTCTGAAAAATCCCATAGCATTACCCTCTTTCACCAAACTGTACAGCTGGCATAATGCAGGCGGTCAGGTAACGTTCTCCTGGAATTCACCAAACACAAACTTATCCATCAGACCCAGATAGACAAGTGTGATCCGTCACTGCACAGGAGATTTTTCCACTGCTCCAAAGTCTAGTGCAGCAGTTTTACACCGCCCCATCTGACGCTCAGCATTGTGCTTGGTGATGTAAGGCTGCTTGCAGCTTCTTGGTCATGAAGCTCCCTGTGGGGTCACAGTGTTTGTGCTAATGTTAGTCCCATATGAGGTAAAGACAGAGTTATCCAGTCAGCAAAGCATTAGTGACTTCTCTGCCCTCTGCTCCATAGGACTCACGACCCCATTCTGTAATGTTACAGGGTCTCCATTTCGCGGTTGAGTTCCTACAGTTCTTTCCACTTCTCAATAATATCACTGACAGGTGACAGGGGTAAAGATTTAAAAGGGAAGAAATGTCAAGACTAGGGATGAGAGGACCCGTGGAAGTTTGGGTTCTGGTACCAGACAGAACTTTAGTCCAAAGATCAGTTTGGATACCAGAACTGTACCCGAACTTGAACTCCCACTGAAATGGATCGGGAGTCGAATTTTGGATCTCTGTTCCCAGACCCCTGAACTGTATGTAACTTTATAAATCTTTAAATATTGATTTTGGGGTGACAGACTCCCTGTAAGATGCATGTCCCAACATTGTTTAGCTATCACATTGCCTCTTACGTTCCATGTTTTATAATACAGTGTCCTCAGAACACAGACATTATATACCACAGACAGATGCTGCGTTCCCAGTGTTTTCAGGCTTGCGCTTCAGTGTTAATGTGGCCAGTAGGTGGCACTGTTCTGCTACAAATTTCAGGACATGGAGACTAAGCCATGGCGGTAGAGATGATACCCAGGAGACAGAAGATACGGGATGTAGAAATTCTCTACTAGGACTTGTCATGTACATTATACCATTGAGTGGACATCCCCTCTGAGTGTTTGCACAGTCTATGCTTATTCTATGACTAAACCTAGGGAGAATCCTCCACCATGCTAATAAATTTTGGGGGGACCTAAAACATTTGGAAAGTTTTGTCTCGATCTAATGTGCCCGTCTACATCTATGTCTTGTCATGATATACAGTTTTCTTCATAGCGACCAATCAGAGTTAGGCTTCCATTCCTCCACAGTGATTTCAGAAATAAAGGCTGAGCCCTGATTGGTTGCTATGGGCAACGAGACAATTTCTTTAATGCCTGCGGCCTACTTCATTACTCAGAGCCCTGAGGCGTTTCACACCAAGATTATATAAAAATAGCTCCTGCTGTAAACCTGAATTTGAGGACAAACTGATTTTACCCAGAAATAAAACTCGCTTCTCCGCATTTTGTAGCTTTCTTTGATCTGACAGATCCTTGACTGGCTTGAACTTTACTTATTGTAACGAAACCCTGAAGGAAACACTTGTTGCTTGTGATCTACCACAAATACTGAACATTCTTTCAGAGATGACGGGACACTCTTATAAAGGTTTATTAATGGAAAAGCGGGAAATAAAGCAGGAACCATCCATATATGCAACGAGCCTTGGCCAAACTACAACTCCCAGCATGCCCTGACAATCAGAGGACCTGACATGCATTTCTCTACTAGCCAATTATCTTTTACGGCCAACTTAAAGGGTTAATCCGTATAAGAATGGCCTTTATGGAGCTGCAAGCCAGAAAGGGGTCCTACACTGGGTAGACCTCAAATCTGTTGGAATTCTCTACCATGTGTCACACTTCTCCTCCAGGGATGTACAGTCATGGCCAAAAGTTTTGAGAATGACACAAATATTAATTTTTACAAAGTCTACTGCTTCATTTTTTCTAATGGCAATTTGCATATACTCCAGAATGTTATAAAGAGTGATCAGCTTAACAGCAATTACTTGCAAAGTCAATATTTGCCTAGAAAATGAACTTTATCCCCCAAAACACATTTCAACATCATTGCAGCCCTGCCTTAAAAGGACCACCTAACATCGTTTCAGTGATTGCTCCATTAACACAGGTGTGGGTGTTGATGAGGACAGGGCTGGAGATCAATCTGTCATGATTAAGTAAGAATGACACCACTGGACACTTTAAAAGGAGGCTGGTGCTTGGCATCGTTTTTCTTCTGTTAACCATGGTTATCTCTAAAGAAACACGTGCAGTCATAATTGCACTGCACAAAAATGGCCTAACAGGGAAGAGTATCGCAGCTAGAAAGATTGCACATCATCAAGAACTTCAAGGAGAGAGGTTCCCTTGTTGCCAAAAAGGCTCCAGGGCGCCCAAGAAAGACCAGCAAGCGCCAGGACCGTCTCTTAAAAGTGTTTCAGCTGCGGGATCAGGCTACCAGCAGTGCAGAGCTTGCTCAGGAATGGCAGCAGGCAGGTGTGAGTGCATCTGCACGCACTGTGAGGCGGAGACTCTTGGAGCAAGGCCTGGTCTCCAGGAGGGCAGCAAAGATCCACTTCTCTCCAGGAAAAACATCATGGACAGACTGATATTCTGCAAGAGGTACAGGGAGTGGACTGCTGAGGACTGGGGTAAAGTCATTTTCTCTGATGAATCCCCTTTTCGATTGTTTGGGACATCTGGAAAACGGCTTATTCGGAGAAGACCAGGTGAGCGCTACCACCAGTCTTGTCTCATGCCAACTGTCAAGCATCCTGAAACCATTCATGTGTGGGGTGGCTTCTCAGCCAAGGGAATGGGCTCTTTCTAAGTCTTGCCTAAAAACACAGCCATGAATAAAGAATGGTACCAGAATGTCCTCCAAGAGCAACTTCTCCCAACCGTCCAAGAGCAGTTTGGCGATCAACAATGCCTTTTTCAACATGATGGAGCACCTTGCCATAAAGCAAAGGTGATAACTAAATGACTCAGGGAACAAAACATAGAGATTTTGGGACCATGGCCTGGAAACTCCCCAGATCTTAATCCCATTGAGAACTTGTGGTCAATCAGCAAGAGACGGGTGGACAAACAAAAACCTTCAAATTCAGACAAAATAAAAGCATTGATTTTGCAAGAATGGACTGCTGTCAGGATTTGATCCAGAAGTTGATTGAGAGCATGCCAGGGAGAATTGCTGAGGTCCTGAAGAAGAAGGATCAACACTGCAAATATTGACTTGCTGCATTAACTCATTCTGTCAATATAACCTTTTGCTACTCATAATATGATTGCAATTATATTTCTGTATGTGATAAAAACATCTGACAAACACACATAAAAACCAGAGGCCAGCAGATCATGTGAAAATATAATATTTGTGTCATTCTCAAAACTTTTGGCCATGACTGTAATTAGGGAAATGAGCAGACCTTGGGCTCCTACACCCAGGTGTAACAGCCAAGGAGAGGAGGGGATTGTCACCAAGTGTCATGTCCTGTCCCCCATACAGTGATGGACAGAACTGGAAAAGGCCCACCAGTAACCGTGATTCTTGGGGCCCACTGTGAAAATAACCTGTCCCTAGTAAACAAACCTACTTTTGCTCCTATAATATTAATTTGGCTAGCTTGTTTAATGAAGGATATACTTTTTTTCTGCACTACTCATTAGTTACTTTTTCACAGCGGCCTACCAGAGGATTCTCCTGTTCTCCCATTGGCCAGTCCAAGCCTGACCCCATCTCTTCATACATGAACAGTAAGGCTATGTGCACACGCTGCGGTTTTTGCTGCAGCTCTGCAGCAGTTCTGCAGATAGTGTACAGTAGCATGTTATCCTATGGAATTTACATTCTGCTGTGCACATGCTGCGGATTTTTAACTGCGGAAAAGCTGCGGTTTTGAATCCGCAGAAAGAATTGATACGTCGATTCTGCTGCGGTTTACCATCTCCTCCATTGTAGAGGTGATAAACCGCAGGGGAAAACTGCAGGCCAATCCGCAGGGAAAACCGCAGGTCATTTTACCTGCGGTTCCGCAGATACATATCCGCAGCGTGTGCACATAGCCTAAGGCTATGTTCACATGTTGCATTTTTGCAGCTTTTTTAATGAAAATTTTCAGCTGCGTTTCACATTACCAGCAAAGTCAGATTTCAGAAATCTCATGCACACACCTTGCTTTTTTTTTTTCCTGTTTTGTCAAAGAGCTGCGTATTTGTAAAATGCACCATGTCACTTCTATCAGCATTTTTGCACCTTTTTTCACCCACTGAAAGCAATGGGTAGTGGAAAAGATGCTGTAAAAACGGAGGTATCCAGTTCTGCTGCATTTTTGGTGCCCAAACCTGATGACGTTGAAGCAGATTATTCTTTTATGCACTAAACTATCAGCATCACAAGAGATATGTACGCAGCAAAAAAAATGCACCAAAAACGCCGCACAAAGCGAGGCCGACACGTAGCAAAACCTTATTTTTGACGTTGCTTCTTTACTGCCAAGAGAGCAGGTTTTTCTCTTGAGCTGATTATTAACACTCCAAATGCTGGGCTCACAAAATCTGAATTCAGCAAAGACAGATTTTCTCATTACTGAGTTAGAGGACAGTTGGTGCTCAGAATGTTCTATGGAGATGCGAGGAGCTAGAGACAGACATTCGCCTGAAACAAGTGTTACAGTTCTCCATAGAAGTTTATAAGCACCAACTGAAGTAAGCTGAGAATGATCAGTTCAAGAGAAGAAATAACTAGATTGCTCGAATAAAATACATCACAGTTTCTAATTTTCACATGTAAAAAAAAAAGTTAAAGTGACTGTACTCTTTAAATAGATCCTGTTACTTGCCATAAATATACTTTTTTGTTTAACCAGGTGTAAATGCTGTTCTCCTGAGTTTAGCAGTTTATTCTTTTGTTCTTGCTGCTCTCCAGATTTACCCACAAGGAAGAAGCAGCCATGTTTCTGGAAGGAAGGAACCTGGTGCAGATTTCAGCAGAATCATTCTCCCACTGACAATTACAATGAAAGCCAAAATCTGCACCCGGCAACCATCGCAGTAGACGGTCATCTCATCAAACTTGACATATGGCAGCAACATGCCACCAATATGGCTATGTTCACACTTGGTGGGGTTTTTCCCCAGCGGTTTTGTATTTTTTAGGCAAATTTTCAGCTGCATTTTACAGTACCAGCAACAACAGATAACAGATTTCAGAAGTCTCATGCACACACTTTTTTTGTCCTCAGTATTTTGTGCTTTGAAATTAATGGGTGGTCCAAAAATGCTGAAAAATCTGCCCCACAAAAAAAAAAAGTTATCAGGTTTTGCAGCTTTTTTTGTGCCAAAACCTGATTAAATAGATTGAGTATTTTTTTATTTGCACGAAACTATCAGCAGGCACAATAGACAAATGTAGCATGCCAAAACTGCAGCAAAAAGAGATGCAAGCAAAGCCTGTATTTCTGTAGCTTCTTTTCTGCTGAGTTTTGCTGCAGAAATAAAAATGCTAAAAAAAGCCTAGTGTGAACATAGCTTTAGTCTGTATATGCATGAAGTGCACAAGTTTTTCCACAGTAATAAATAGAAAACTAGAAAGACAAGTGCTCTACATGGATTTTTTGTTTTTACCCCAAAGCAGTGGAGATCACCTGTACGGCTACATTTCCACGACGCGCTTTGAGTTTTTGATGTTGCAGATCTTCCTTGCTCATTAAGTAAAATAAGTTCAATACGCAGCTAAAAAAAAAAAAAAAAAATGATTGTGTGAACGTAGCCTTAAGGTGGACTTAAGTGATACATTCACATAACACGATCTCAAACTGAATCTATGAGACTGCGGAAGGCTCGGTTGGGATTTTTTTTTCCTTTCCCGCAACACTTATCCTGTGTCTCCGTTGTCCCGTGTCATCTTGAGACCTACATTCTTGATCCGGATCGCCTTTCAGCGCAGTTTTTGCATGAAATGCATTCACAGCCGAGGTATAGGAGGTTCAGCTTTACTTTTTCCTCTCCAGGAAACCTCTACCTAAAAATACCCTGACTGCAGAGTAGGGATCTGCTGTGTTTAAACAAGGGATGCTGTCAAGATGTGAGATCAGCAGTGTGGCTCTGCTCAGGACTCCAGGGGCCCCGCTTTAAGATTAGCAGAACAGGAAGGAGACTAAAGTGTTTATCAGCAGGAAGAGGCTTCAGCTACTGGCCAGAACTGGGATATCTGCAGACACCACTGCATGCAATGAGTATGTTGGCAGCTAGAGGGAGCCAAAGAGCCACTGATCTGTCTAGATTCCTCTGGACTATTGAAGAATTTAATAAAAGGGAAAAATACAATAAATTCATACAGGACTAGAGACTCCTACAATCCGCTATATAATTAGGAAACTTACATTAAATCCCAAAGACGCTAACATGGCATATGGATTTTATGATCACTATACTGACTCGGACTTTACACAAGTGCTACAATACAGAGCACTAGAGCGAAGTTGTGCAGGAATTTAAATTGAAAGAATATCAAAGTATCAGTAGTCCACAGGCATTGGTTATAGGAAAGGGTTCTCTACAGTTGGAGCATTCAAGCGATGGAGTTACCTACTCCAAAATGTGGTGATGGAAGATAAAGTCACCAGGTCTAGATTAAACAAGCAGAATGATGGTCTAGATTAAACAAGCAGATTTAGAAATTAATGATCTATTAAAGTTAATTTTGATGGAGCTGCATCTTTCAACCTACATAAAAAAGGTATGTAGTTATTCTATAGAAATAAGTAGGAAAGATTCATTTCCAATGGTGGCTCATTTCCATTTAATAGTAATAATGAATTTTATTCTACAATTTAAATCCTCCTCCGCAGCATGGAATACTCCATCTACCATGGGTACATTGAAGAATTCTCCAGAATTGGGGTCTTTACAGGTATGCATTATGACCCCAACACCTGGATGCTGCAGATCTACTGAAACTTAGGACTGTGATTCTATGGTGATCAGGGCTACAGGGGGTCACAGCAGAAAACAGCCTTGCTGGATTTTTGGAGGACTAACGTAAAAACTTATGCCCCAAAAGAGGAGTATTTGAAGTGAACAGAGAAGTCTTATGGCATTGTCACAATCTCACTTTATTGGGGCTAGCAGCACAACCTTCATATTGCATATCCACAAGTCGCTATATAGCCATACCCTGGGGTAGAGTATTGCCGATACAGGCATTGGTTCTTTCTCCATGTTGCTCTCCATCATGCTGGGAATTGTAGTGTCACAACAGCTGGAGGCATACATTATATACCTCAAGTGTATAGGAACTGTGAAAACCCTAATCCAAACTGTATCATACAGCAGCTTAAGTCAAGAGTCATATCGGGCTGGGCTTTTCACAGCAGTCCGAGACCCTCCAAGCTCCAGCCCCCAGGGTAACAGCATTCTCCATGCAGATCTTCTTGACAAGGGGTTATACATCTTCTCAAGTGCTCCATTGTCTGCCATGATACAAGGTTTTTTTTTTTTTTACATGCAGTCATGAGTGAATTACTCAAAGTGTGGGAGGGGAAGCGAGCGCCAAATATGTATGATGGGAGCAGACACCATAGATCCCATCTGTAGCCCGTAGAGCTTTGTGTGTGGTCAACAAGCAGACAGGTCAGTGGATTTTCTTATCTGATCAATGCATTGCTCGTTTTACCTTCACCCATAGTCCTGAAAGCCCTCTGGCCGCCTTCCTGGCTGCTACCTGTCAGTGCACTGTTTGTATTAGAGGACAGCTCTAGCTTCTAGGCCTAAGATGGATTTTGTGTCAAGGGCGAGGAAGGGCAGCGGCTCCAGACTGCGCGGCGCCTCCCAAACACCTGTTTAACTCAGGTTAAAGTGTTACAGCATACAGGTGAGGAGGCTCCTTTTCACAGGGAGTCCTTAAAGCAAAGCAATCATATCCAGTCTCCAAAATTAACCCTTTCTAGTCACAACTAAAGCGGACTTCAAAGTCCAGGATTATGTTACCAACCTGCACAGCACCAAGCAAAAAGTTTTATTTCACCCAAATTATCCTGTTCAGTTATATAATCCATGGTGTAGACCATCCATGGAGACATAGTTCTGGTTGAGTCTTTAGGAATGGATTATTAAAAATGTTCATTTACAAATGCAAAATTTTATATTGGTTTTATAGCAATGTTAGCTTGGATCGGCTTCTAATATATTCCTTAAATAACAGTTGTACTGTCTTGATAATATATGAACATTTAGCAAGACAGTACAACTGGGAGGCAAAGAAGCCAACGACAGGACTTACACCCCATCTGAACTCCATGTAAGCACAGTGAAGTTCCTATAGTACAAAATTGAGCAGAATGAGTCCAATAATTCCTAATAGGGAAACCGAAGTCATTAACCCATTAAACTACCAAATAAACTCTGCTCTACTACAGTGCGACATCCACAAGGGAGGACATAAAAGCAAAGTTTGGACAACTTTACTGCACCAAGTCACCTTCGGTGGCCACAAGCAAAGAGCGGTTTTTGTAAGAGCCACTTGGAATGATCACGACCATGAATGGTCCCGATCACCTTGATCCAAGTAAAGCTTTTTAGTGTTCAAAGTCTACTAGATAATCATTTACTGGTACAAGGGTCAGGGAATGTGAATCATATGGCATCTTGGCACACAGACTAGCAATGAGAACACCCATACGGTAGGAAGCAGTTTGTACATTGACCCACCAGGATGTCATAAGCACGATGAAAGAGGCACAGAACTAAAGTAGTCATTTCAATAAACACCATTGATTTATTCTGTATAAAAAGCTTACAACCAAACTTTTATAAAAAGTTTAGCATGATTTAAGTCTTATCATTACACATTTGCAGAAATCAAACATCCCTGCTACTGTACAAGGGAATTTAAGGGGGGGGGGGGGGAGAGAAACTTGGAATAAACAGTTCACAACGTCTTATTTAACTATATACACAACAAGTCTGTTATCGAGTCCAGTCCGATAAAAATCTCTATAGCTGGGTACTCCGCTCGCCCGTTGCCTCCATGCTTCACCTTTAACAAAAAAGGCTTAAAAAAAATAAAAAGCTGATGGTAAAAAGTGGCAAATCCCTTGTGGTACGACGACGTTCACTTCCACTCCCCGTGTAGGAGAGAATAGTAAAAGAATTAAGCCTTCCGCGTTAGGAAAGGTCAATTATAGTCTTTTCATAAATAATGAAAAACAGCAGTCCAAAAAGCTTGGCTGGGAATGCAAAATAAATGGGAAGGGGGCAAAAGAAATAAAATGGATGCAAGTCTTTTTTCACAGCCACATTGAATCCCCTTGTTCCACAAGCTTCTGTACAAATGAAGTACTCAAATAATGAAATAGAGAAGTCTTGTAGCCATGTTGTGCAAAGAAAAACACAGTCAATGTGAACACCTGCAAGAGATTGAGAAGGAGGGTTTTAGTGGAAGAGATCAGTAGACAGACTGGCGCCAGTGAGGAAGCCACCACTGCACATTTAACCAAACACTCATGCTCCAGATGTACACAGGAGCCGGGGGTTAACCCTTGGCGCTCTGCACGCTACGCTTGTAACAAGCTGGGCGTCCATGTAAAATAAATATAAGACCCCCACATTAGCCCTTCAACACCCCCCTCCTATATAGACAAAACAGCCTTTTTGCAGATCACCAATTTAACCTGAGATATCAGTGCTAGAGCGACTTTACGTGCGCCGCACGACTAGGTGGGCGAATGGGGTAGGTGCTGTCAAGAAATGACTATGATGGGTGGAAGTCAGGTTTCCCAGCCATGACACAGGATAAACGCTAACATATGATGGTGGGGAGGGGGGGGGGGGGGGGATCCACAATCCCATTCTGTTTGGATCCATTTAGCTGCAATGAATGTAGGCGCCAGTCGGCTGCTTGCAGCAATTTGATAAGATGCAGCCACTTTAAGACGATGACAGGAGCCCACAAGACATTTAAAACGTTCGGGAGAATTCCCATCTCGGCTGCATGTCATGTGGGGGGAGGTAATGGGGGGGGATTTCATTGCAGAGAACATACACGCAGATCTATACGTTTACACTATAGGAACACGCAAGCATGACACTCACCGTTTTCGCTTAAGGACAAAGAGCTTTGCTGTCATTCGTGATGAACTCTGATAAATCCGACGCCTGGAAAAGGGGGAAGAAAACAAGCACGTGTTACTATAATGCAATGAGATGCAGATGGGCGATCATCAGGCACAAGGAGGTAGAATGGGTGATCAGCCACCTGGCACTGGGCTAATTGGAGAGCAGAGAACAAGGAGCAGACATCAGCCCTCACTAGGAACAGTCACACATGCAACAATGTTGGAACAATAGGACAGGGCTAAATTCTACCGCCACCATGTCCACCAAGGGCAGAGCACCGATCCCTACAGCCAGGAACACAGGGATTGGAGGATAGATCTCTAGTCAGGATAATGCAGCCTTCTGGAGTGAGAGGGTGCAGTGTAACCCCATCATTGCCAGAGGGCACACAGCCATTGCTGGGATCATGCTCTGTACCTGCAGTGTCAGGATGCTGATGTCTGTGTTGATGGTGGTCAGGGGACTCCTGCTGGAGGCAGGGCTGGCCAGCCTCGGGTGATGCAGGGTGACGATGCTGGGGTGAGAGTCCAGGGCGATCTGCAGGTCCAGGATGTAATCGATGACATGCTGGAGGATCTCCATCTTGCTGACCTTCTTGTTCTGGGGGATGCTGGGCACCAGCTCCTTCAGCTTGGAGTAGCAGTCGTTCATGTTGTACAGGAGGCTCATCGGGTCGTCCACCGGCGTTTTGCTCCTGGAGATGCCCAGGGTATGCTCGGTTAGGCTGCTCTTCCGGACAGATCGTACAGGGCTGAACGCTTTCATGTTTGCCGGACTGGTACAGAGCCGCGAGTCCCAGGTTCTCACACAAGCACGTCTCACAGCGACAAGCAGCACAGAGTGAGCTCCGCGCCTAGGTGCGCAGCCTCATATACCCCAGCACGGAGCAGCTGACAGCTGGGCGGTCTCCTGCCTCTCTATTGGTTGGAAGCGCTGACCGTGCTCCCCTATTGGCTGGCAGGTTAGACTTTCGGAATGTGAATTCCTTCCGCATTCTAAACCAATGATTGGGAGTGGGGGCGTGGCCTGTGTCATCACAGCTGTGCTAGTAAATAGTGGCCGCACACTGTCACAGCTCATAGCCCTGTGAGGCTGTGTTCACACACAGCGGTTTATTTCGCGAATTTACCAAAAATTCCACTTAAAAGAAGCTTCCCATTCATTTTAATGCATTTTGCACTTTTTGTGCATATTGATGCGTTTTTTTCCGTGAAAAAAACGCTTCGCGGTAAAAAACAGCATGCTCATTAATTTAGCAGAAAATTCAGCATTTCTAGCTATTTGCTATGTGTCTGGGAACACGCGGAATCGTGGCAAAATCGTGGCAAAAACGCTCTGAAAAAAACGCGCGTTTTCTGGGAAGGAGTCCGGTTTTGATGCAGAAATTTTTTGCATACGTGTGCACATATCCTGAGGCGGTGTGCCCACATAAGCGGTTTTTTTTTGCGTTTTTTAAGCGCTTTTACCGGCAAAAATGCTTAAAAATCGCTCAAAAGAAGCATCCCATTCATTTTAATGCATTTTGCACTTTTTGTGCATATTGATGCCTTTTTTTCCTCGAAAAAACGCTTCGCGGTAAAAAACGCAGCAAGCTCATTAATTAGGGGAAAAGTCCGTGTTTTTAGCTATTTTCGATGTATCTGGGGACGTGCAGAAAAAACGCATCAAAAACGCGCTTTTTGCTCAAAAACGTGCGGAAAACGCGCAAACAGCGTGCGGAAAACGCACGTTTTCTGGGAAGGAGTCCAGTTTTCATGCAGAAATTTTCTGCATACTGGCCTTACAGGCCAGATTAACCTCCCCGCCCAGAATATATCTGGGGTTAAAGTGGCCTAGGCCAGATTATACCCCTCTGGGCCAGAATATACCCTGCTGCTGTATTTCAGATTTTTCACGCTTTTGAGAATCATCAAAAACGGGGTCCCAGGCAGTGCACGGGGGGGAGGGAGGCAGAGACAGCGAACGGGGTCCCAGGCAGCACATGGGGGCCCCAGGCAGCACACAGGGGGCAGAGACAGCGAACAGGGTCCCAGGCAGCACACGGGGGTCCCAGGCAGCACACAGGGGCCCCAGGCAGCACATGGGGGGCAGAGACAGCAATCAGGGTCCCAGGAATCACATGGGGGGCCCCAGGCAGCACACAGGGGCCCCAGGCAGTGCACGGGGGGGAGGGAGGCAGAGACAGCGAACGGGGTCCCAGGCAGCACATAGGGGCCCCAGGCAGCACACGGGGTCCCCAGGCAGAGCACAGGGCCCCAGGCAGCGCACAGGGCCCCAGGCAGCACACAGGGGCCCCTGGCAGCACACGGGGCTCCTGGCAGCGCACAGGGGCCCCAGTCAGCACATGGGGGCCCCAGGCAGTGCACAGGGGCCCCAGGCAGCACACTGATTTAAAAATAAATAAAGTTTTTAGAATGACAGAGGGTTGGCAGAGAGTTGGGCGGCACAAAGGACAGGAACAGTTATTGATTTCCTATATAACAGTATTAAAGGGATCAATCCTGCTTTACATAGGCAGATAAACTGATGGATGATGTATATGGCCCTTTACATTGATGTCATCTCATCGACATGGGCAGATTTACTTTCAACCAACGAGGAATGTTAGGTCAAAGTAAAAAGACCCTTTTAAACACGGAGCAAAGCAGCGCTCGATCCTGTGTATAAAAATGTCCAGGAGTCAGGAGACAGACATCCTTCATGAGAACATAAAGACCATTGGTGGTCCCCTCATGTTAACAAGCACCATGATGAATATGAATGGTATCGATGGACTATAAAACCCCTCCCGCCATCATTTTAACATGTAAATGAAAATGGTTGAGCGCCAGTTGCCTTCCTGTATCATTGATCAGCGTTCACTGCACGGAATTTATCTGCCCAAAGGATGCAACCAACGATAAGTTGAAGGGGTGTTGGTGACCACATTTTAGGCCCCTTTCACATGTCCATCTTTCAGGTACCCGTTTATTTTTCACACGCCCAATATTTTATCAGCAGCATGGATGACAAGGGCCAGTACAAGTCTATGGGTCCATGTAAAATACGTATAACACACGGATGGCATCTGTACGTTCTACGTGTTTAATATTGCAAAGTATAGGAGAAGCTTTGGAATCTATTTTTTTTACGCAATACTGTAAAAAAAACAGATGGCACACTGGATAACACACTGATCGAATACATTGATGGCACACTGATCGAATACACTGAGCGAAAGCACTGATGACATACTGATCGAATACACTGGTGGCACACTGATTGAACACACTGATGGCACACTGATCAAAAGCACTGATGGCACACTGATCGAAAGCACTGATGGCACACTGATCGAAAGCACTGATGGCACACTGATCGAAAGCACCGATGGCACACTGATCAAAAGCACTGATGGCACACTGATTGAAGACACTGATGGCACACTGATCGAAAGCACTGATGGCACACTGATCGAAAGCACTGTTGGAACACACTGATGGCACACTGATCGAAGACACTGATGGCACACTGATCGAAAGCACTGTTGGAACACACTGATGGCACACTGATCGAATACACTGATGGCACACTGATCAAAAGCACTGATCGCACACTGATTGAAGACACTGACGGCACACTGATCGAAGACACTGATGGCACACTGATCAAAAGCACTGATGGCACACTGATTGAAGACACTGATGGCACACTGATCGAAAGCACTGTTGGAACACACTGATGGCACACTGATCGAATACACTGATGGCACACTGATCAAAAGCACTGATGGCACACTGATCGAAAGCACTGATGGCACACTGATCGAAAGCACTGATGGCACACTGATCGAAGACACTGATGGCACACTGATCGAAAGCACTAATGGCACACTGATCGAAGACACTGATGGCACACTGATTGAAGACACTGATGGCACACTGATCGAAATCACTGTTGGAACACACTGATGGCACACTGATCAAAAGCACTGGTGGCACACTGATCGAAAGCACTGATCGCACACTGATTGAAGACACTGACGGCACACTGATCGAAGACACTGATGGCACACTGATCAAAAGCACTGATGGCACACTGATTGAAGACACTGATGGCACACTGATCGAAAGCACTGTTGGAACACACTGATGGCACACTGATCGAATACACTGATGGCACACTGATCAAAAGCACTGGTGGCACTGATCGAAAGCACTGATGGCACACTGATCGAAAGCACTGATGGCACACTGATCGAAAGCACTGATGGCACACTGATCGAAGACACTGATGGCACACTGATCGAAAGCACTGATGGCACATTGATCAAAAGCACTGATGGCACACTGATTGAAGACACTGATGGCACACTGATCGAAATCACTGTTGGAACACACTGATGGCACACTGATCAAAAGCACTGGTGGCACACTGATCGAAAGCACTGATGGCACACTGATCAAAAGCACTGATGGCACACTGATCGAAAGCACTGATGGCACACTGATCAAAGACACTGATAGCACACTGATCGAAAGCAGTGATGGCACCCTGATCGAAAGCACTGTTGGAACACACTGATGGCACACTGATCAAAAGCACTGGTGGCACACTGATCGAAAGCACTGATGGCACACTGATCAAAAGCACTGATGGCACACTGATCGAAAGCACTGATGGCACACTGATCAAAGACACTGATAGCACACTGATTGAAAGCAGTGATGGCACCCTGATCGAAAGCACTGTTGGAACACACTGATGGCACACTGATCAAAAGCACTGGTGGCACACTGATTGAAGACACTGATGGCACATTGATCGAAAGCACTGATGGCACACTGATCAAAAGCACTGGTGGCACACTGATCAAAAGCACTGGTCGCACACTGATCGAATACACTGATGGCACACTGATCGAAAGCACTGATGACACACTGATCGAAAGCACTGATGACACACTGATCAAAGACACTGATAGCACACTGATCGAAAGCACTGTTGGAACACACTGATGGCACACTGATTGAAAACATTGATGGCACACTGATAGAGCACACTGATCAAAGACACTGATGGCACACTGATCGAAGACACTGGTGGCACACTGATGGCACACTGATAGAAAACACTGATCGAAAACACTGGTTGCATGGTACCATTTTTTCTGGTACCGATATTATCCAGACATGTGAAGGAGGCCTTAGGTTGGTTTCACACATCCACCATCTATTGTCCAAGTATGGACTGTGATTCCAAACCAACCGCGTGTCTCCTGCTCCGAATTCATCGTCTTCATATGAGGCTGTAGAGTTTGAGTTGAGGACCTGCGTCCAGTCCAGACATTGCGGTCCATACTCGGACTATGACTGTCACAAGGGAGAATCCGGCCCTACGTGATCATTGGAGCGAGTGATCACTGGGCTGATCATAACCCTTATAATTAAAAAAAAAAGGTTGTCATTTGAGATGAACGTACTATGGAGCCGCGTACATCTGTATGGATGATTCATGGCTTGTCACATTTCGAGTTTTCCTCATAGCAGAGTCATATTTGGAAATAAACAGACATATTTGCTTCTCATTGTGTAAACACAGATAATGAGGAGCCTTTACTCCCAGAAGGAATGCCAGGCCCCGGCCCCGTGTTATGGGTAAATAAGCGGTGGCCGTGGCGCTGTTTGAAGACGTGCAGCTCGCTTGCTGAGTAACAGAGCAAGCATTTCCACTTCAAGGTCTTGAGAAGGGAAAGCATGCAGGAGTGTGCGCTCTTCCCCCTCCGCTCTGTGTGAGGTTAATCTTGCGCCATTTATCTCATGCTGGCACTATAGGATGACATTGAGTGTCTTTAAAGTGTAACAAATTGATCCAGTAATGGTAGCGGTTCAGGACCCTACACAGCTCCGAGAGGATGCACAGGCGCCTGCTGCTGCAGTCTCTGCTCCCGCTCTGGAGAAGCCTGATGAGTGGTTTGGAGAAAAATCAGCAGGAGGTATCAATGAATTGTCACAACATATTCCAGACATAGGCTAGCCTGGCCTCCCCCCATATGGACTGAATGACTCCAAGTCATCCGAGATGCTGCGGCATACAATAAGCACACAACGCAGCCAGGGATCGCACATTTCTGTAGATCGCACGGTGGTGCTACTCTGTGGAATATACTGTCGTAGACAATTTTATCTAAGAACACAGCCATGAATAAAGAATGGGATATAAACACCTCCGAGAGCAACTTCTCCCAACCATCCAGGAGCAGAATGGTAACGAACAATGCTTTTTTCCAGTATAATGGAGACCATGTCATAAGTAGTGTTGAACTAATATGTTCAGAATTGGTCGCTGAATCCGGATTTGCCTTATTTGTGCCACATTGGTACCCTAGTCGTGTTGAATTTGTGTTTGATGATCGGTTCCGAACATATTCGTTCATTTCTACTCCCATTGACTCCAATGACGTTCGGCCGTGTTTGGCAAATATTGCAAAAACAATATTTGGCGACGATCATAATCGGGAACGAATTTTCAAAAATTCGCTCAACTCTCGTCATAAGGCAAAAGTGGTAAATGAGTGGCTCGGTAGACAAAACACTGACATTTCGGATCCATCGTCAGGAATCTACCAGGTCTCAATCCTACTCAAAACTTTGTGGTCAATCCTCAAAACACAAATGGACAAACAAAAACACAGAAATTGTGATAAACTCCAAGTACTGATTGGACAAAAATGGGCAGTGATCAGTCAGGATTTGGCTCAGAAGCTGATATCCAGGGTGGAAATATTTATCTTATATAGCGCCATGATATTCTGCAGCGCTTTATAGATAGTGATCCTTGGGACTCACAATCTTTATATATTCCCTATCAGAATCTCTATGGAAAGGAAACTCACGGAACACAGGGAGAACATGCAAACTCCTTCATATTGAGTGTTTGCATAAACTAAATACAGGTGAAAATAGTCCTTAATGGGTGCACCTTGTCGCGGTGGGATGGCTTTTACCCTTTATTGATCATAGATTTACATACTGCAGGGTATTTACTCATTTTGCTTTTTTATTGGGTTTCGTCTATGAACTAGCTTAGGTGTGAACGTGCTCTTACACATTGTACGTAACCCAACTTATGCTCCAGCTCGTTTCTTTGGTTTTGCCCTAAAAATTGTCAAAAAAAGTTGCCAAATTTTTTCCACTCCAGGCGTTTTAATGCTAGTTTCTCCCAGCTCCGCCAAAATGGGCAGAGCAGGCATGGGACGAATCGTGGTGGGACGTTGATGCCACAGCTTCTGAAGATTAGTAGTGACGGTCACTTTTCCCTCTCTGCGCTCCTGTGACCGGGCTCCATCAGCATCGTGGTGCCACAGCTTGTCTAATTCATGAGTGGAGTGAGATTTCTGGCATGACACACAGAGGCACAGATTTTCCAGACTCATTAAGAGGCATGCATCTTTTCATGAAGCGGGAGCATCTGACTCCACTATGGCCGCTCATCAATACTAGCGAGAAAATCGTCGGTCTTGATGAATCGGAGCCTGTGTGCACAAACCGTTTTGTGACTTTCCTGGAAGCCCATATTCACAGATTGCTTATGAAGCTATTGTAATAGGAAAATACTTTTAAGTAATTGCTGCACAAGCAATTATCTTCTACGTAAGTGTAGGTTTTTGCCATAGGTTCACCTGTGCTTTAATTATTCTCCATTCCACCCAGTGATTTTGGCAGCAGGTAACAGACCAGCCATGGAAACAAAGCCTCAGTATCCATAGCTATGTGGCCGCCTGGTAATGTGATGGTATTCTGATCTTTAGTTTACAGTGCCGACTTTAAGAGCCGGTGACCTCTACTACACACCTGCTGTGCGAAGATTATCTGCTTTACTATAATTAACACGTATCAGTAGCTAAGAAAAAGCCTCTGAGTATTTCCTGATTTACATATCAGGTAACACAGGCTGAGGAGTATGAAGTATGTTTGTGGTGTGGTCATACAATCCAGATCTGGCAGGTAATCAGGGCAGCGCATGGTCAACTCCACCTTCCACCTCGGAATTCTCCGAGTCTTTCTGCATTCTGAACCCTGGGCTGTCTGTGTGTTTTTCACACTCATGTCTATCAACCGCAGCTTGATAACATGCAACCGATTGTGTCTGTCTGTGTATGGCTGAGGCTCCTATAAAAGAGCGTGGTGCAGGTGTATACAGACTACTTACCAGAACATCAGATATTATTAGGCGACCTTTTCATAGAGTGGCATTTAAAATCGAGACATAATCATACAAGATACTGTAAGGTGGCTGCCAGACACATAGTGGATGGGAGATATGTGTCACAAAGGTGGATGTCCTCTGTGATGTAAACCTCGAGTAATGCTCTAGTTCACATAGTACTAAGAGGGGTTAGTCAGCCATGACAGGGCCAGGTTTAATGAAGATCTGAAGAACCATATCTCCATCTCTTGGTGTGGTTCACATTGTAAAATTAGAGCTGTTTATCTCACACATTATCTATGTGAGGAGGTGTGCAGACCTCCAGGATTGTGCGACTTTGCTAAAGGACTAAGAAGCTGAACTCGAATTCAAGCGGGCCAACCCACACTATTGTATCGAGTTTTTACTTTATGTTTCACTTTGTACTGGACAAGGGCTGTATTTGAGTTTTCCTGTGATGTGTTTTTTGAGGACTGAAATAAACCAGCTGGACTTTTAAATAGAAACGGTTCCTGTAATACCTCATCTCTCTCCCAAGTGAGCAGCATTATTACAGCACATACATAAAAGATCCATAGTACTCAATCACAGCTCGTGATTACTACAAATCATTACACATTCCTTAATGTATATTTACGTTATCACAACTGCTCCCTTAATCAAGGGTGAACCTTCCACTTTAATAGTTATAATATCTTGAAGGGATTGTCCGCTTTGGAAGATCCTCGGAAAATACGCTGCCCATAGATAGTCCTTCTGCTAAGAACCACAGTGATGGGCAGTGATTACAAACTCTTTTCTATAGAGCTTGTAAGTGCTACTGTGAAGCTAGCCCAGATCTCTTAAGTACACTATTAGCGCCTAACCCCCAGCCGGCTTCAGTGCCACCGCTCATCCGATGGCGCAAAGGCAAATCTGTCTCATAGAGCAGCATGGGAAAGGCACAGTTTTGACCAGAGATGCAATGATGATGGACTGAACTGCCAATCAAGAAGAAGTACCCTCCTTCCAGCAACCAGGAAGCCTAGAGGCTGGGAAGCATTGCACACCTGAGCTGAGAAGACAAGAAAACCCATTCACAGGGGTTTCCCCACAATAGCACTGACCGCCTAACTTATGGACAGAGGTCCAGATCAGCTGCTCTCTGGCTGCTGTTCATCAATATTGCATCAAGGTGGACATTCACTAACAAAATATTAAAGTCTGTAGCTGACGAGAGGCCACACAATGTCTGCAGTTTTGACGCTGCGCCGAACTGCGTAGAACGCAACATGTTGGATTTTGTTGCAGTCAGCGGTTGTGTCAAAACGACGCATGCGGACGCATCCGCATACATCCGCATGGACTGCGTACCCAATGTTAAAGATAGGTACGCAGGACGCATGCAGACATGGGCGGAGCTGAATGGAAGAAGTGCTGCAGTGGGCGAGGCTTAACGGAGGAAGTACGCAGCCCTCCGCAGCTCTGCACAACGCAAATGTGAAACTAGCCTTATAGAGATGGTAAGGAATACATTTTTAGTAGGAAAACCCTTGTAATCGTCCATCCATGCAAGATGACTCAGTTGCTGCAACTGTTGCTTTGAGATCCTGTTTTCGAATCCAGAGGCAACCTCTACCTCTTTCCTCATAGACTGTAAGCTTGCGAGCAGGGCCCCCATTCCTCTTGGTATCTGTTATGATCTATGTGATTATTGTTATGCTGTAATGTCTATTGTCTGTACAAGTCCCCTCTGAAATGTAAAGTGCTGCGGAATATGTCGGCGCTATAAAAATAAAATTTATTATTATTATTATAATGAAGTTTGTATGTTTATTTACTCACTTATATAGCACCATTAATTCTTCTGCACTTTACAGATATCGGCACTGTCCCATTTGGGTACACAATCTAAATTCCCTATCAGTCTGTCTTTGGAATGTGGGAGGAAACCGGAGAACCCGGAGGAAACCCACGCAAACATGGGGAGAACATACAGACTCCTTACAGATGTTGTCCTTGGTGGGATTTGAACCCAGGACCCCAGCGCTGCAGTGCTAACCACTGAGCCACCATTCTTCTTTATGTTCATATGGCTTTCCTTCATGTACTCATGTTTTTTTTCTCCCACACCCCAAATGAAACAAAAACATACTAACAAGCTAATTTTAATTGGGATGTCCAGCAACTGATATGTGGGATAACTGTAAAGAGCTGCAGAAGAACTTTTTTCTTATATCTCTGTGTTGTGTTGATCCTCTGTCATAAGTCCTGCAAAAATTTGAATAAACTTACAGCACAGTGTCACCATTCTCTTTGTGACTGGGGCATATCTACTTAAAGTCTAAGGCCGGGGTCACACTAACCGACGCAAAATACGGTCAGTATTTTACATGCGTAATACGGATGAATGGCCCCTAAACAGTGCTCCGTATGTCATCCGTAATCAAGGTGTGGTCGCGTATTTTGCGCATGTCAGCATCCGTATGTAATCCGTATGCCATCCGTACTGCGAGATTTTCTCGCAGGCTTGCAAAATGGACATATAATGGAGCCCTATGACAGGGTTTCTATCAGAAACGTAAGAATAGATATAGACACATAGAATGCATATATATATATATTTATATATATATATGTATTCTATTGTGTATATATCTATTCTTTCGTTTCTTTATTAAACCTGTCAGGCTATGTGCACACGTAGCGTTTTAAAACGCTTACTAAAAACCGGACTCCTTCCCAGAAATCGCGCGTTTTTTTCCGCGCGATTTCACCGCGATTTCACTGCGATTATGATCGCGATTTTGCCGCGATTTTCGCGTGAGATATTCAAGCACTTTCCAAGCGATTTGAAGCATCGCTTGGAAAGTAATTGACAGGTTGGTCACACTCGTCAAACATAGTGTTTGACAAGTGTGACCAGGTTTTTACTATTGAGGCCACCTATGCGACATCAATAGTAAAAGATAGGATGTTAAAATGCTAAAAAAAATAAAAAAAATCGGGGTATATTTACCTTCCGGCGTCCCGCGCTGCATTCCCGGGCCTCAGCGTTCCCAGCGATGCCTTGCGAGACCTGTGATGACGTTGGTCTCGCGTTGCTATAGCGATCTCGCGAGACCGTTAGAGTCACGTGAGACTACGTCATCACAGGACCTTGCCGCAAGGCATTACTGGGAACGCTGAGGCCGGGAATGCAGTGCGGGACGCCGGAAGGTAAATATACCCCGATTTTTATTTTTTATTCTTTTTTTACAGGGGTATGGTGCCCAGGGCCTGGAGGACAGTCTCCTCTCCTCCACACCGTGGGTACCAACCGCACATGAGACGCTTAACTTCCCGCATGGTGGCCATAGCCACATGCGGGAAGTAAGCGGTTCTCATGCATTCCTATGGGTGCGGAATCGCGGCAATTCTTTGCGATTCCGCACAAAGAATGAGCATGCTGCGATTTTTTCCGCGATGCGATTCCGCCGTGGAAAAAAGCGCAGCATTAGCACAGCATGTGCAGAATGCCATAGGAATGCATGGGGGGCGTTCTGTACACGATTTTTAAGCGTTTTTGCAGCGTTTTCGCGCCGAAAATTCGCGGCAAAAACGCTTAAAAATCGCTACGTGTGCACACAGCCTCAGTGTGAGTTTACTGTATAGAGCCCTGAATTGCCGGCTTTTCTAAAAGACACTGGGTGCGTATTTCTCGCAAGTCACATGTGTGGTCCGTGTGTAATCCGTATTTTTTGCGCACCCATAGACTTGCATTGGCGTATTACGGGCGTAGTACGCTGACAATCGCAGCATGCTGCGATTGTCACGGAGCGTAGAATACGGATGAGAAATATACGGCTGGTGCGAGGGACCCCATAGAGAATCATTGGTCTGTGTCCAATGCGGGCTTTTAGCGCCTCTCACTCGGCCGTATTCCTCGCCAGTGTGACCCCGGCCTAAAGGTCCCGTTACACTTAGCGATGCACCAGCGATCCCGACCACGATACAACCCAGTCAGGATCGCTAGTGCATTGCTAAATGGTCGCTAGTGAGCTGCCACACAGGCAGATCTCACCAGCGACGCAGCGATGCTCGCCGGTCGTTAGTCACCTGTCAGACGCAGCGATGCTGACATCTTCTGCCCGCATCCATGGCTCGCTCGTCGGCGCCTGCAGGAAGCCAACGACGAGAAATGGACCAGGACAATCTCGCGCAATCACCGATATCCAGCGGGGGGGGGGGGCGGTCAGAGGCGAGTGTCACATGTAGCGAGATCGCTAGCGATATCGCTGCTGCGTCACCAGGTAGTGCAGTCTCACCACTGGCCCTTTAGGGTGCAGTCAGGTGGCCGTAAAAATCGAACCGAGCTTGGAACACAATGCTCGGACTGGCAGGCGGCTCTACGACCCGAGCGTGACAGCTACATAGATATATATGAGGCTGCCACACTGGGATGGGGAGAGCCGCCGGCCAGTCCGAGCATTGTGTTCCAAGCTCGGTTCGATTTTTACGGCCACCTGACTGCACCCTAAAGGGCCAGTGGTGAGACTGCACTACCTGGTGACGCAGCAGCGATATCGCTGATGATATTTATACGGCCGTCTTACTGCGTCTTAATACTATCCAATCAGAGCTGACAGCGTCCGGCTTTGCAGACACACGACCTCTTAAAGGGAATGGTAACACCCTGTTGTCAATATACTAATACATTTCTAGGAAGAATAACAGAGGAATGGCAAACTAACCATATGCTTTAATGTTTAAAAAAAAATAAAACCTGTGTTTTTCTGTATTTCAACATCAGGTTTCATTAATCAAAACTCCATGATGTCCTTTTATTTCCTGTTGACAAATAATTTCCCATAACCAGTTGCCGGGACAGATTTTTTATTTTTTTTTATTTTTAATATATTTAGACCTGAAAGAAATCTCTTGCTTTAATCTGCTCTCATTACAGTATCCACGTTAGGTACATACTTAATTTGAATAAAGAGACAGTCATGGTGAACATATGTGCGCAGGATTTATTCTAATCTATTGCTTTGACAGTTAATCGTGTTACAGTAGAAAACGCTTTATAAATGAACATGATGGATTGTCCTCACTTGTAAATGGATATTAACCAAATTGCAGCCTTGCATGTACTCGGAGCAGGCAACAATATAAACATGGCCGAAAGGAACCAAGCTCATATAAGTGCCTATCAATTCTCCTGGGTACACTTGTACAAAAGTCTTTGTAACATTATAATCAGGTGTTTGAGTAACCAATTATACCAAACAGGGAGTAATGAATATAATTTTCATATTTAGGGTGAAACATTCATCGAAACAGAAACAGCTGTAGGGGACTGTCAACTGGGTGAGGAACAGACAAACTCTGCTATAAAGGTGAGATTGTGGAAGACAGTTTCATGTCTCCGGTCATACATTACCACCCTTTAGAGGTGACTGCAAATAGCTAAAAACGCAAATAGCTAAAAACTTAAAGAATTTAACTATCAATATAAAAGGGATATGGAACATCTGAAAGACGACAGATCCACCTTCCATGAAGATGTCCCTCAACAGACTGCAACCTGTCGATTATTCACGATTCCCTCTGTGATGGTATGCTAAACCCTTGAAAATCGGGCAGTGCATTTTAGGAAGAACGCAGGTATGCATTCTAAATAATAATAATAATAATTTTTATTTAAATAGCGCCAACATATTCTGCAGCACTTTACAATTAAGCGGGGACATGTACAGACAATAAATTCAATACAAGTTAAGACAATTTAAACAGTGACATTAGGAGTGAGGTCCCTGCTCGCAAGCTTACAATCTACAAGGAAATGGGGGAGACACAGTAGGTGAAAAGTGCTTGTCATTTCAGGTCGGGCAATTATAATAAATAGGGATTTTCATATAAAGCTGCATGATCCGGTCATCAGCCCGTGTGTTTAAGTGCAATAGTCAAGTATCAAGTGCAGTTATCGTGTGCATGGAGGGTATGCAGACAGATGAATAGTAGGGTGCAGATTCAGAATAATATTTGGAAGGAGGGAACAGGGCAAAGTGAGCAGTTGATGTGGTAGGCTTGTTTAAAGAGATGGGTTTTCAAAGCGCGCTTGAATAGGTCGGGGCTAGGTATCAGTCTGATCATCTGGGGAAGTGCATTCCAGAGAGCTGGCGCAGCACGAGAGAAGTCTTGGAGACGGAGGTGCGAGGTTCGGATTACGAGGGATGTTAGTCTTAGGTCATTTGTAGAACGGAGGGCACGTGTAGGGCGATAGACAGAGATGAGAGAGGAGATATAAGGCGGTGCAGAACAGTGGAGAGCTTTGTGGGTGAGAGAGATGAGTTTATACTGGACCCTGTAGCGAATAGGTAGCCAGTGTAATGATTGGCACAAGATGGAGGCATCGGTGAAGCGGCTGGACAGAAATATGACCCTGGCTGCCGCGTTCAAGATGGATTGGAGAGGAGAAAGTTTGGTAAGAGGGAGATCGATCAGAAGAGAGTTGCAGTAGTCCAGACGAGAATGAATAAGAGTGACATTAAGAGTCTTAGCAGTTTCAAAGGTGAGAAAAGGTCGGATTCTGGAGATGTTTTTAAGATGCAGGTGACAAGAGCGAGTGAGTGATCGGATATAGGGAGTAAAGGTACTGTCACACTTAGCGATGTACCAGCGATCCCGACCAGCGATATGACGCGGTCAGGATCGCTGGTACATCGCTAAGTGGTCGCTAATGAGCTGCCACACAGGCAGACCTCACTAGCGACATCGCTGGGGACGGGGATCGCTACTTACCTGTCACACCAGGCGATCCTGCGTCCTCCCACCCGGCTCCACGCGTCGCTCGTCTTCACAGCAGGAAGCGCCGCAGGAAGCTGACGACGAGAAACAGTCCTGAACGTTCTCGCGCGATCAGCGATAACCAGCGGGGGAGCCAGTCGTAGGTAAGTATCAGACATAGCGATATCGCTAGCAATATCGCTATAACGTCACAAGTTATAGCGATATTGCTAGCGATATCTCTTAGTGTGACATGCCCTTTAAGGAAAGTTCGGTGTCAAATATGACCCCAAGACAGCGGGCATGCTGCTTTGGAGTTATGGTTGAACCCTCCTCTATAATGGGGATTAGAACATTTATCTGCCACATTAAGACCACTTTATATTAAACATCACATCTTAATGCCTTTTAAATTATATTTGAAATACAGAAATAAAATTCCCATATTGACCCATGACTTCATCCGTTCTTATTTCTCTGTACATTTTAAGTGCTTCCCAGTCATCCTTCCTGCTCGGCGAGTGAATCCTTTCTTAAATCCGAATAATTCTCATGGCCACTTAGAGATTCCTCGTTCCCTTCTTGTTCAATTCTCGCTTCTTTCTCACCAGATGTTTCCTGTATCCTTCTCAAGCTCCTGTCTTAATTCCCAGCCTTTAGCTTCTGTTCTCAGCCATAACTATTTTGTGATTGACCCTGAATTCCCGTGATTGCAGTCAGATAGTTACAATTGGCATGCTTTGTCCTGCATATACCAGTATAGAAGCAAAAGGCTTGTCATACCTGCCAGGTACAATCTATTTAGGCCAAATATAATCTAGGCTCATAATTATTGCAATTAAAGCTTGAATTATACTTTACAACCAGGTAGTGCAGTCCCACCACTGGCTCTTCTCTTCTGTTAGGGCTGGGATCACACATGCGAGAAACACGCTGAGTCTCGCATGTTAATGTGGCGCCCCTGAGGGTTCAGTTGCCACAGAGGTACTGCACCTCCTCCTGAGGTGTAGTATCCCACTCCCCAGGGAAGATGGTAAAACCTGGCAAGACTCCAGCACCGACATCCAGCACAGACACCTTAGAACAGCAGAACACCCTTTATGGCAGCTGTTTGGTTCATGAAGGGTGCTAGGTGGTGGGTGGAGCTTAGAAACACTAGAGGGGAAAGCTGACAGGAAGCTAGTCAGTTCCCCGCAGGGGGAAGCAGAGAAAAGACCTCTCTGCAGTAGAATCCCCATAGAAGGGGAGGACAGTTCCCCTATGGGGTAAGGAGGGAAAGGATGTAGATGCAGAAGCCTCCTGTGAGCTGGAGCTGCTGGCAAGGAAAGAAAAGAGAAAGATCAGTTGTTCAGAAGGAAGATAGATAAGAACGGAACGTGAGGAGGAGAGAGACTGGGGACTAGGGCTAGTGCAGAGCCCTTTCCTGTTTAATTGCACCAAGGCCAGGCGCCGGTATCCGAGGCTGTGTGTGATACTAATGATCCTGCAGCAGAAACCAGAGGAATAGAAGTTGTGACCACTTTATTCCCACCTAAGACTCGAAGACACAGCAGCATCGTGTGTGAGCCGGGACATGATGGTATGGAGTCCCCGAAGCAGGTTACAGCTGCCTGTCATATGAGAGGAGTTATAAGTAACATCAAGAAGGAGGAACTTGAGTGTAATTCAGAACTACAAGTACTTCAGATTAGCGCTAGAAAGGAGACATTCAGAAAAGGCACATTTGGAAGGGAGTGCAGGAAGGGTTAATCCATCTGTCTGGGAGATGGCTGAGCCCCTGACCTGGAGACTGCGGCACTGAAGCGGGCAACTGTCTGTGCCAGAAACGTGAGTAAAAGAATTGGAACTGCACTCAGCTGTGTCAATGCCTTCTTCCTGCGCCAACCTACTCAGCACTGCTACATCTCTTTGCCTAACACTACACCATCTACCTCAACATCTACTATCACTGCACTGGGACTACAGCTCTACCTGTGGAGAGCTATTACATCTTTGCTGCACCACACCATCTGCCCCAGAGGATCTGCACTGCAGCGTTGGTCATATCTGATCAGAAACCATAGGTGGCGTCACAAACTATCTACCTATAAACTCTATTCCATTCCACCTATTTTACATGGACAACCAGGGCGACGGACCGGGTCACCGCCACCGCGACACTTCCCCTTTAAGACACCGGCCCGGTACCGAGTAGTCCCACAGCCCTGGGGGTGATCCATTAATACCCAGCACTGCCACCGGCACTCGGAAGCGGAGCCTGCGTCTGCGTGTATTGCTATGCGGCGGCACGCTCCGATCCGAGTGCCGGCGGCAGTGTCGGGTATTAACATGCGAGACTCGACCGTGTTTCTCGCATTTGTGATCCCGGCCTAATACACACTATAAATATATATTATACTAATTGGGGTGCTCGGTGCACCCATGGTGTGACCAAGTGTCTCAGTGCACCATTACTCACTAGTTTTGGATGCCCTCACTGGTGAACGATAGCCCAAAATGACAGTATAAAGTTTAGCGCTAACAGATGCCAACTAGTGCTATAAGGTAGAGAGCTTTTCTGTATTATTCTCTAGAATCCATTGAATAAGATCGTTTATTTTACACGCTTCATTAGGCAAACATTAGAAAGCATTTCATTTTAAGATGGCAAATTTTAAGAAGCAATGCTTGGAAAACTCTTGTATAACCAGTTGACAGGCAAATACTTCTAAATCCAGCACTAGTAAAATACGCCAGTTTGGCAGATAGTGAACATTTTTCTGAGATTTTAAAATAGAACGGCACAGTTTTATAAAGATGAAGTTAAAATGAACTTTAATGCAAAAGAAAAAAAAATTCACTGCAAAGCACCTGAACTAAGAATCTATTGAAATCTGTCACCAACTGACGTTGGTCATCGGGCATACGTATATAAAAGCGTCACGGTTCACGAGAAATCAGCTGCATCTCTAAAGGGATTCTCTGGAGCTAGAACATCTTTAGAGCTCAGTCAGGCGGCTGTATATATCAGACCGGGATCAGAACGCAGTGCACGGACTGGCCAGCGGCTCTTCCTACCCGAGCTTGGCAGCTGCATAGAAATACAGGAAGCTGTCAAGCTTTGGTAGGGAGAGCCGCCGGCCAGTCCGTGCACTGCGTTCTGATCTCTGTCCGATTTATACAGCTGTCTGACTGTGCCCTTAGGCCTCTTTCACACTTCAGTTTTTTGCATCAGTCAAAATCCGCCAAAAGGACGGATGGCGGATCCGTTTTAGTACTGATAACAACGGATGGCACCCGTCCGTTTTTTTGACGGATCCGACAAATGAAGTAGTTTAAAGGAATCGCAGCCTGGAAAAGGAGAGAGAGAGAGAGAGAGAGAGAGAGAGAGAGAATTTTTTTTTTGTCCGGCACCCAGAAAGAATTTCGGGTTAAATGAGTGTCTGGAGGATCCGCCACAGAAAAAAACGTTGCAAGCTCCGTTTTGAAATCTTTGAGGATGGTGACGGACAGGAACTTTTGGCGGATCCGCAAAAAAAACGGATGCAACGGACGGCAATCCGTCACAATCCGCCAATAATGGAAGTCAATGGGGAAAAAAACGGATCCTCAAAAGAAAATTGCGGATCCGTTTTTTTCAAAACTTGGCGGATTGTGACTGATTGTAAAAAACGGAAGTGTGAAAGAGGCCTAAGGATGGATGGGAATTCTTCCTCTAGGATTCAGCCAAAAAGCCATAAAGAGAGTCCATCATTGTTATATTCCCAGATAATCTCTATTTGGATATAAACTAATAAAAAAAAAAAAAATAAAATTCATTGTGCATTCAGTGCATATATTGGTGTGACCGCCCTCTTTCTGAGCTGGGAAAGCCATCCAGTCTGGCCTAAGCTGTTACAAGTGGTTCAGCCGCTCGACCCTTATTCACATTGACGCCACTTGACAAGTGGAAAGGTTTTAAATACTAGAGTAGGGACTGTCCCACAAGGGTTGCCGTGACGTGGCGGGATGGCTTGTACATTATTTTGATCAAAATTATGTTTACTAAATACCCTTATTATTATTATTACCTTTATGCATTATTTGCAGTATATTTTTTATTTTTAGTTCAGGATATTTGTGTTTTTTGCTTTTTGTTTTCTTTGGATATAAACTAGCCAGGCGATCAGGCGATTATCACATCATGAGTCTCTCATCAATTGGTGGCTATAGATTCAGAGTCACAGAAAGGAAAGGAGCCTCCTCTGTAACGTCCTTACACCCTGATAGGACATATGCAAACATTCTCCTTATTAGAATTGTAGAGTTCTTGGGCAAGACTTGGCTATGTTCACACATGGTATTTTTGCAGTAATTTTTTTCCGCAACCAACACTGGCAGTAAAGATGCTGCGTATAAAAAAAAAACCAAAAAAACAAACGTGTGCATGAGGTTTCTGAAATCTCAGCTTTTGCTGTTACTGTAAAACGCAGCTTCTTTTCTGCAGAGAAAATCGCTGCGTGTGACTATAGACTTGGTCCACGTTGCACCTCTCAGCATTTTTGAACAGTACTGCTAACAGTGATCACCATTTGTGCCTTTTGTAATAAAGTAACGTCATCGCCCTGAGTGCTGCTGTTTTTTTCTTGCCCACATGGTTGCGAGTCGTGACAGATCTTTATCACATGGCGCATTGCCTGTTATGTCTCTTTCAGTTACTGATAACAATGGTCTTCACTTCCACTCCCGGGTGGTCACATTCAGACACAGCTGTGGGAGACTGGGGTTAGGTGATAAGCGCTTGCTGCAACCCATCACTTTTAGAAGCCCATAGTGTAGAGTTGCATTGTTTTCCATGAGACTGG
The DNA here is from genome assembly GCF_039654945.1 of Dendrobates tinctorius. Classification (NCBI taxonomy): domain Eukaryota; kingdom Metazoa; phylum Chordata; class Amphibia; order Anura; family Dendrobatidae; genus Dendrobates; species Dendrobates tinctorius. The sequence goes on along the minus strand of NW_027361689.1, from coordinate 13,198,098 downwards.
TGTCTTAAGAAGTCCCCAAGCGCCTTCTCCTGGGTTCAACAGCTTTTTCACCATTTGAAATGACTTTTTGTTGTGAATGGTGCAGTGACCATTCACAACAGATGAGATTTCTGCAGGATAAAATATTATTTCAATACATTATACATTTTATGAATAATCAACTATATATGTATATAATATATATATATATAGACATACACATATATACACATACATACATATACACGCTTCAATATTGAACTTGCAAAGTTAAGAATGAAAAGTTGTGGAATGATGGAAATCACAGGATGGATAGACATGTAAATAATGATGTGTGAAGGATGAAAAAAAAATGGATCCATTCCGTACTGCAAGTGACATTAGACGTCACATACCAAACCCAAAGGTCTCAAACAATGTCTACACAAACCATCAGAAGGCGTTTGCATGACATTGGGCTATAAGCTCGAAGTCCAGCTACAGGTCCACTGACCTTACACCATTGCTCTTAAAGGCCATCATGGTGCAGTGCAAGACGGTAATGGAGGCTGGGACAGAGGTCTATACTCTCCAGTGAGGAGTCTCGCTTTTGTCTTGGTTGCAATCATAGACAGAGATTGGTCTGGAGACGACTTCAGTAATGCCACGAAGAGGCCTCAATTAGGGAAGGTCACATCAGTCATACTCCCAGGGTTATTGTTTGGGGTGACATAATGAATGATAACTGAACCCCTTTAGTCTTTAATCCAGTTACACTAACATCTTGGTGTTGCATTGATTTAGTTGTGGAACCAGTGGTACGGCCATTTCTGAAAAGGAGCCATTTCTCAACATGACAATACCAGGCCACATGTTGCTCGTATTACAGTGAGCAGGCCGTGTGGCCGAAATGTGCTTCCGCGGTCTGCAAAGTCTCCGGACTTGTCTCCCATTGAACACATCTGAGGCGTCATTGGTGAGAAAGTGCACAAGGAGCTGCCAGCAGCGGATCTTGATGGTTTGCTCAAGTACATTAAGCATGGCAGAACATTCCTCAGACAACCATTAATAACCTGATTGATATCAGCAAAGGTTGTAAGTGCGGAGATTTCTGTGTGTGGCGCTCATACTCAACACTCAATCAATGGAGATGTTTTGAAAATTTTGTTTTTATTTTTATCCAACACTTGTAGATTATAATAATTATTAACATGTCTATCTAGCTCGTGATTTTCATAATTGTGACTTGGTCTTTGGGTTGTTACAGAGTCACCCATCATCAAGAGGTCTCGATGTGTGGCGCTAGTATATACAGTTCTCTCATATGGAGGCACAGCTTGCTGCCATATTGTCACGGGATGGTGTGCAGGCATCTGAGGTCACAGCTAAGGAGCAGCGCCCATGATCTGCAGCAGAATGTCTCTGGCGTGTCAAATACACGTGTCTCTTTGCTCTTTCTCCAATGTTTGCCGTCATTGCTCCACAAAACAGATTTTGTTGTGACAGTGTTCGGAGGCATGATGTGGTTGCCTGAATGCTGAAGGACGGACTCGGCATAAACAAACATCTCTCGAATCCTAGAAATATCTTTCTTAGACGCACAGAGTGTGACATCCCTGAGCTTATACCTCCATGGTAACATGTAGAGAGATCGGGAGCCGCTGGGAGATACTTGTAGTGACATCACAACAAGCTTATGTCATAAAAACATGGAGCAGATAACATTTTGTAATCTGATTTAGGCTGTGTGCCCACGTAGCGATTTTTAAGCGTTTTTGCTGCGATTTTCGACGTGAAAACGCTGTGAAAACGTTTAAAAATCTTGTACATGACGCACCCCATGCATTCCTATGGCATTCCGCACATGCTGTGCTAATGCTGCGCTTTTTTCCACGGCGGAATCGCATCGCGGAAAAAATCGCAGCGTGATCATTCTTTTGTGTGGAATCGCAAAGAATTGCCGCAATTCCGCACCCATAGAAATGCATGAGAATCGCTTACGTCCCGCATGTGGCTATGCCCACCATGCGGGAAGTTAGGCGTCTCTTGTGCGGTTGGTACCCACGGTGTGGAGGAGAGGAGACTGTCCTCCAGGCCCTGGGTACCATACCCCTGTAAAAAAAAGAATAAAAAATAAAAAATCGGGGTATATTTACCTTCCGACGTCCCGCGCTGCATTCCCGGGCCTCAGCGTTCCCAGTAATTCCTTGCGGCAAGGTCCTGTGATGACGTAGTCTCGCGTGACTCTAGCGGTCTCGCGAGATCGCTATTGTCACGCGAGACCAACGTCATCACAGGTCTCGCAAGGCATCGCTGGGAACGCTGTGGCCCGGGATTTTTTATTTTTTTATCATTTTTAACATTTTATCTTTTACTATTGAGGCCGCATAGGCGACCTCAATAGTAAAAAGCTGGTCATACTTGTCAAACACTATGTTTGACGAGTGTGACCAATCTGTCAATCACTTTCCAAGCGATGCTCCAAATCGCTTGGAAAGTGCTTGAGAAAATCGCGTCAAAATCGCGAACAGAATCGCGGTAAAATCGTGCTGAAAAAACTGCGCGATTTCTGGGAAGGAGTCCGGTTTTCATTGTGCGTTTTAAAATGCTACGTGGGCCCATAGCCTTAATATTATAGACACCAAACACTAACCAACTAAGTTGGCTGCCACATTTTATAAAGCAGATCTGTCACCAGATTTTACAATTCATTCCATGTCAGAATGGTTGTAAAATCATCATGATACAAAGCATCCAGTTCTAGAATGAGGAGAGAACTCATAAGACCAAAGTGTCTCTGATCTCTGATCTCCCTCCTCCAGCCTGACAGATAGCTGCAGCTTGTACTGAGCATTGTGAGATCTCAGCAGGGAGTCAACCAGGTTAAAGTGGCTTATATACTGCAAGATAATAATGGCCGAGGGTTCTTGAAAAAGCTTGTTCCACGATTATCTTGAAGTGTAAACAGGCTGCCAATCATCCGATGAATGAGCAAAAGGCTATTAATCAACCGTTGGTTTATCGACTGGTGGTCGTATCGTGCTGCCTGTCAGTCCACGTAAACACACCCTAAGTTTAATATTCTTAAAATTTCATCATTGGTGGCCATTTGTATGAGGGTGTTTAAAAGGGAATACTAGAACACTAATTTGTGTATAAATTCTGACACATGCCAATAATACATTTGGCACATTTTGACTCTCCAAATCCATGGGTTCTTTTCTAGAGAGTTTTGGAAAGTGTCTGGTAAGGCGCACACATGGGGTTTAGGCATGTGCAAGTAAAAAATGCCCCCATAGCCACAGTGCTGAAGATCAATGCACAGAGACCACAATTGGGAAAGTAAATTGGAGGGAGTTAGTACATATCTCCTATGTTTCCCAGGTAATACATGCCTAATGGTCCTATCACACCCACCTGCACATCTCCCACCGCTTCCCTCACTAGAGTTCCCAGACCTATAAATAAGTGAAAGGATAAAGAGTAACCATGGACAATAGGGGTATGAGAAAAGTCAGGGTGGGAAAAGATAAGAGGTACAAGTGATATTTTTCCAGCTGTCATCCAGAAACTATATCTTAATGCTGCTACTTGTAAGGTTAAGACCAAATCTGGTGCTCAAAAATAACTCTGATCCCGGTCAAAGCCATCATTACAGTCAGGTCCACTAAAAATAAAGCAACAAGTGAGACACAAAGAGAGGATCCATGGACACTTATAGGCATGCAATAAATTTGTAGAGGAAAATGCCATGGACCCTGTGATCGGTCCAAGATTAACCTTTGCCATTATGGCCAGATTTACGTCACCTATCTTCTTTCTTAGAGAACCCAACACATAACATACTATTGGGCATACCAGGACCTCTGCACTTTTTTTTCCCACCACCATATGATTAGGATACCCCAATTAGCCTTGGCAAAATATATTTTGGCCAATTCAAATTTTGTGTCTACATTAAGCTTTAGTTGAGCCATATTCACATTTCCCTGGAGATCCAGCCATTACTGTTCTTATCATTGCCACCTGCGTCTCTCCCACCACTTAAACCCATGACAGAGACAGAAAAAGAGTAACTAGGGACACTATAGGCATGCGGGAAATCTGGGTGGGAAAAGACTCTGGATTTTCTCCTGCTTTGTACTCTTTTTTTTATTCTTTAAAAAGGAACTTCTGGTGCCCAGAGAGGAACATCTGCTGCTCCCCGAGCTGGCGGTGTGGCCTCAGCAGTGCAGTAAAGGGGCCATAATGTATTGTATAGAGAGCAGAGAGGAGGCACAGGCAGGTCATACATGGCCATAATGTATTATATACACTGGATATAAAAAGGCTACACACCCCAGGTCATGTAAAAAAAAAAAAATCCTATCAAGAAGAATCATTTCAGAACTTTTTTTTACCTTTTAATGTCATCCATAAACCGTACAGAGCCATAGAGAAACAAACTGAAATCATTTTGAGTAGGAAAATAAGACTAAAATAATGTGGCTACATGAGTGTGAACACCCTCTTATAATTGGGGATGTGGTTGTGTTCAGAATTAGCCAGTGATATGTAGACTCATGTTAAATAGTCCTCGGTACACAGCTGCCCTCATTACAGAGATTCTGATTAACTCCTTATAAAGTATAGCTGTTCTAGTAAGATTTTCCTGACATTATGCTCTATATAGAGCAGGGAAGAGGCACAGGCAGGTTATACATGGCCATGATGTATTATATAGAGTGCAGGGATGAGGCACAAGCAGGTTATACATGGCCATGATGTATTATATAGAGAGCAGGGAGGAGGCACAGGCAGGTTATACATGGCCATAATGTACTACATATAGAGCAGGGAGGAGGCACAGGCAGGTTATACATGGCCATGATGTATTATATAGAGCGCAGGGATGAGGCACAAGCAGGTTATACATGGCCATGATGTATTATATAGAGAGCAGGGAGGAGGCACAGGCAGGTTATACATGGCCATAATGTATTACATAGAGAATAGGGAGGAGACACAGGCAGGTTATACATGGCCATAATGTACTACATATAGAGCAGGGAAGAGGCACAGGCAGGTTATACATGGCCATAATGTACTACATATAGAGCAGGGAAGAGGCACAGGCAGGTTATACATGGCCATAATGTACTACATATAGAGCAGGGAGGAGGCACAGGCAGGTTATACATGGCCATGATGTATTATATAGAGCGCAGGGATGAGGCACAAGCAGGTTATACATGGCCATGATATATTATATAGAGAGCAGGGAGGAAGCACAGGCAGGTTGTACATGGCCATGATGTATTACATAGAGAATAGGGAGGAGACACAGGCAGGTTATACATGGCCATAATGTACTACATATAGAGCAGGGAAGAGGCACAGGCAGGTTATACATGGCCATAATGTACTACATATAGAGCAGGGAAGAGGCACAGGCAGGTTATACATGGCCATAATGTACTACATATAGAGCAGGGAAGAGGCACAGGCAGGTTATACATGGCCATAATGTACTACATATAGAGCAGGGAAGAGGCACAGGCAGGTTATACATGGCCATAATGTACTACATATAGAGCAGGGAAGAGGCACAGGCAGGTTATACATGGCCATGATGTATTATATAGAGAGCAGGGAGGAGGCACAAGCAGGTTATACATGGCCATAATGTACTACATATAGAGCAGGGAAGAGGCACAGGCAGGTTATACATGGCCAAAATGTACTACATATAGAGCAGGGAAGAGGCACAGGCAGGTTATGCATGGCCATAATGTACTACATATAGAGCAGGGAAGAGGCACAGGCAGGTTATACATGGCCATAATGTACTACATATAGAGCAGGGAGGAGGCACAGGCAGGTTATACATGGCCATGATGTATTATATAGAGAGCAGGGAGGAGGCACAGGCAGGTTATACATGGCCATAATGTACTACATATAGAGCAGGGAGGAGGCGCAGGCAGGTTATACATGGCCATGATGTATTATATAGACAGCAGGGAGGAGGCACAGGCAGGTTATACATGGCCATAATGTACTACATATAGAGCAGGGAAGAGGCACAGGCAGGTTATACATGGCCATAATGTACTACATATAGAGCAGGGAAGAGGCACAAGCAGGTTATACATGGCCATAATGTACTACATATAGAGCAGGGAAGAGGCACAGGCAGGTTATACATGGCCATAATGTACTACATATAGAGCAGGGAAGAGGCACAGGCAGGTTATACATGGCCATGATGTATTATATAGAGAGCAGGGAGGAGGCACAGGCAGGTTATACATGGCCATAATGTACTACATATAGAGCAGGGAAGAGGCACAGGCAGGTTATACATGGCCATGATGTATTATATAGAGAGCAGGGAGGAGGCACAGGCAGGTTATGCATGGCCATAATGTACTACATATAGAGCAGGGAAGAGGCACAGGCAGGTTATACATGGCCATAATGTACTACATATAGAGCAGGGAAGAGGCACAGGCAGGTTATACATGGCCATAATGTACTACATATAGAGCAGGGAAGAGGCACAGGCAGGTTATACATGGCCATGATGTATTATATAGAGAGCAGGGAGGAGGCACAGGCAGGTTATACATGGCCATGATGTATTATATAAGAATAGGGAGGAGACACAGGCAGGTCATACATGGCCATAATGTACTACATATAGAGCAGGGAAGAGGCACAGGCAGGTTATACATGGCCATGATGTATTATATAGAGGATGGAGTGGAGGCACATGCAGATTATACATGGCCATGATGAATTATATACAGAGGAGGAAGGAGACACAGGCATGTTATACATGGCCATGATGTATTACATAGAGAATAGGGAGGAGGCACAGGCAGGTTATACATGGCCATGATGAATTATATAGAGAGCAGGGAGGAAGCACAGGCGTGATATACATGGCCATGATGAATTATATAGAGAGCAGGGAGGAGGCACTGGCAGGTTATACATGGCAATGATGAATTATTCAGAGTAGGGAGGAGACACAGGCAGGTTATACATGGCCATGATGAATTATATAGAGAGCAGGGAGGAGACACAGGCAGGTTATACATGGCCATGACGTATTGTATAGAGACCAGGTAGGAGGCACAGGCAGGTTATACATTGCCATAATGTATTATACAGAGAGCAGGGAGGAGGCACAGACAAATTATACATGGTCATGAAGAATTATATAGAGAGCAGGGAGGAGGCACAGGCAGTTTATACATGGCCATGATGAATTATATAGACAGCAGGGATGAGGCACAGGCAAGTTATACATGGTCATAATGTATTATATAGAGAGCAGGGAGGAGGCACAGGCACGCTATACATGGCCATGATGTATTATATAGAGAATAGGGAGGAGGCACAGGCAAATTATACATGGTCATGAAGAATTATATAGAGAGCAGGGAAGAGGCACAGGCAGTTTATACAGTACATGGCCATGAAGAATTATATAGCGAGCAGGGAGGAAACACAGGCAGGTTATACATGGCCATGATGAATTATATAGACAGCAGGGATGAGGCACAGGCAAGTTATACATGGCCATGATGAATTATATAGAGAGCAAGGAGGAGGCACAGGCAGGTTATACATGACCATGATGTATTATATAGAGAGCAGGTAGGAGGCACAAGCAGGTTATACATGGCCATAATGTATTATATAGAGAGGAGGGAGGAGGCACAGGCAAGTTATACATGGCCATGATGTATTATATAGAGCGCAGGGAGGAGACACAGGCAGGTTATACATGGCCATAATGTATTATATAGAGAGCGGGGTGGAGGCACAGGCACGCTATACATGGCCATGATGTATTATATAGAGAATAGGGAGGAGGCACAGGCAAATTATACATGGTTATGAAGAATTATATAGAGAGCAGGGAGGAGGCACAGGCAGTTTATACAGTACGTGGCCATGAAGAATTATATAGCGAGCAGGGAGGAGGCACAGGCAGGTTAAACATGGCCATGATGAATTATATAGACAGCAGGGATGAGGCACAGGCAAGTTATACATGGCCATGATGTATTATATAGAGAATAGGGAGGAGGCACAGGCAAATTATACATGGCCATGAAGAATTATATAGCGAGCAGGGAGGAGGCACAGGCAGGTTATACATGGCCATGATGAGTTATATATAGAGCAGGGAGGAGGCACAGGCAGGTTATACATGGCCATGATGAGTTATATATAGAGCAGGGAGGAGGCACAGGCAGGTTATACATGGCCATGATGTATTATAGAGAGGATAGGGAGGAGGCACAGGCAGGATATAAATGGCCATGATGTATTATATAGAGGATAGGGAGGAGGCACAGGCAGGTTATACATGGCCATGATGTATTATATAGAGGATAGGGAGGAGGCACAGGCAGGTTATACATGGCCATGATGCATTATATAGAGGATAGGGAGGAGGCACAGGCAGGTTATACATGGCCATGATGCATTATATAGAGGATAGGGAAGAGGCACAGGCAGGTTATACATGGCCATAATGTACTACATATAGAGCAGGGAAGAGGCACAGGCAGGTTATACATGGCCATGATGTATTATATAGAGAGCAGGGAGGAGGCACAGGCAGGTTATACATGGCCATGATGTATTATATAAGAATAGGGAGGAGACACAGGCAGGTCATACATGGCCATAATGTACTACATATAGAGCAGGGAAGAGGCACAGGCAGGTTATACATGGCCATGATGTATTATATAGAGGATGGAGTGGAGGCACATGCAGATTATACATGGCCATGATGAATTATATACAGAGGAGGAAGGAGACACAGGCATGTTATACATGGCCATGATGTATTACATAGAGAATAGGGAGGAGGCACAGGCAGGTTATACATGGCCATGATGAATTATATAGAGAGCAGGGAGGAAGCACAGGCGTGATATACATGGCCATGATGAATTATATAGAGAGCAGGGAGGAGGCACAGGCAGGTTATACATGGCAATGATGAATTATACAGAGTAGGGAGGAGACACAGGCAGGTTATACATGGCCATGATGAATTATATAGAGAGCAGGGAGGAGACACAGGCAGGTTATACATGGCCATGACGTATTGTATAGAGACCAGGTAGGAGGCACAGGCAGGTTATACATTGCCATAATGTATTATACAGAGAGCAGGGAGGAGGCACAGGCAAATTTGCACAAGGAAAGACTAGAAGCAATGGGATGAAACTGAATGGGAAGAGACACAGATTAGATATTAGAAAAAACTTTTTGACAGAGTGATCAATGAGTGGAACAGGCTGCCACGAGAAGTGGTGAGTTCTCCTTCAATGGAAGTCTTCAAACAGAGGCTGGACAGACATCTGACTGGGATGATTTAGCGAATCCTGCTTTGAGCAGGGGGTTGGACCAGATGGCCCAGGAGGTCCCTTCCAACTCTACGATTCTATGATTCTAAATTATACATGGTCATGAAGAATTATATTCATCCATTTTAAGTTTATGCTTAGAACATACAACACTGCCCTTCACCTCTCCAAACAAACCTATTTCAACACCCTCATCACCTCACTGTCCAATAACCCGAAACGTCTCTTTGACACTTTTCATTCTCTACTCAATCCAAGAGTACAGGCCCCAACCACGGAGCTCCGAGCTGACGATCTGGCCAATTACTTCAAAGAAAAAATTAACCAGATCCGACAGGAAATTATCTCCAAATCCCCTCATACCATGCACCGTCCTCCCTCCCCCACTGCATCTAACTCACTCTCTGATTTTGAACCAGTCACAGAAGAAGAAGTAAGCAGGCTCCTTGCATCTTCTCGCCCAACTACTTGCACCAGTGACCCATTTCCGTCACATCTCCTCCAGTCCCTTTCCCCTGCTGTCACCCCTCACCTAACTAAAATATTTAACCTCTCTCTCTCTTCTGGTATTTTTCCCTCCTCATTTAAGCATGCCATCATACATCCACTACTTAAAAAACCATCCTTCGACCAAAACTGTGCCGCTAACTATAGACCTGTCTCTAATCTTCCCTTCATCTCTAAACTCCTGGAACGCCTGGTCCACTCCCGTCTTATCCGCTATCTCTCAGAAAACTCTCTTCTCGACCCTCTCCAATCCGGTTTCCGCTCTTTACACTCCACTGAAACTGCCCTCACTAAAGTCTCTAATGATCTGCTAACAGCTAAATCAAATGGTCATTACTCCATGCTAATTCTCTTGGATCTCTCTGCAGCATTCGACACTGTGGATCATCAGCTCCTCCTCACTATGCTCCATTCCATTGGCCTCAAGGACACCGTTCTCTCCTGGTTCTCCTCCTATCTCTCCGACCGCTCCTTTACTGTTTCTTTTGCCGGTTCCTCCTCCTCTCACCTTCCCCTTACTGTTGGGGTTCCTCAAGGATCGGTTCTAGGCCCCCTCCTCTTCTCCTTGTACACTGCCCCTATTGGTCAAACAATCAGTAGATTTGGTTTCCAGTACCATCTCTATGCTGATGACACCCAATTATACGCTTCTTCTCCTGACATCACGCCAGCCTTTCTAGAAAACACTGGCGATTGTCTAAACGCTGTGTCTAATATCATGTCCTCACTATATCTGAAACTGAACCTGTCAAAGACTGAACTCCTGGTGTTTCCTCCCGCTACTAATGCACCTATACCCGACATTGCTATTTCTGTGTGTGGTTCAACTATTACTCCCCAGCAACATGCCCGCTGTCTTGGGGTCATACTTGATTCCGAGCTTTCCTTTGCCCCCCACATTCGATCACTGGCTCGCTCTTGTCATCTGCACCTCAAAAACATTTCTAGAATTCGACCTTTTCTTACTTTTGACTCTGCAAAAACTCTTACTGTTTCTCTTATTCATTCTCGTCTCGACTATTGTAACTCTCTTCTAATCGGTCTCCCTCTTACCAAACTCTCCCCTCTCCAATCTGTCTTGAATGCTGCAGCCAGGATCATATTCCTCACCAATCGTTACACCGATGCCTCTACCTTGTGCCAGTCATTACACTGGCTACCCATCCACTCCAGAATTCAGTATAAACTTATTACCCTCACCCACAAAGCCCTCCATGGCTCAGCACCACCCTACATCTCCTCCCTTGTTTCAGTATACCACCCTACCCGCGCCCTCCGTTCTGCTGATGACCTGAGGTTAGTATCCTCAATAGTCAGAACCTCCCACTCCCGTCTCCAAGACTTTACACGTGCCACGCCAATTCTTTGGAATGCACTTCCCAGGTCAATACGATTAGTCCCCAATCCCCACAATTTTAAGCGTGTCCTGAAAACGCATTTATTCAGACTGGCCTATCGCCTCAACACATTAACCTAACCTATCCCTGTGTGGCAGAGCCAAAAGTTTTACCATAACCAGGTTCCCAGCATCATGTTCCCACATGCTTTATGCATCCATTAGCCCTCTGTGTCTGTACTGTTACACACTTAACATTATGGCTGGTCCATACAATCAGAGCAACTGTTACCACCCACCTTTCGTGTCTACCTCTTTCCTCATAGACTGTAAGCTTGCGAGCAGGGCCCTCACTCCTCTTGTTATTTGTTATAATCTACTGTATGTGATTATTGTTATGCTGTAATGTCTATTGTCTGTACAAATCCCCTCTGAAATGTAAAGTGCTGCGGAATATGTCGGCGCTATAAAAATAAAATGTATTATTATTATTATTATTATATAGAGAGCAGGGAGGAGGCACAGGCAGTTTATACATGGCCATGATGAATTATATAGACAGCAGGGATGAGGCACAGGCAAGTTATACATGATCATAATGTATTATATAGAGAGCAGGGAGGAGGCACAGGCACGCTATACATGGCCATGATGTATTATATAGAGAATAGGGAGGAGGCACAGGCAAATTATACATGGTCATGAAGAATTATATAGAGAGCAGGGAAGAGGCACAGGCAGTTTATACAGTACATGGCCATGAAGAATTATATAGCGAGCAGGGAGGAAACACAGGCAGGTTATACATGGCCATGATGAATTATATAGACAGCAGGGATGAGGCACAGGCAAGTTATACATGGCCATGATGAATTATATAGAGAGCAAGGAGGAGGCACAGGCAGGTTATACATGACCATGATGTATTATATAGAGAGCAGGTAGGAGGCACAAGCAGGTTATACATGGCCATAATGTATTATATAGAGAGGAGGGAGGAGGCACAGGCAAGTTATACATGGCCATGATGTATTATATAGAGCGCAGGGAGGAGACACAGGCAGGTTATACATGGCCATAATGTATTATATAGAGAGCGGGGTGGAGGCACAGGCACTCTATACATGGCCATGATGTATTATATAGAGAATAGGGAGGAGGCACAGGCAAATTATACATGGTCATGAAGAATTATATAGAGAGCAGGGAGGAGGCACAGGCAGTTTATACAGTACATGGCCATGAAGAATTATATAGCGAGCAGGGAGGAGGCACAGGCAGGTTAAACATGGCCATGATGAATTATATAGACAGCAGGGATGAGGCACAGGCAAGTTATACATGGCCATGATGTATTATATAGAGAATAGGGAGGAGGCACAGGCAAATTATACATGGCCATGAAGAATTATATAGCGAGCAGGGAGGAGGCACAGGCAGGTTATACATGGCCATGATGAGTTATATATAGAGCAGGGAGGAGGCACAGGCAGGTTATATATGGCCATGATGAGTTATATATAGAGCAGGGAGGAGGCACAGGCAGGTTATACATGGCCATGATGTATTATAGAGAGGATAGGGAGGAGGCACAGGCAGGATATAAATGGCCATGATGTATTATATAGAGGATAGGGAGGAGGCACAGGCAGGTTATACATGGCCATGATGCATTATATAGAGGATAGGGAGGAGGCACAGGCACGTTATACATGGCCATGAAGAATTAGATAGAGAGCAGGGAGGAGGTACAGGCAGGTTATAAATGGCCATGATGTATTATATAGAGGATAGGGAGGAGGCACAGGCAGGCCATATATTGCTGTAATGTAATATACAGGGAGATGAAAGGGCGCAAGCGGCCTATAATTTTATAACTAAAATGGGAAGAAATTAAGCTTATACAAAGTCATAATAAATTATGCAATTCGGGGGGGTTACAGACTGGTTATCTATAGCCACAGTATTTAAAGGGGACCTGTCACCAAGTTAGGCTGATTCGAGTTACGGCCACCACCTTTCAGGGTTGATATACAGAATTCTATAATGCTGTATATCTGCCCCCAACCTGACCTGGAAGAGAAGAAAAATGACTTTTAATCTACTCATTGGCCGGGCCGTCTGGTCCGAGTGGTGTTGCTCTTCTTGGTCTGGTACCTCCCATCTTCTCACGATCGCCGTCCTCCTTCTTGGTTTGTGTGGATGACGCATCCCTGTATCATCCACACAGGCGCCCCGGCATCGCGCTCCTGCGCAGACGTACTTATCTGCCCTGTTGAAGTCAGAGTAAAGTACTGCAATGTGCAGGTGCTGGGCCTCTCTGACCTTCTGACCTTTCCCGACGCCTGCGCACTGCAACACTTTGCTCTGCCCTCAACAGGGCAGATAAGTGCGCCTGTGCAGGAGCGCAATGTCGGGGAGCCTGAGTGGACAAACAACCTGGTATAAAAAGCCTCGATCTTGGGTCTGACAAACAACTAATGTATGGTCACAGTGGACAACAGTTAATGATGAATCCCACATTGATTCAAATATAATCAATGCTCTTATAATTGCCGTCTCATGGAAATATCAGGCAGGTAATGGATCATTGACATATAACTTATCCCAATTTCCATGTACACAAGAAAAGTTTCTGCTGCCAAGAAAGATTCTCCACCATTAAAGTATGGCGGCTGTATAGAGGGTATAACTCATGATTTAGGGCGCTGCTTACCCATATTGTGAGTTGAGTCAACATCCTGTTGAAAAAGCTACAGTGAAACGTGCATCAGGGATGAAGCCAGGACCTGGGGGACATTAACTCACAATATTGTAGCTGCCTACATAAAAAATGGGATAAATTGTATACCAATGACCAACGGTATGGGATAAAGGAATTCTCTGTCAGGTTAATATTATTTATATGTACACACAGTCATATTATAGTACATTATTTTTATAGCACTTTGTCTCATCTTTTTTTGTTTTCCTTGGACTAGAACTCCTCCCATTTAACCCAGGTGTTTTTAAATTAGAAGGAGGCATTTATACCAGGTTGGTTGTCCTGACAGTAAATCATTAAAACTAGTTTTACAGTATTGTGCATTAATGAAATAAACTTTCATTTTTTTTTATAAACTGTTCAGTACTCCAATTTTTCTGGGGTTTTATATGACTGTAAATACAGCCTGTGCCCTCTATATACTGCAATATGACTGTATATACAGTGGGTGCGGAAAGTATTCAGACCCCTTTAAAATTTTCACTCTTTGGTTCATTGCAGCCATTTGGTAAATTCAAAAAAGTTCATTTTTTCTCATTAATGTACACTCTGCACCCCATCTTGACTGTAAAAAACAGAAATGTTTGCAAATTTATTAAAAAAGAAAAACTGAAATATCACATGGTCATAAGTATTCAGACCCTTTGCTTAGTATTGAGTAGAAGCACTTTTTGAGCTAGTACAGCAATGAGTCTTCTAGGGAATGATGCAACAAGTTTTTCACACCTGGATTTGGGGATCCTCTGCCATTCTTCCTTGCAGATCCTCTCCAGTTCTGTCAGGTTGGATGGTGAACGTTGGTCGACAGCCATTTTCAGGTCTCTCCAGCGATGCTCAATTGGGTTTAGGTCAGGGCTCTGCCTGGGCCAGTCAAGAATGGTCACAGAGTTGTGCTGAAACCACTCCCTTGCTATTTTAGCTGTGTGCTTAGGATTATTGTCTTGTTGGAAGGTGAATCTTCGGCCAAGTCTGAGGTCCAGAGCACTCTGGAAACGGCTTTCACCCAGGATATCACTGAACTTGGCCGCATTCATGTTTCCTTCAATGGCAACCAGTCATCCTGTCCCTGCAGCTGAAAAACACTCCCATAGCATGATGTTGCCACCACCATGTTTCACTGTTGGGATTGTATTGGGCAGATGATGAGCAGTGCCTGGTTTTCTCCACACATATCGCTTAGAATTATCACCAAAAAGTACTATCTCTGTGTTATCAGACTAGAGAATGTCATTTCTCATAGTCTGGGAGTCCTTCATTTGTTTTTTAAAATTCTGTGCAGGCTTTCATATGTCTGGAGCTGAGGAGAGTCTTCCGTGATCAGGCCACTGTATATAGTCATATTGTAGTATATAGAGGGCGCAGGCTGTTCATACAGTCATAATGTAGTATATAGAGGGCACAGGCTGTATATGCAGTCACAGTGTAGTATATAGAGGGCACAGGCTGTGCCCTCTATATACTACACTGTGACTGTATATACAGCCTGTGCCCTCTATATACTACATTATGACTATATATATATATACACACACATACATATATATATATACATATATATATACACATATATATATGACTATATATACAGCCTGTGCCCTCTATATACTACATGTGACTGTATATACAGCCTGTGCCCTCTAGGGCACAGGCTGTATAGTCACAGTGTAGTATATAGAGGGCACAGGCTGTATATACAGTCACATGTAGTATATAGAGTGCACAGGCTGTATATATAGTCACAGTGTAGTATATAGAGGGCACAGGCTGCATATACATTCACAGTGTAGTATATAGAGGGCACAGGCTGTATATACAGTCACATGTAATATATATAGAGGGCACAGGCTGTATATATAGTCATAGTGTAGTTTATAGAGGGCACAGGCTGTATATACAGTCATAGTGTAGTATATAGAGAGCACAGGCTGTATATACAGTCATAGTGTAGTATATAGAGAGCACAGGCTGTATATACAGTCGCATGTAATATATAGAGGGCACAGGCTGTATACACTCACTGGCCACTTTATTAGGTACACCTGTCCAACTGTGTGTTAAGACTTAATTTCTAATCAGCCAATCACATGGCGGCAACTCAGTGCATTTAGGCATGTAGACATGGTCAAGACAATCTCCTGCAGTTCAAACCGAGCATCAGTATGGGGAAGAAAGGTGATTTGAGTGCCTTTGAACGTGGCATGATTGTTGGTGCCAGAAGGGCTGGTCTGAGAATTTCAGAAACTGCTGATCTACTGGGATTTTCACGCACAACCATCTCTAGGGTTTACAGAGAATGGTCCGAAAAAGAAAAAAAATCCAGTGAGCGGCAGTTCTGTGGCCGGAAATGCCATGTTGATGCCAGAGGTCAGAGGAGAATGGGCAGACTGGTTCGAGCTGATAGAAAGGCAACAGTGACTCAAATTGCCACCCGTTACAACCAAGGTAGGCAGAAGAGCATCTCTGAACGCACAGTGCGTCGAACTTTGAGGCAGATGGGCTACAGCAGCAGAAGACCACACTGGGTACCACTCCTCTCAGCTAAGAACAGGAAACTGAGGCTACAATTTGCACAAGCTCATCGAAATTGGACAGTAGAAGATTGGAAAAACGTTGCCTGGTCTGATGAGTCTCGATTTCTGCTGCGACATTCGGATGGTAGGGTCAGAATTTGGCGTAAACAACATGAAAGCATGGATCCATCCTGCCTTGTATCAACGGTTCAGGCTGGTGGTGGTGGTGTCATGGTGTGGGGAATTTTTTCTGGGCACTCTTTGGGCCCCTTGGTACCAATTGAGCATCGTTGCAACGCCACAGCCTACCTGAGTATTGTTGCTGACCATGTCCATCCCTTTATGACCACAATGTACCCAACATCTGATGGCTACTTTCAGCAGGATAATGCGCCATGTCATAAAGCTCGAATCATCTCAGATTGGTTTCTTGAACATGACAATGAGTTTACTGTACTCAAATGGCCTCCTCAGTCACCAGATCTCAATCCAATAGAGCATCTTTGGGATGTGGTGGAACGGGAGATTCGCATCAGGGATGTGCAGCCGACAAATCTGCGCCAACTGTGTGATGCCATCATGTCAATATGGTCCAAAATCTCTGAGGAATGCTTCCAGCACCTTGTTGAATCTCTGCCACGAAGAATTGAGGCAGTTCTGAAGGCAAAAGGGGGTCCAACCCCTTACTAGCATGGTGTACCTAATAAAGTGGCCAGTGAGTGTATATAGTCATATTGTAGTATTTAGAGTGCACAGGCTGTATATACAGTCATAGTGTAGTATATAGAGGGCACAGGCTGTATGTACAGTCACAGTGTAGTATATAGAGGGCCTAGGCTGTATATACATAGTGTAGTATATAGAGGGCACAGGCTGCATATACATTCACAGTGTAGTATATAGAGGGAACAGGCTGTATATACAGTCACATGTAATATACAGAGGGCACAGGCTGTATATATAGTCATATTGTAGTATATAGAGTGCAAAGTCTCAGGCTGTGTATACAGTCATAGTGTTGTATATAGAGGGCACAGGCTGTATATACAGTCATAGTGTATTATATAGAGTGCCAATAAAGCTTATTTCAATTGAATAGAGGGCACGGGCTGTATATAGTCATAGTGTAGTATATCAAGGGCACAGGCTGTATATACAGTCATAGTGTAGTATATAGAGTGCACAGGCTGTATAGTCATAGTGTAGTATATAGAGTGCACAGGCTGTATAGTCATAGTGTAGTAAATAGATTGCACAGGCTGTATATACAGTCATAGTGTAGGTAGTATATAGAGGGCACAGGCTGTATAGTCATAGTGTAGTATATAGAGGGGACAGGCTGTATACACAGTCACAGTGTAGTATATAGAGTGCACAGGCTGTATATACAGTCATAGTGTAGTATATAGAGGGCACAGGCTGTATATACATAGTGTAGTATATAAAGCACACAGGCTGTATATACAGTCACAGTGTAGCCCCCATCCTGGATCTACCCCCACCCACCTTTCCTACAGCCCCTTCCCAACATCCCTACAGTCCCTATCCCTATTCCCTTTTGTACACTTGCTTTGGCAAAACTAATGTGTATTTAGTCCTGCCGATAAAGCTTCTTTGAATTTGTATATAGAGTGCACAGGCTGTATATACAGTCATAGTGTAGTATATAGAGTGCACAGGCTTTATACAGACATAGTGTAGTATATAGAGGGCACAGGCTGTATATACAGTCACAGTGTAGTATATAGAGAGCACAGGCAGTATATACAGTCACAGTGTAGTATATAGAGGGCCTAGGCTGTATATACAGTCATAGTGTAGTTTATAGAGGGCACAGGCTGTATATACAGTCATAGTGTAGTATATAGAGAGCACAGGCTGTATATACAGTCATAGTGTAGTATATAGAGGGCACAGGCTATATATACAGTCATAGTGTAGTATATAGAGAGCACAGGCTGTATATCCAGTCATAGTGTAGTATATAGAGGGTACAGGCTGTATATACAGTCATAGTGTAGTATATAGAGAGCACAGGCTGTATATACAGTCATAGTGTAGTATATAGAGGGCACAGGCTGTATATACAGTCATAGTGTAGTATATAGAGAGCACAGGCTGTATATATAGTCATAGTGTAGTATATAGAGAGCACAGGCTGTATATAGTTATAGTGTAGTATATAGAGAGCACAGGCTGTATATACAGTCATAGTGTAGTATATAGAGGGCACAGGCTGTATATACAGTCATAGTGTAGTATATAGAGAGCACAGGCTGTATATACAGTCATAGTGTAGTATATAGAGAGCACAGGCTGTATATAGTCATAGTGTGGCGCCCCTGAGGCTCAGTCGCCACAGAGGTACTGCATCTTCTCCTAAGGTGTGGTGCCCACCATCCAGGTAAGTTGGAGGCTCCTGACCACGCTCCAACACTCGCACCCCACACAATAGAGTAGTTCAGAAAAAACACATTGTGGGTGGCTCCCTGCTTAGAGAGAAGCAGAGCACCTTTGGTGGTTCCCTGCTTGGAACACTAAAGTGCTGGGAGGTGGGTGGAGTTTAGAATACATAAAAGAGCGGGATGGTTTAGGATTACAGGTCAATCTGAGGGAGGAAGTCACTCAGAGAGGAGTGAGGAAAGGAGATCCCTGGAAGAGGGATGGAGGAAGGAGGTGCTGGCACGGGAAAGGAAAGAAGGAGAAAGACATTGAACTGAAGCCTGAGCTTCCATAGAAGGAAAAGACAAGTACAGAACGTAGGAGTGAAAGGGAACACAGAGGACGTGGGAGGGAGAACCCTGCCTAGAAGTTCTAAGCGCAAGGCAGGGGCCCGGTCCCCGAGGTTGTATGGACACTAATGGTTCTGCAGCAGACACCGGTGGAGTAGTGGGCTGTAAATGCACTACTCCCATCTAAGACTTGAGGGCACAACAGCAACACGGATAGAGAGCCGGGACTCAGGAGTAAGGAGTCCCCGAAGCAGGCTGCAGCTGTCTGCCGTGCAAGTAGAGTTTTTGGGAACATCTGTCAGGAGGAACTCCAGTGTAACTCAGTACTAGGAGATCTTCACACTTAAAGGCGCTATAGAGGAGACGTTCAGAAAAGGCACACAAATTGGCGGAGTGTGGAAGGGAGCATTCCATCTTGCCTGGAGGTTGACGGAGTCCTTGACCCGGAGAACACGGCACAGAAGCGGGCACTACAGACTGTGAGTAAAGCTTTGGAACTACATGCCCTGGTGTCCTCCATTCCTTCCTGCGTCCGTCCGCCTGGCACTGCTACATCCCCTGCACCAGACACTACACCATCTAAGTGTCTCCACATCTACACTGCCCTGGGACAACAGCCCTGCCTGTCGAGGGCTATACCATCATTGCTGCACCACACCATCTGTCCCAGAGGATCTGCATGCAGCGTCGGCTTGACACCTCCATTGCCGAACACCACAGGTGGCGTCACGAACTATTCATCTTAACTACATTCCATTCACATCTTCTTATTACTTGGGCGCCCAGGGTCACGGTCCGGGTCACCGCCGCTGTGACACATCCCCGATACCGGCCCGGTACCGAGTACCCCGCGGCCCTGGGAGGGCGACCCAATAGTGTAGTATATAGAGGGCACAGGCTGTATATACAGTCATAGTGTAGTATATAGAGGGCACAGGCTGTATATACAGTCATAGTGTAGTATATAGAGAGCACAGGCTGTACAGTCATAGTGTAGTATATAGAGGGCACAGGCTGTATATACATAGTGCAGTATATATAGACATAGTGCAGTATATAGAGGGCACAGGCTGTATATACAGTCATAGTGTAGTATATAGAGGGCACAGGCTGTATATACAGTCATAGGGTAGTATAGAGGGCACAGGCTGTACAGTCATAGTGTAGTATATAGAGAGCACAGGCTGTATATACAGTCATAGTGTAGTATATAGGGGGCACAGGCTGTATATACAGTCATAGTGTAGTATATAGAGAGCACAGGCTGTATATACAGTCATAGTGTAGTATATAGGGGGCACAGGCTGTATATACAGTCATAGTGTAGTATATAGGGGGCACAGGCTGTATATACAGTCATAGTGTAGTATATAGAGAGCACAGGCTGTATATACAGTCATAGTGTAGTATATAGGGGCACAGGCTGTATATACAGTCATAGTGTAGTATATAGGGGGCACAGGCTGTATATACAGTCATAGTGTAGTATATAGAGAGCACAGGCTGTATATACAGTCATAGTGTAGTATATAGGGGCACAGGCTGTATATACAGTCATAGTGTAGTATATAGAGGGCACAGGCTGTATATACATAGTGCAGTATATATATAGACATAGTGCAGTATATAGAGGGCACAGGCAGTATATACAGTCATAGTGTAGTATATAGAGGGCACAGGCTGTATATACAGTCATAGTGTAGTATATAGAGGGCACAGGCTGTATATACATAGTGCAGTATATATATATAGACATAGTGCAGTATATAGAGGGCACAGGCAGTATATACAGTCATAGTGTAGTATATAGAGGGCACAGGCTGTATATACAGTCATAGTGTAGTATATAGAGGGCACAGGCTGTATATACAGTCATAGTGTAGTATATAGAGGGCACAGGCTGTATATACATAGTGCAGTATATAGAGGGCACAGGCTGTATACAGTCATAGTGCAGTATATAGAGGGCACAGGCTGTATATACAGCCATAGTGCAGTATATAGAGGGCACAGGCTGTATATACAGCCATAGTGCAGTACATAGAGGGCACAGGCTGTATATACATAGTGCAGTATATAGAGGGCACAGGCTGTATACAGTCATAGTGCAGTATATAGAGGGCACAGGCTGTATACAGTCATAGTGTAGTATATAGAGGGCACAGGCTGTATATACATAGTGCAGTATATAGAGGGCACAGGCTGTATACAGTCATAGTGCAGTATATAGAGGGCACAGGCTGTATATACAGCCATAGTGCAGTATATAGAGGGCACAGGCTGTATATACATAGTGCAGTATATAGAGGGCACAGGCTGTATATACATAGTGCAGTATATAGAGGGCACAGGCTGTATATACATAGTGTAGTATATAGAGGGCACAGGCTGTATATACAGCCATAGTGCAGTATATAGAGGGCACAGGCTGTATATACAGCCATAGTGCAGTATATAGAGGGCACAGGCTGTATATACATAGTGCAGTATATAGAGGGCACAGGCTGTATATACATAGTGCAGTATATAGAGGGCACAGGCTGTATATACATAGTGCAGTATATAGAGGGCACAGGCTGTATATACATAGTGCAGTATATAGAGGGCACAGGCTGTATATACATAGTGCAGTATATAGAGCGCACAGGCTGTATATACAGCCATAGTGTAGTATATAGAGGGCACAGGCTGTATATACATAGTGCAGTATATAGAGGGCACAGGCTGTATATACATAGTGCAGTATATAGAGGGCACAGGCTGTATATACATAGTGCAGTATATAGAGGGCACAGGCTGTATATACATAGTGCAGTATATAGAGGGCACAGGCTGTATATACATAGTGCAGTATATAGAGCGCACAGGCTGTATATACAGCCATAGTGTAGTATATAGAGGGCACAGGCTGTATATACATAGTGCAGTATATAGAGGGCACAGGCTGTATATACATAGTGCAGTATATAGAGGGCACAGGCTGTATATACATAGTGCAGTATATAGAGCGCACAGGCTGTATATACATAGTGCAGTATATAGAGCGCACAGGCTGTATATACAGCCATAGTGCAGTATATAGAGGGCACAGGCTGTATATACATAGTGCAGTATATAGAGGGCACAGGCTGTATATACATAGTGCAGTATATAGAGGGCACAGGCTGTATATACATAGTGCAGTATATAGAGGGCACAGGCTGTATATACATAGTGCAGTATATAGAGGGCACAGGCTGTATATACATAGTGCAGTAGTCCCAGTGGAGTATGTGTATACACGGTAGAGGGATACACGGACTTTTCCCTCTGATGCAATGCAGGCTCGGGCTTCTCATCCTCCCTTCTCTTTCTTGTCCCACTTCTCTCCCCCCACACACACATCTGGCCCAATGTCTTTCTGTTCCCTCCTTTTTGTTCTCGCAGCTGTGTACATGACACCCCCTGAGTGATCCCCCCTGACAGGTGATGAATTGGCAGCACAGAGAGGAGCCGGGGCCGCAGCCGCTGCAGACTCTCTGGCGCCAGCCCCGTGACGTCACTCCCCTCCTCCCCGCGCTCTCTCAGCCCCATTCATGTCCGGCCCACTCCCAGAGCTCGCTGTCCCCGGGCCGGCGCCGCCGAGGCGGTTGCCATGGAGACGCGGCCTGTCAATCACGGGGGGAGAAATGAGCCTCTACATTCCGTCACCTCGGCCCCTGTGTGTGGAGCCGCTCCGGGGCCCGCACACCTGCACACATTTGCATTTCTTAGGTTTCAATGCAGAATCTGGAGGGAGAAGGAATGAAGCTCCCTGCTCTGCGCAGACCGCGCTCCCAGCCATAGTGTGGCGTGTGCACATAGACGTGTGGAAGTTTTTTCAGCGGTTTTTTCACCCGTGCGGTTTTTGTGAATAAGGCCACGTTCACACATTCAGTATTTGGTCAGAATTTTACCTCAGACCATGATGGGTCCGCTCACGCTGGCGAGTAGTCAGCGTATGACTCGGAGGAGCGCGCACTCCCTCCAATGTTATGCCATGGAGCGTTTAGTTTCTCATGCTGGGTCGGAATGAGAAAAAAAAATGGCTGCATTGTGCGATTGGCAGGGTATATTGACAGCGCGCATCAGGACAAGTCTGGGGGCGTGCAAAACATCGGACTGCACTCGGACAACATCCGAGTGCATTGCGATTACCGCGGACGTCAGCAATAGAGAAGATGGAGAAATTAGATTCTCCATCTTCTCCACAGTCGTGATCAGATTCTCGCATGCGTGAGAATTGGAGCGCAGTAAAACGACGCTCGGCTTGCGCTCTCAGCAGAGTTTGATCCGAGGGTCATTCACATGAGAGAACCATACATTTTGCTGAAACTAACACGGTGTCATTTTTGTGTCTTTTTTGTGACACCCAGCTTCATTTTTATGTCGCTGTCCTATTCTTTTTCTTTTTTTTAAAAAAAATTTTGATCCTTATTCTGTATCAAATATTTTTTTTATATGGAACACATTTTTTTATGGGAGCAGGATTAGAGACAGTGAAAGATTTGGAGTGACAGTAGCATTTTTATTTTTTAATTATTTATTTCTTTTTTATACCTGTATATTTATTTTTTATTTATTTTGTCCCCCATAAGGTCATAAAAGGCCTTTGGGGGATATTTAAATGTTCAATTATTTTTATTTTCGTCTCATTTCGCTTGTAACTAGCGCTGATATATTTGCCCGGTTACAGGGGAAATTCAGCCTCCGGACTGCACAGCAAAGCTGTCTGAGTCTCCTGTGACCCCACAACTTCCTCCTTATGCACAGTTATGAAAACTGTTGGAGGAAAAATAGCGCAATACGGTCTTATCCGAGATTAAATAGTCAGTGTAAGGTAATAGCACTCTCCAGATGTAGCTTAAGACAAGCGTTGGAGAGATTCGCTGCCTCAGATCCACCGATCCATGAGGGGCCGGCTGTTGAGAATACAGCCTGTCCCCGCTGCTGAAGATAAATGAATATTCATGCTCCCCACACCCCCATGGGCGTGGAGAGGAGTCAATACCATTTAACTTTAATAGCAGACAGTTTTAGCTGCAGGCTCACACTGCCCGCATGTACATGCGGCTGTAGCGGGGTCTTGGAGGCAGGCCACTGCAGGGCGGCTCACCCTGAGGCAATGGGCGGCCAGGGAAATATCCCTGCAGCTTGGCAGCGGAGCTGCTGGGATCCGATGGAGTCCTGCTTTCTGTCTGATACAGTGCGGCTGGATGATATCATCATTCAGCGCACTGCTTCAGACAGAAAGCTGCCACCGAGGAAGATTCTGTCGGGATGTGCTGCGGAGAGGTGAGTGGTGCTGTGTGTCTGCCT
Source organism: Dendrobates tinctorius (assembly GCF_039654945.1). Classification (NCBI taxonomy): domain Eukaryota; kingdom Metazoa; phylum Chordata; class Amphibia; order Anura; family Dendrobatidae; genus Dendrobates; species Dendrobates tinctorius. The sequence continues at coordinate 13,173,574 of NW_027361689.1, read as the reverse complement.
GCCTGTGTGTGTATGTGGTGCGGTGCTGTATGTGTGTGTGTGAGAGAGAGTGGTGCGGTGCTGTGTGTATTGGAGATGAGCAGTGATGGGGTTGGTGGAAAGGAAGATGGGGAAGGAGGCAATGATGGAGGTGGTGGTATGGGCAATGATGGGGTGGGGGAGAAGGCAATGATGGTTGTGGAAAGGACAATGATGGTTTTGGTGGGGGGAGGCAATGATGGAGGTGTTGAAATGGGCAATGACGGGGGTGGTGGGGGAGACAACAATGATGGTTGTAGTGGAAAGGACAATGGTGGTGGGGAGGAGGCAATGATTGAGGTGATGGAATGTTCAATTATGGGGGTTGTGGGGGAGAAAGCAATGATGGAGGTGGTGGAAATGGCAATGATAGGGGTGGTGGGGGAGAAGGCAATGATGGAGTTGGTGATGAGGACAATGATGGGGTGGAGGGGGAGAACAGTGATGGAGGTGGAGAGGGGCTGCATTATACCCTATGAGGCGGGCAGCATTATACCCTATGAGGGGGCTGCATTATACTTTGAGGGGGCTACATTATATTCTGTGGGGGGACTGCATTATATTCTATGTGGCATTATATTCTATGTGGGGGCTGCATTATATTCTGTGTGGGGGCTGCATTATTCTCTCGGGACTACATTATATTTTGGGGGTGCTGCATCATATTATATGAGGGGGACAGCGTTATGCCCTATGAGGGGGGTACAGTATACTGTATGGTGGGGCTGAATTATACTCTATGAGTGTGCTACATTATATTCTATGGGGGATTGCATTATGACTTATGATGGGTTTGCATTATATTTTGTGGGGTGCTGCATTATATTCTATGCGGGGGGCTGCATTACATTCTATGAGATGGGGCTGCATTATATTCTATGAGAGGGCTGCATTATATTCTATGAGGGGGGCTACATTATATTCTATGAGGGGGCTATTTTGTACCCTATGAGGGGGCTACTTTATATTCTATGAGGGAGCTACCCCAACCCCTGCTACATAATTAAGATGTGTACTACCTTATATTATACCCGGATATTAGCGTGTTTTTTTTCTACACAATTGGTAGTCTTGTATTTATTTCTATGTAGCTACATAGTGGGCCGAAAGAATGATTTTTTCTGGAGCAGTGTGTGGAGCAATAGCGTAGCTTCCGAGGGGCAGAGGGAGCGGTGGCCCCCGGGCCCCGCGCTCTGAGGGGGCCCACCCGGAGCTACGCTACTGTAACTGTATAGGCGTGCGCAGCGCACCGATACAGTTACATTCTGCGGCAGAGCAGGGAGAATCAATCTCCCTGCTCTGCCGCCTGGCCGCTATGGGGCCCCTGAGCAGGTGAGGGGGGGGCGGTGCCAGCAGTGGGCCCCCCACCTGTCATCGATCGCAGGTTCAGCTGCCGATACAGCTGACCTCCCATCATCCTCGCTGGCAGCGGGCGAGATGACGTCACTGCCCGGCGCCCGCTGTCAGGAGATGAGCGGGAGCAGTGAGCAGCGCAGGAGCAAGAAGGTGAGTACTGTATTTTTTTTTTTGGGGGTGCATTATACTACAGTCTGCCTATAGAGGGCTGCCTTATACTACAGTCTGTCTATAGGGGATGGGGAGGCTGCCTTACACTACAGTCTGCCTATAGGAGATGGGGGGCTGCCTTATACTACAAAGAAAAAAGGAAGCACCCTGTAGCGCCATAACATGCAAACATGAAAATTGAAAAATGAATTGCATAATTGAGAAAGTTTAGCGCATAAAATGGCCAAGTTATGTGTACCTGGAAGCCATGGTAAGGCATTTCTCGTTTTCCAGGACCCTATCTAATGCCAATCCTCACTTAAGGTACTTAGCGATGTACCAACGATCCCGACCAGCGATATGATGCGGTCAGGATCGCTGGTACATCGCTAAGTGGTCGCTAGTGAGCTGCCACACAGGTAGATCTCACCAGCGACATCGCTGGGGACGGGGGTCGCTACTTACCTGTCACACCAGGCGATCCTGCGTCCTCCCGCCCGGCTCCACGCGTCGCTCGTCTCCACAGCAGGAAGCGCCGCAGGAAGCTGACGACGAGAAACAGTCCTGGAGGTTCTCGCGCAATCAGCGATAATCAGCGGGGGAGCGGGTCGTAGGTAAGTATCAGACACAGCGATATCGCTAGCAATATCGCTATAACGTCACTAGTTATAGCGATATTGCTAGCGATATCTCTTAGTGTGACAGGCCCTTTAGACTGAAGTCTTCATCTGAATGGGAACTTATGTAAATCCTCTGTTTAGACTGAAGTCTATATCTCTGTGGAGGGGTAGTGGCCCTGCTTTGATTAGAAACGCCTGCGGCTAACAGGTGGAGTGCTCAGTCAGAAGGTTAATGAATACAAATTTCAAAAACTGACTTCCAAGTATAAGCATAGTGTGAACAGGTCACCAACTCATTTACATACAAGCAAAAAAAGGAAGCACACTGTAGCGCCATGATGGGGAGGCTGCCTTATACTACAGTCTGCCTATAGGGGATGGAGGGGCTGCCTTAAAGTACTACAGTCTGCCTATAGGGTGGGGGTGCTGCCTTATATTACAGTCTGCCTATAGGGGATGGGGGGCTACCTTATACTACAGTCTGCCTATAGGGGATGGGGAGGCTGCCTTATACTACAGTCTGCCTATAGGGGATGGGGGGCTGCCTTATACTACAATCTGCCTATAGGGGATGGGGGGGCTGCCTTATACTATAGTCTGCCTATTGGGGGGGTGCTGCCTTATATTACAGTTTGCCTATGGGGGAGTGCTGCCTTATATTACAGTCTGCCTATATGGGTGCTGCCTTACATTAGTCTTTTTATGGGGGGCTTCAATATACTATTGAGTCTGCCTATGGGGGCTGCCTTATACTGTAGAGTCTGCCTATGGGGGCTGCATTATACTATACTGAAGACTATCTGGTGTATTATACTATATAGAGGCTATCTAAGGGGCCATCATACAATGTGGAGATTACAGTGAGGGGGCCATCATACTGTGTTGAATCCATCATTGAGACATACTAAGGGGTCAGTATTTATGCAGTGAGGGGGCATTATACTGTTTATTGGGGAGCTGTACAGGGGGGAGACTCGGGACATTATTAAATGTAAAGTGGGCACTTATTGTTATAGGGGAAATCAGGTTACTATGACTGTCAAATGGGGGCACACAGAGGGCATTATTACATTCTAGGGGATAAAATGTGGGCACTGTTTTCTAGGGCACTTGCACCTGGCATTGCCATATTCTAGAGTGTTGCTTTAGAATTTAGAGGGCACACAGAACCACACAATAGGTAAAGTAATAGGGACACATACGGCAGCAGCGGCTCAGCATTGGAGTATCAGGTGCAGTAATAGGGACACATACGGCAGCAGCGGCTCAGCATTGGGGTATCAGGTGCAGTAAGAGGGACACATACGGCAGCAGCAGCTCAGCATTGGAGTATCAGGTGCAGTAATAGTGACATGGCAGCAGCGGCTCAGCATTGGGGTATCAGGTGCAGTAATAGGGACACATACGGCAGCAGCGGCTCAGCATTGGTTTATCAGGTGCAGTAATAGGGACACATACGGCAGCAGCGGCTCAGCATTGGGGTATCAGGTGCAGTAATAAGGACACATACGACAGCAGCGGCTCAGCATTGGGGTATCAGGTGCAGTAATAGGGACACATACGGCAGCAGCGGCTCAGCATTGGGGTATCAGGTGCAGTAATAGGGACACATACGGCAGCAGCGGCTCAGCATTGGTTTATCAGGTGCAGTAATAGGGACACATACGGCAGCAGCGGCTCAGCATTGGGGTATCAGGTGCAGTAATAGGGACACATACGGCAGCAGCGGCTCAGCATTGGGGTATCAGGTGCAGTAATAGGGACACATACGGCAGCAGCGGCTCAGCATTGGGGTATCAGGTGTAGTAATAGGGACACATACGGCAGCAGCGGCTCAGCATTGGGGTATCAGGTGTAGTAATAGGGACACATACGGCAGTAGCGGCTCAGCATTGGGGTATCAGGTGCAGTAATAGGGACACATACGACAGCAGCGGCTCAGCATTGGGGTATCAGGTGCAGAAATAGGGACACATACGGCAGCAGCGGCTCAGCATTGGGGTATCAGGTGTAGTAATAGGGACACATACGGCAGCAGCGGCTCAGCATTGGGGTATCAGCAGGATGATGGGTTTGCGCAGGTTGGGGATACATGGTGATGGGGCTGGAATATGAGAAGTGAAACGTGTCTTTCTTGTATTCTCTGTAGCCGAGTCCTGGCTGGATACGTTGTCATTGTCGGTCTGGGCCAGATGGAAAAGACGTGAAAAGTGAACGATTCCATCAGAAAAAACGTCAGCGGTAAGACACCAACTATAACTGTGCAGTAATCACTTATATATTTTGTACGACTGGTATTTACCACTGACCATATGACGGTAATATCCATGTTGGTCTTTATATAGAGATTATTTTCAGTAACAGCGCAGCCATCTCCTACATCCACTATTAGGGGGCGTCACCGAGTAATCAAAGTTACCTGGTTAGAGATGGGCGGGGCGGCTCTGCCGGATTTCTATTTATGTTATCTTGCCGGGCAGGTTAAAGTCTTGAGTAAATGGATGCCTGATAGTCTACTGCCTAAAGGGGGCTTTACACATAGTGATATCGCTAGCAATATCGCTAAAGCGTCACCGATTTTGTGACGCAGCAGCGATATCGCTAGCGATCTCGCTACATGTGATACTTAACTCCGACCGGCTCCCCCGCTGGCTATCGCTGATCACGCGAGATCGTCCACGTCCATTTCTCGTCGTCAGCTTCCTGCTGGCGCCGATGAGCGAGCTATGGACGCGGGCGGAAGACGGCGGTCATCGCTATGTCTGAAAGTTAAGAGCGACCGCTGCTGCGTCGCTGGTGAGATCTGCCTGTGTGGCAGCTCACTGGCGACCATTTAGCGATGCATCAGCGATCCTGACCAGGTCGTATCGTGGTCGGGATCGCTGGTGCATCGCTAAATGTAAAGGGGCCTTAATTCCGAGAGTCACCTGGCCCACGCTGTGAGAATTGACTGCCCACTGGGTTTTTTGGAAATGGATAAACCTGGCATTCCCCGATTATTGCCTTTACTCCAATTGGCGAGGTCAGTCTGGAGACAGATTAAAAAGGTGGTCCACTTTGGGGATATTGTAACCGAAATGCCATTCTGGAATAATGCTTATTTCCCGGTGCTTCTGAACCACCCATCCACTGACTTCTGGATTGCGCACGGTGTTTCCTCAATCACAGATTTTTATGTAAATGGTGTCCTAATGTCCTTTGAACAAATTCAAATTCAGTCCCATTTTTTTTTGTTACCCTCATCATAGATCAGCGATTCAGTCACATTTACGATCTGTGGGCGGGATCCAGACTATCTCATCTTTTCCTTTAATAGGAATCCGTAAGTCGCAGGGGCCCCGGGGCCTCATTTCTGCTCTATACATATATGCTGTCTGTGGGAACTGCCCTGGTAGCGGTCAGGGTGAGGTGGAGTCTTATTCCTGATGCTCAGGACGAGGATTTCCCAATCTTCTTGAGTCTTCGATTGGGGTGTCTCCATCGATCAATAATAAAATAATTAAATTATATATGATACACCATTCATATTTAACCCGTCACATCTCTTCAAAATGTGTCGACTCCAGTCCTCGGATTTTTTGAGATGCCACTCAGCATAGGCAGACTCTACTCGTATGGTGTGGAGTTGTCCTATTATCCTCTCCTACTGGAGTGAAGTGACATTGTTACTAACTTCACTAGTACAAATCCCGGTTCCCCTTAACCCGTTGGTCTGTTTATTTGGGGTGTTGGACGGGGAGATGTGGGGACACTATGTTAGAATCTTCTTGCGGGAGACACTTTCTGGCTAGAAAGATGCTGGCGTTACGGTGGATGGGTGGTGCACATCCTTCTCTCAGAGCGTGGATTGAATCTGTAAATTCAGTTATACGGTTTGAATGAACGTTATATCAGAACCAGGGCTGTCCAGGGAAATTTGATAAAATTTGGGATAGGTGGTGTAACGGGGTCTTCCAAGCTGGGGTACCTCTTTCAGTACCACCCCGTATTTTCGGAGGTCCGCTCTGCGTTGGCTGGAGTCTGAATGAATGACGCTGGCTGGAATTCCTCTGAGTGCATGGGCGCATATAAAAGATCACTGCTTCTCCGTGTATTTCCAGTCTGACAACACTTTACTCACAGGACACAGAATATATCACACAGATACAGAGGGCCGGCCAATAGACAAGCATCAGGCCAGACATGCATTACAAAAGCCGCAGGTGGCCGGAGCCTGCGTATGTTTACTGTGGGAATTACAAAGGTGGGGGGAGGGCGGACACTGCTGATACATTAGGGACATGCATCTCACATGGAACCTATTATATATACATATAACTGCACAACATATTCTGGGTGCTGAGTGGTTCTGTAACAGGTGGAACTCCTCTCCTCTCACCATTCCAGTGTGTAGTGGTTCAGTAAATACTATAGTTAAAATATTTTAGGTTACCTTATGGCATCGAATTGCTATTAATACTGTATACATATGCTTGGCAGTGTGTTAGTAGTAGTTGTAGGATAATTAGATATGTAGTGTCATTTTGAGATGTATATCGCCAAATGGATATAAACACAATGTTTTGCTCACTTGTTGATTTGGTTTATTAACACTGCAACAATACTTGGACTTATGAGTTTAATAGTTGTACTAAGGAGCTAACATGTAAGGTTGCTGTTCCTTTATAGTTGTTTGGACAAATGCATATGTATCACTTTGGCTGTATTCATGTTTGTATATGTTTTATAGTTAAAAAACGAATTTTTTAAAAAAAAGTTACCTGGTTGGGGCCCCACTCAGAAGTTTCGCCCCCCCGAACCAAAACCCTAGCTAAGCCTCTGGTATGGAAGATGGGGCTCCGTCGGCTCTTCCAATTACCATGTACACAGCGCTTCTTTAGCAGGAGACCAGGGTGCGCAGAGAAACAGCGGACCCACCGCATTGCGAATTTCAGCTGCCTAATTTTATCTATGGGAAAAATGTCAATGCAAACTTTTTATGCATTCAATCCTCGAAACAGGTAAATTCTTGGCCTAAATGTAAAAAAAAACCAAAGTATGGTTGAGATTTCTGAGATAAGAAAAATCTTCCGGATGCAAAAATCTACAAAGACTATGTAACATCTGCACATACCACTAGGATGAAACTCTTTTAGAATTGCACTGGGGAGGTGTTCGTTGACCACTTGCTGTACACAATATTAAAGGGGTTGTCCAATATTCAGACGACTCCTTCGGAAACCATATGTTTCCTTAGCACAGGACACTTCCACCATTACTATCCCTTCCTCCTGGACTATCTCTACGTTGGCTATTCCCGTCAGCCCCAGGGATTTCCTGTCCAGTCACACAGTGCAGTACGGCCGCCCTCTGCGATAGATTCTTGCTGATGCTTGCAGCCCACTGAACTTTAATTTCACCTTGGTTACTGTACTTACCTATCTGATTCTCTACCAGGAAGCAGTCCCTTTTATACTGGGACTTGTCTCTCCCACCATGGGCTAATACCTATCTGTAACTATATCTGTCCTTATGTGGCGCCCCTGAGGCTCAGTCGCCACAGAGGTACTGCACCTCCTCCTGAGGTGTGGTATCCCACCATCCAGGTAAGGTGGAGACTCCTGACCACACTCCAACACCTGCACCCCACACCACAAAGTAGTGTAGCAAAGCACCTTCGGCGGCTCCCTGCTTGGAGTATAGCAAAGCACCCATTGGTGGCTCCCTGCTTGGAACACGAAACGTGCTGGTAGGTGGGTGGAGTTAGTTTACATTACAAGGAGCGGGAAGAGTTTAGGACAACAGTTAGTTGGTTGGAGAGCTGGAGAGAAGAAGATCCCTGGAGAGAGGGATAGATGGATGGAAGTGCTGCAGCAGACCCCAGTGACCTGGGTCTGCTGGCACGGGAAAGGGAGAGAGAGCGCAACATAGACTGAAAGCCTGATTCTCCATAGAAAGAAAGGATTAGTACGGAACGTGAGGAGTAAAAGAGAACAGAAGACGTGGGTGAGAAGAGAACCCTTCCTAGAAGTTCTAAGCGCAAGGCCGGGGCCCGGTCCCCGAGGTTGTATGGATACTAATGGACCTGCAGAAGACACCGGAGGAATAGAAGTAGTGACCACTTTATTCCCACACAAGACTTGGGGGCACAACAGCAACTGGATAGTGAGTCGGGACTTAGTAGCAAGAAGTCCCCGAAGCAGGCTACAGCTGTCTGCCGTACAAGTAGGGTTCATAAGAACATCGGACAGGAGGAACTCCAGTGTAACTCAGTATTAGGAGTACTTCACTCAAAGGCGCTATAAGAGGAGACGGTCAGAAAGGCACATGTTGGCAGAGTGTTGGAAGGGAGTATTCCATCTGGCCTGGAGGTTGACAGTCCCTGACCCGGAGGACACGGTACGGAGGCAGGCATCTGTTTTTACAACAGACTGTGAGTAAAGCTTTGGAACTACATGCCCTGGTGTCCTCCACTTATTCCTGCGCCAACCTGCCCAGCACTGCTACATCCCTTGCGCCTGACACTACACCATCTACGTGTCACTTCACCTACTCTGCCCTGGGACTACAGCCCTGCCTGTGGAGGGCTATAACATCTCTGCTGCACCACACCATCTGTCCCAGAGGATCTGTCTGCAGCGTCGGCTTACATCTTCATAGCCGAACACCACAGGTGGCGTCACGAACTATTCATTTCCACTACAAAGCACCATTCAATCTCCCTTTTTACTTGGGCGCCCAGGGCCACGGACCGGGTCACCGCTGCTGGCTGTGACAATCCCCTCTGAGAGACCGGCCCGGTACCGAGTACCCCACAGCCCTGGGAGGGCGACCCAAAACTTGGCGTCACGAACAGGATGACGAGACCTGATGCCATCGGGTTCTGTGTGCCTAAGACTCAAAGTTTTTGAAAATGTGCAGAAGACCCAATTTAATAGACTGTAAAATGAACGCTAAAAAGAGGCCGCTGGTGCGATGAAGAAGGGCGTGACAACATGGGTGGTTCTAAGAAAAGACCATGGACTGTCCTGGGCCTCCTCTGTCTGAACGTCTATGCGACAACGACGTGGCACACCCCCCGAGGGGTTCGTATACTGGCTTGGTATGGAGGAGTTGGAAGAAGACGCCTCCCTCAGAAGGAGGGGCGAGGGCCAGTGGCGGGAAAAGAGCTCAGGCAGGAAGAAGAACGACAGAACGCCATCTTGGAAGGAGAAGGGAGGAGGCCTGTGGAGCGCGCGGAGGTTGAGTTGGATCTCCCAGGCGCCATGGCTGAAGGCTCCAACCCCGTCTCCGGGATGAACCGCCAACAGCTGGAGGACGAGATAACCCAGCTGACATGCCGCCTGCGACTGAGGCAGGAAGCGTTATGGACATTGACCCGGCAGCGCGCCCAGGAGGGGCCTGCACCTGCGGTACCCGCAACACCGGTACCTGTCACCGCTGTACCGGATCTCCGCCAGGAAGACCAGGTAGCACCTGAGACGGCTGCAATAACCCCGGCAGCGTCTGTGGGCATCTCCCTGCCGCTCCATGTTGCCAAGGGAGCCGAAGCGGAGGAAGAGGAGCTCCCGCCGGGACCTGCCGCAGCTGCGCAGATCCCACAGGAGACCTCCGCGGATACGGAGCCGCCATCTGCTGCCCCTGCGCCTCTGCCGCCTCAACAGCCCATCCCGGTGGATATCCCCGATGCCGCCGCCTATCTCCAACCTGCACCGGAGTGCCGCTAGGAGGCTCCAGGTACGTCTGGCATCCCTGCACCAGGGAAGACCTTGGGGTGTACCGTGGTCGCAGCAGCTGGCCAGGTCGTGCTAGATTTGGTCTGGGACCGGGATACCAGTCCCCCGGGGGAACACCGAACCCCTAACCATAGTACCACGGGCTAGGGTGGGCAGAGATCAGTCCCGGGAAGAGGAGGAAGTGACGAAGGCCCACTGCCGGGAGACCATCCGACACCTGGCTGCCGAACAGCGGGAGAGGGAGCTGAGAAGGTTGTGCTGGGCCCTGACCTAGACCACAAAGAAAAAACCCATGCTGGTCACTATGGTCCCCGGGATTCGGCAGGATGGGGCCAGGTTCTCAATGTGAACCATGAGCGGGGGTTCGGTTTTATTTCTGACCCCAAACGGATCTCCGACCTGTTCTTTAACCGGAGAGACATGGAGTCCCATCTGAAAAAGAGACACCCTGCCCGGAACCTACACACAGGGGATTACGTGACTTTCACGCGGCATGAGGGGCTAAGGGGGTGGTATGCCCTAAATATACACCGTATCCTGGAGGATTTCATCGAGAGTTACAGGCAGAAGCAACCTGCTGCTCCTCCACCCACAGTCATCACCAAAGCCGTGCGAGTATCTGCCCCCATAAGCCAAGCAGCATCAGCACCAGTCCAGCAGCCAAAAGTACAAGAGGTCACCAATTTCACCCTTTGGGAGGAAAAGTACGTGCGTTCTGCCAACTCATTTTTCACCCCAGGAGGGGATCACCACTAGTAATTTACAGTAAACTAACTTTGTTGCCCAGGAGGGTATTTGCACCATTGTGCCTGTTTTTTCAGTTTTGCTAATATATTTCTATTTTTGATTGTTATCTGTTGATCCAGATGTTGCCTAGTTCCATTGGCAGCCTTTGCACTTGAACTGTGGAGATCATGGATGTTGAGTAATCTGGAACTGTAAATGTAAATAGTTTGCACCTCTTTAGGTGCCCTCTCTTGGTTTTACATAGGAACCTTCCCTTGAACAAGGACTACCTCGGAATAAGGACATTTCAAGACATAATGGCCGGACCAGTGTCTATTCTTTGCACTTATTGATAATGCTTAATAATTTTTGAATAAGAAGCTAGACAATGACAGATTTTATAGGGTCTAATTGAGAAATACAGTGACTGTGTTACAGAGTTTGAATAAAGATGTGAGAGTTAAATAAAAATGTGAAAGGTAAATGGAGAAGAAAAGTGTCACTAGCAAATGTGTTGCTCGAGTGAAAGTGAATCTGTTGCTATAGCACTTTGAATTAGGTAGCATAGCTTTAAATATAGATAGACAGTTAACTTGTTTGTAACGTTCAAGAATGATTGCCTCTCATATTGAGAAGATTAGATAAAAACTGTTTATTTTGCATTGCAAAATTTTGTATGTTCCTGTATTGTCAACTTTGTTTGCCTTGCAGCCTGCGGACGTGCTGTGTTTAACGGGGGGGGGGGCTCATTCGCCACAGAGGTACTGCACCTCCTCCTGAGGTGTGGTATCCCACCATCCAGGTAAGGTGGAGACTCCTGAACACACTCCAACACCTGCACGCCACACAACAAAGTAGTGTAGCAAAGCACCTTCAGCGGTTCCCTGCTGCTTGGAACACGAAACGTGCTGGGTGGTGGGTGGAATTAGTTTACATTACAAGGAGCGGGAAGAGTTTAGGACAACAGTTAGTTGGTTGGAGAGCTGGAGAGAAGAAGATCCCTGGAGAGAGGGATAGATGGATGGAGATGGAGTACGTGTCACTTCACCTACTCTGCCCTGGGACTACAGACCTGCCTGTGGAGGGCTATAACATCTCTGCTGCACCACACCATCTGTCCCAGAGGATCTGTCTGCAGCGTCGGCTTACATCTTCATTGCCGAACACCACAGGTGGCGTCATGAACTATTCATTTCCACTACAAAACACCATTCAATCTCCCTTTTACTTGGGCGCCCAGGGTGGTGGACCGGGTCACCGCTGCTGTGACAATCCCCTCTGAGAGACCGGCCCAGTACCGCGTACCCCACAGCCCTGGGAGGGCGGCCCACTTACAGTATGTAGCTGGCAAAACTTCCCCAATTATTACACACTAAATATATTACATCTTTAATGCCTATCCTATAGTTACTTCCCATCCTATGTCCTAAATCCTGCACTGTACACTATGTATTACAATACCTTACATTGCCTCCACTAAGCATTGCTACACTTATCTTGTATCTATTGCTTTCAGAATTTGAACCATCAATGTGTTTTTTTTTCAAATCTGCAGCATGTAATTTCTTTCAGCGTTTTTGCTGCGTTTTTCTCACCGATGCAAATGAATGGGTAAAAAAACACGCTGCAAAACGCACATAGTTTACTCAGTGATTTTGCCAAGACACTGTTTTTTGGTGTAGAAAAATCTGGTGCAAATACTCGGCGTGTACATATAATGGTCAGCAGGTTGGGGAACGGTTCAGCGCACTGCATTCCCAGTGCCTTATGATGTAACATGGAATAAAAAACAATATAAAGAATAAAAATACCTTTGACAAGTGTCTGTATTTTAAATATCAAGAAATCAGCATAATAATTCAATAGCAGACAGAAATGGATGGACAATAAGGACAATCGCAATCTACCTAGAGAAAAAACTGAGCAAAGCTCCAAAAAAAGCGACTATTAGTCCAGAGTAAAGTCAAAAAGTTTTTTATTTTAATTAAGACACATCCAGATACAAATGGGGGGAGTGGGCAATAAAAAGCCGCACACCGCATGGATAAAAAAAGGATTGTTGTACAACCAGAACCTATGCAGTAACAAGACATACATAAAGTTACTAAATTGTCACAAAGTGCATATGGTGCATGGCAATGTATGGCAATTAAGAATGGACCGCCAAACAGTATATATGATGAAGGAGTAACCCTCCGAAACGATCGTTGGGGTGGATTGCTGACTGCTGGAACCTCTGCCCGCCATTTCATTAGGTAATTTATGCTTCCTCTCTTATTACTATGCTTCTCAGGCGTCATATATCTGTCTAACCATGGTGAATGGTCACCTGCTATCTGATAATGATCTGTGTATTTAGCTGTTTACTTGATGGATGGAGCTGGTATAAAGAGATATATATATACATATATACTGTTTGGCGGTCCATTCTTAATTGCCATACATTGCCTTGCACCATATGCACTTTGTGACAATTTAGTAACTTTATGTATGTCTTGTTACTGATGTAACATGGAGTACGGCTGCACTTGTAATCCCAAACTCCATGTATCTGATGAATAAGCACTTTCAGTGGGTAAAGGGTCCAGGGCTCTTGGCTAGTAGGAAACATCATATAATGGAGAAGAATGTGGAAAATTCAATGTTACCACAATAACTACTGGAAAGTCTGCTTGTATCATGAGGGCAGGCATGTCTCAGAAACATCTGTGTTTTCAGTGTCCTGTTGGAATGAACTCATTCCCAGGTGCCAGTTCCCGGAGCGTACTCAGCTTACTATTTCTACTCCAGCCATGACAGTTGAAGATAGGAATGATTTATAGCTCTAAGGAAACCACAAAATAGAATTATCCTTTTATTTCGAGGCAATCTCTATATGTTGCATTTGATGGGCTTGAGCAGCGCTGCCATTAGGAATTTCGGGACCCATACTGGCAAAATTTTGGGGGCCCCCCTGAGACTCCGCCCAGGCTCCACCCCAGCACCGCCTCCACCCTTCAAACTGTCCACAGACCCACCGCTCTCTCTTGAAAAAACTCCACCTCTCACCAATCACACATTAAGACCTCATACCCATTGGCGATTAAAAAAAGGTCCGATTTCTGGACTGGAAAAAAGGATGGAGTGTTATGCCAGTGTCATGTGATTTCTATGCGATTTTTTTTTCCATCCGTTTTCCATCCATTTTTCATCCTTTTTTTTTCCCAGCCACTCTTTTTCTACAGTCATTTACAGGACCATTTACAGTGTTCTATACCACAGAATGGTGATGTATCCATTAAAAACGGATGGAAAACGGATGGTCCGTTTTTGGTCCTTTTTTTAATCGCACCCATTGACTTCTATTGGCGAAAATCGCTGCAAATCACAGCATGCTGCAGTTTTTTTCTCAGACCGATTTTGGCAGAGAAAAAAATCGCAAGTGAGATGTCACCCATTCACTAACATGGGTCAGAGTGCAATCCGATTAAAAATCGGATTGCAATTGTCCGATTTTATCGCCAGTGAGTATGAGGCCTAACAGTTCCCATCACCAGATCACACATATAGCCGGCAGCTTTTGTTTTGGCCAAAAGATTTTTGAAGCCGCCACAACAACATGGTAGACACTTTTGGCCACGCTCTACTCTACTGTAACCTATTAAATATTTGTTAAAATATGCAATACAATTTAGGTATATTTTTATTTATTTTTCAATTTTTAAAATGACCAATAATATCACATACAAGGAACAGATACCACCGCACCATGTCCAGACCACATATTACCACCACAGTGACCGAATATTATCACATACAAGGGACAAATGCCACAATACCATGTCCAGACCACATCTTACCACAACATAGTGACTGAATACTACAATACTGATCAGTAATAAAAAAAAACTACTATCACTATTAGTGCCATTATACACAGGAGATCTGTACTTAGTATGCATTGTCTGTGTACAGCTAATACAGTGATCAATGACATTATACACAGGAGCTCTGTATATAATGTATAGGTAATACAGTGATCACTGGTGACATTATACACAGGACCTCTGTATATAGTATACAGTGTATAGTGTCAGTGTATAGGTAACACACTAACTCACCAGTGATGTCTCTAGGTGAAGTCCTTCATCTTTGCTTTTCATCTTTCATCGAGCACAGACCGCCATCACTTCTTCCAGCCAGGGCTCATCTCTGCAGGAAATAACACAGTTATCTAGAGCTCCGCTTGCAGAAAACATTACTTATTTTTTCCCAACTTCTACATTACATCATATGAAGAAAAAAGGCAACATAGTATCACTCTGCACAGTAACAGGACCGCCCCCCCATTTAAAACAGTATACTAAAAAAATAAAGTAAATACATCACTGCAGTAATAATATCCCTTTATTAACCCCTATGATAATAATATCCCCCATCCTGACCCCTGTGTGTCTCATTCCTGGCTTCAGCGATATGTTCTCCCATCCTGCCCTCATGAGTATCCATCCTGCCCCATCTGTCTCCATCATATCCATCCTGCCCTATGATCCTGCATGATCTCTCTCCATCCTGCATGATCTGTCTCCATCCTGCCCCATCTGTCTCCATCCTGCCCCATCTGTCTCCAATCCTGCCCCATCTGTCTCCAATCCTGCCCCATCTGACTCCAACTCTGCCCCCTGTGTCTCCAATCCTGCTTCCACATCTTTCATACTGCTCCCGTGTGTCCTATCCTGCTCCATGATCCTGCACCATCTGTTTCCATCCTGCCCCATGATCCTGCACCATCTGTCTCCATCCTGCCCCATGATCCTGCCCTATCTGTCTCCATAATGCCCCTGTGTCTCCAATCCTGCCCCCATGTCTTCCATCTTGCCCCATGTCTCCAATCCTGCCCCATGATCCTGCCCCATCTGTCTCCATCCTGCCCCATCTGTCTCCATCCCGCACCATGTCTCTATCCTGCCCCCCGTGTCTCCAATCCTGCCACCATGTCTTTCATCCTGCCCCCATGTCTCCAATCCTGCCCCGTGTCTCCAGTCCTGCCCCTTGTGTCTGGAATCCTGCCCCCTGTCTCTGCAATCCTGCCCCCATGTCTTCCTGCCCCGTGTCTCCAGTCATGCCCCCTGTGTCTCCAATCCTGCCCCTGTGTCTCCAATCATGCCCCCAGTGTCTCCAATCATGCCCCCTGTGTCTCCAATCATGCCCCCTGTGTCTCCAATCCTGCCCCCATGCCTCATGTCCCCAATCATGCCCCCAGTGTCTACAATCCTGCCCCCATGTCTTTCATCCTTCCCCCATGTCTCCAATTCTTCCCCCGTGTCTCCAATCCTGCCCCATGTCTCCATTCTGCCCCCTGTGTCTCCAATCCTGCCCTGTTATGAATGGGTCACCGAGGAGGAAAAAACAACACAAGCCAAGTCTCAGAAAACCAGAGAGGTTGGTAACTATGCAGATTGCAGATCCCTGATCTTACCACACAACTAGTAGCAGTCGTGGAGCGTACCTACGATGATCCTAGATGCCTCCTCACAACCGGAGAGCTACATAAGCCTAAAGCAGGAAAAGAGGAAAACTAACTGCCCCAGAGCAGACCCAAAGGAAAGACAGCCCCCCACATGTATTGACGGTGAAACAAGATGAAAACACAAAGGCAGAAAAATAGGCTGAGCAAATGATGGGGCCCGACTAACTAATAATGTCCAACACTTCTGATAGCAAAAATTAACCCTGAAGTCACTAGACTTCTCCCACTATATCAGCACTCTGAAATATTCTGAGACAGAGCAAAAAGAGACCAATCTAATAAGGGACCAAAAGACAAATACAGATAAATAGGAGTGGAAATTCAACACAACCCCAGCAGGGGCTGGCTGACCACAAAAAACTGAATTGACCAACAAGAGCAAGTGTGAACAATAGCAGAAAACAAACTTAACTTGAGAAGACTGGAACAGAGCTGAAGTCCAAGACCTGAGAAGCAGACTGAATCACCAGCACCAGGATAGGGCGTCGGCTGTCTTATATCCAGTCTGATACTCCAGAGATCCAATCATTATCCTCCTCATCAGGTGGCAGATCACTACCAATTAAACCAACCTCACTACCTCCTGTCACCACCAGAGGGAGAACGGAAGGAGAACTCTCAACTGGTGGAGCAGAAAATGAGTTCACAACTCTGCCCCCTGTCTTCAATCCTGCCCCCGTGTCTCCAATCCTGCCCCCAGTGTCTCCATTCATGCGCCGTGTGTCTCCAATCCTGCCCCTGTGTCTCCAGTCATGCCCCCTGTGTCTCCAATCATGCCCCTTATGTCTGCAATCATGCCCCCAATGTCTTCAATCCTGCCCTCAGTGTCTCCAATCCTGCCCCGAATCCATCCTGCCCCCAGTGTCTCCAATCCTGCCCTGTCTCCATCCTGCTAGCTTGCCGCTTTGAATACTAATTTAAGAAAAAAAAAACACCTTTCTCCTTACCTTGCCGTGCTCCAGTGGTGAGCGATCTTCACCCCAACCTCAAAGCGCGCACTCGCAGGCGAATGACAATGATGTCAGTCGCCGGCGACGTGCGCACTGACGTCAGCTGCCAGCCTCCAATTGGCTGGCGGCTTTAACTATTGCCGTGTGGGCCCTCATGGCAATAGAGTTACTGAACCTGCGTCCTGGACACAGGTTCAGTTACTTGATTGGCAGAATCCTGCCGCTGGGGGTGGGGCCCGATGGGTAGAGGTGACGGGGCTCGATGCAGGCCCCCTCTGCTGATCGGGCCCCATACGCCAGTCAGGGCAGTAATGCCCTGATGGTGGCCATGGCCTTGATAATCAAAATAATTCCAGTTATGGAACGAAAGAACATGTATGTGTGAGGGAGGGCCAGGGCCATAGTCATGGCTGAGACTAATGGCTCTTGCGCACCCTGGTCTCTCGTCACATACAAAGAATGTCCTTTTGTCAGTGTACTTGCCTCTCTTCTCTCTGCACCTTCAGGGACTCCAATAAGTTGCTGCAGACCCCTTCCATACGATTGCGCACAGAGTCACAGTCCAGTAGAAACTTAAAACGAAGAAATTAATTTTTCTTTTTCTCGGCACATGCTTGTCAGAAACAACATCAGCATAGGGTTCCATACAGTTCACATTCTTCACTTTTCCTTCCCTTTCCTACATCGACCAGTACATGCCCGGGTTGTACCATGTCATCCAGTACCCAGAGCCGGTTTTAGGCAAAATGGGGACCTAGGCAAAGTTTAAAATGGGGCCCCAAATGCTAACATATTGCACATCACAGAAGCATTTCGATTGTATTTACTGAGTTCAGGCAGCTAAACGAGTGTGATCGACAAAATTGAAGAAGTCGTTCAACACTTGTTTCCCGGCCTCTTTCCACCGTCTGAGAAAGAATGATGGGAACAGAATGATCACTAATGGATCACTAAGGGTGTGTGCACACGTTGCAATTTTTGCTGCGGATCCACAACGGATTTGGTCCTGCGGATCCGCAGCAGTTTCCATGCGGTTAACAGTACCATGTAAACCTATGGAAAACCAAATCCGCCGTGCACATGCTGCGGAAAATTCCGCGCAGATTTGCTGGGGTTTATTTTCCGCAGCATGTTACTTCTTTTTTGTGGAACTGCAGCTGCAGTGTACGTTCCGGGACATACAAATCAATCAATCTCTCATCCGCACTGACAAACCGCACTAGAACTTGCATCAAATCCGCTGTACACATGCTAGGAATCCGCAGGAAAAATGCATGTGTTTTACCCTCCGGTTTCTGCCAAGAGATATTGATTCTCTGCAGTAAAAGCCTCAGACTAATCCGCAACGTGTGCACACACCCTAACAGATCACCATACAATATCATGTTATCAGCAGCACATCTACAGTTTACACCCCATAGGCCTCAATATAATATAATCTGCCCCATAGTCCTCCATATAGTATAATAAACTCCTCAGTCCTCTATATAGTATAATACACTCCTCATAGCCCTACATATATTAAAATACACTGCTCAGTCCTCCATATAGTATAACACACTCCTCATAGTTCTCCATATAGTATAATGCACCGCCATGTCACCCATGTAGTACAATTCACTTCCCATAGCATAATGTACCCCATAGTTCTTCATAGAATGTATTCTCCATAGTCTTCAATACAGTATAATGCAGCCCACATATAGTGTAATGCAGCCACCCAATAGAGCATAATGCAGCTACCCCACACAATATACTGTAACCCCCATAGAATATAATGCAGTCCCCCTCTTATGGTATAATGCAGCTACCCCAGAGAATAATGCAGCCACTCCACAGAATATAATGTAACCCCCCCATAGAATATAATGCAGCCCCACCCCCATATAGTATAATGCAGCCCCTCCATAGAATATATGGCAACCTCATAGGATATAATGCAGCCACTTATATAGTATAATGTAGCCCCTCCATAGAATACAATGTAGCCCTCCTCATATAGTATAATGCAGCCCCCATCGAATATAATAAATTTAATACAGCCCCCCATAGAATATAATGTAGCCCCAAATAGAATATAATACAGCCCACCTCCCCATAGAATATAATGTAGCCCCCCATATTATATAATACAGCCTCCCCCTATAGAATATAATGTAAAATGTACCCCCCATGGTATATAACAGCTGCATAGTATATAGCCAAGCACCACATGGTATATACCCCAGTTCCACATGGTATACAGCCCAGCCCACCATGGTATACAGCCCAGCCCAGCCTACCATGGTATACAGCACAGCATGGTATATAGCCCACCATGGTATACAGGCTGTATACCATGCTGGGCTGTATAATACAGCCCAACATGGTATAATACAGCCCAGCATGGTATATAGCCCCCCCAGAATGGTCTACTACAGCCCAGCATGGTATATAGCCCCCCAGAATGGTATAATACAGCTCAGCATGGTATATAGCCCCCCAGAATGGTATAATACAACCCAGCATGGTATATAGCCCCCCACAATGGAATAATACAGCCCAGTATGGTATAATACAGCCCAACATGGTATATAGCCCCCCCCAGCATGGTATAATACAGCCCAGCATGGTATAATACAGCCCAGCATGGTATAATACAGCCTGTATACCATGCTGGGCTGTATAATACAGCCCACCATGGTATAATACAGCCCAGCATGGTATATAGCCCCCCTCATAATGGTATAATACAGCCCAGCATGGTATATAGCCCCCCAGAATGGTATAATACAGCCTAGCATGGTATAATACAGCCCAGCATGGTATATAGCCCCCCAGAATGGAATAATACAGCCCAATATGGTATAATACAGCCCAGCATGGTATAATACAGCCCAGCATGGTATATAGCTCCCTCAGCATGATATAATACAGCCCAGCATGGTATAATACAGCCCAGCATGGTATATAGCCCCCCCAGAATGGTATAATACAGCCCAGCACTGTATAATACAGCGCAGCATGGTATATAGCCCCCCCAAAATGGTATAATACAGCCCAATATGGTATATAGCCCCCCCAGAATGGTATAATACAGCCCAGCATGGAATAATACAGCCCAGCATGGTTTATAGCCCCCCAGAATGGTATAATACAGCCCAGCACAGTATAATACAGCCCAGCATGGTATATAGCCCCCCAGAATGGTATAATACAGCCCAGCAAGGTATAATACAGCCCAGCATGGTATATAGCACCCCCAGAATAGTATAATACAGCCCAGCACGGTATAATACAGCCCAGCAAGGTATATAGCCCCCCAGAATGGTGTAATACAGCCCAGCATGGTATAATACGGCCCAACATGGTATATAGCCCCCCCAGCATGGTATGATACAGCCGAGCATGGTATAATACAGCCCAGCATGGTATATAGCCCCCCCCCAGCATGGTATGATACAGCCCAGCATGGTATATAGCCCCCCCAGAATGGTGTAATACAGCCCAGCATGGTATTATACAGCCGAGCATGGTGTATAGCCCCCCAGAATGGTGTAATACAGCCCAGCATGGTATGATACAGCCCAGCATGGAATATAGTCCCCCCAGGGTGGCCCCACAGTCCAGTACTCACAATAAAAAAAAAAAAATCTGGCACACAGTGAGAGTGTGATGACGTCATCGCCCCCCCGCTGTGTCAGAGGCAGAGCGGGGAATGATGGGAGAGGGAACGTCAGCTGACGCTCTCTCCTCCCTCACTGCCTCCTTCAATGCGGCAGCGGGAGTCGGCGCTGGGGGCAGGCGGGCCTCCCTGCCCCACAGGGGCCCCATAGCGTCTGTGTGATGTGCTGCTGGCCGGGGGCCCCTGGAGGAGCGGGGGCCCTAGGCAGCTGCCTGGTCTGCCTGTCCCTAACGCCGGCCCTGCCAGTACCGCAACGTCCTCCCTGTTCAGACTCACCACGCTTAGGAGTTCCCTCTTCCGTTTTGCCCCGAACACGAGGCCATCTGCCCATGCACTGAGCTGCTGCATTTTAGAGTGACTTGCGTTCCTTTACTGTTGTGACCTCTGGTTTAGCTTCTGCTCCACCACTGTTGTCACCACTGCTGCCTTGGCTGCACTTCTTGCACGCTGGGTCCTGGATGGCTGGGCTTCCCACTTAAACGTCATGGAGCTGTCTGCCCTATACGGGCTCCACAGACTTACTGCTCTAAAAAGGGAAGACCCTATATCTTACACATGGCTAGCTCCTCCCTAAAAACTATATACTCTAATGTGCCCCATCCTGGCTTAACTACGGTACTACACTTTCCCTATAATACACTATATGACATATACAGTATTCCTATACATATAGCAGAACAGATGAATATAAGGAGGGGAGTGGAGCATCACATGGTCCCGGTACACCCCTTACGTGTGTATGATGCCAAGGCAGCTGGTGGCCTTAATACATGTTTCTAGGGCAAAAATGGCCTGTCATTCCACTCAAATGTTCTGTGTTCAGATCCAAAACAAGCTGGTCAGTGCTCGTTTTAATGCCCTTTTGCTTAGGCCTTATGCAAACAATGGAGAAGAATGATCAAGAAAGGAATTGTCCACTTTTAGAAAAATATTCTTCCATACACTGATATATTTTAAAAAAAACCCTGAGTATTCCTTACCCTCCCCGGGTCCAGCCCCGACTCTCAGCTGCTGCCCCGATTTGGCTGCCATGTTGACAGATCTGCAGCCAATCTCTGAACTCAGCTCGAATATAAGGCATGAGCTGATGACCTAAGTGATGGTCTCCAGGGCTGTCAATGAAATGTCACCGCTGCAGCCAATCAACAGAAACCAGTGCATCGGAAGTGAGTTGACGCTGGACCTTAGGGTGTGAGTAATACTCACGTTTTTTTTTGTAACTGTATCAGCATATGGCAGAAAGTTTTTATTATGATCGATCAGTACCCATACAGTTTGCATGTTGTTGGCAGCACTATCAGCAGAACTTGAAGCTTGTGGGCCCCGATGCAAAATCTCCAACTGGGCTCCCACCTATTAAGGGTATTTCATCGTACTGGTCTTCTCATGTGATTCATAGAGACCTATTGGACCCTGCTAGGCTCCAGGTCTGCACCCATTATAGTTACGCCCATGGGCAAGACCTATGTATAGAGAATAGGAGGGCACCAGGCAATACTAAGGGATACACCTGTAGACTGTATCAACACAATGTGAAAAATAGAAAAAGAAAAAAGCTACAGCAGACCATGACAAGGATCACCAAATATACACACATATTTTATTGGATACAAAAGAATAAATCCATATAAAAGCAAATAAAAAGTCAAAAAATGACATGCAAAAAACACATAGTCGCCCATAATAGGGCTACAGTCCCCCAAGGTGCTAATGTAAACCAATATATGGAATGGAAACCGTGTTAACAAGGCACAATACCAACATACAATACAAGGTGGATAACTACATAGATGTTAAATGAGCATGAAAGTATAAGAGGAAAGCAACGTCCAGAACCAAGGTTCTAGGACAAAAACATAGTCACCCGGTTGTAGCACGCTCTGCATATAGTCATTGGACCTTGTATCAATGAGCCCAGGTTCATATACTGCATCGGGTGACTATGTTTTTGCCCCAGAACATTGGTCCTGGACGTTGCTCTATTTAGTTGGACACTGCAGCACATGAGAATTTGTTCTCTGGATCATCAGGTTCTCATTTGATCCAGGTTATTGATCGTTACAAGGGTGTTGCTTGTATATATTTTCTTGAATATTTAATCTGTTCTTTGGATGGTTTCACTTTTCATCTTTGAATGCTGTTCTTTGCCTACACACATTTATTGTTGGTGCTACCCATTTACTATCACTTCAATATACAAGTTTTCTTGCCATTCCGGAAAGGCATTTATTGTATAAAAATCTCATGTGCTATTATTGGTATATGTGCTAACCATATCCACCTTGTATTGTATGTTGGTATTGTGCCTTGTTAATACAGTGCCCATTCCATATATTGGTTTACATTACCACCTTGAGGGACTGTAGCCCTATTATGGGCGACTATGTGTTTTTTTTCATGTCATTATATGACTTTTTAATTGCTTTTATATAGTGTTGTTCTTTTGTATCCAATAAAATATGTGTGTATATTTGGTGATCCTTGTTATGGTCTGTAGCTTTTTTCCTTTTCTATTTTTCACGGGCAAGCCCTGTTTAATTTAGAATTTTCCATATTTTAGTAAATCTGAAGTTGGAGCAGCAGAAGCAATTTGCCATTTTTGCCTATTTTTCAGAGGACAATCCAGAGCACTGAACAGCAAAACTGGATGTTTAGACCTTAGAGCGGGGCAAAAATAGAGCTAAAATGTTCCCATTTGGGGCATTGATGTTAGAAAGTGTTGAATTGTCATTTCACTATTGACTGAGCATAGACAAAAAGACGGATTACCAACAATATCTGTGAAAGGAATAAAGGCAACAGTAGTAAAAGGTTTTCTCCACCTTGGACCATCCATGTTTGTTAGAAAGGGTCTTTTGACGATAAGTAAATTCCAAAGTTTCAAATCCACAGACCACACATGATCAGCAGTAATTTTTGTGGAAACCTGGCAGTAATTGTTAAATGTTTCTGCAGCGCCACCACAGTGGCAATTGAGCAGTACATAGTGCCCATTCATATCAATGAACTGTCTGTAATAGGCCAAGAAAGATCCTTCGAGCGAGAGACAACTCTTTCTACCCACTTTCTACACTGGTCAAGAGTTAATGTTAGAACTAAGGAGGCCTCTAGATAAACTTGGAATTCTCTAAATGCGTAAATGAATGTTTACTAAACCAGACGACCCTTTAAAGGGAAAATCCATTCCTATTGGAGGTAATTGGCCATCTCTGGGCAGGGCTTTGGCAACATGCGGATGACAATACCGTCAGGTCTTCCCCTTAATCATCAATGACTTATCAATGTGGTTTCTTTATATAAGGTTTTTCTGCAGAACTTTCCCGAGAATCCTTGTACATCGGTGACTATTCTCCATATAACTCACTATTTTCCAATTTTCACATATTAAGCACTTTTGTGCCATTAGGAAGTCATATTTACAGTACATATGGGAATCTCTGTCGTGATCAGAGACTATAGACCAGACATGGCAGACAGCCGAGGGACCCCTTGTCCTATTGATATAAATACTGTAATAAAAATGCATCATATCAACCTATAAATAAAAACGTTAATATTGCTGAACTAGAAATAGAAAAATGCAAAAACTGTTTAGGAAAAAAAAATGTGAAGGGCTAAACAAAACCAACATTTTCATGTTTTTGACTTGATTTTGCTATAAAAGGGTTTATCTTTCCAAGAGGAGGACTTATGGAAAGTCCAATCCTTATAGTAAAAGAGGGGGCCATGATTAGCAAGAGGGGAGAGCCCCTGACAGAGTCGACTCAACCTGTCCTTCTTCTGGTATTACACGGCCAATCTGTTGAATGGATGACATGAAATACTGTTTGTGCCCAGAAGTATATTTCCACTGCAATTATGACACTGGACATCTTGTTATCAGCTGATCGCCCAGCAATCTCTTCTGTAAAGCTGGCCTTACATATACTGTACAATAGCTGTCTGCTGAACGAGCATTTGGTCGACAAATATCTCTCCTGAGTCTCCATACACGTGAACATCCAGCTCCAGCATCCAGAAAAAAAGGCCCACCTTGCCTCACGGTGGCTCAGTAGTTAGCATTGCAGTGTTGGGGTCTTGGGTTCAAATCCCACCAAGGACAACATCTGTAAGGTGTTTGTATGTTCTCCTTGTATTTGCTTGGGTTTCCTCCATGTTCTCCGGTTTCCGCTCATACTCCAAAGACACACGGATAGGGAATGTAGATTGTGAGCCCCAATGGGTACAGTGATGATAATGTCTGTAATGCACTGTGGAATTAATAGAGCTGTATAAGTGAGTAAAATAAATTAATTAAACTCAAACTATCCGATTCCTATCCCTCCTGATATCAGAGGTGAGTCTGGAGGCCCCGTAGACTTTACATCTGTGGCCAATCTCTCTAATATCGTTGGGTTTAGCATTTTTTTTTGCCAAATATGCTCAGGGTCTAAAAGCCCCTATATGCATCTCTATATACCCAAGCGCTCCTGTGTCCACTTAGAGAGCCACTACCAGCAACTTATCTCCCCAAAAGGATCATCCATTGGAAATTCAATGTGCAGATACTTGTCTTCCTCAACATTATTTCAGGAAGAGTCAGGATACCCCATACACATTAGATCATTGGCCAATATCATTGGGTTCATTGACGTTAGGCTTATGCCTTTAATCATCAGTAACTTATTTATTTCCTTTATTTCTATAAACTTTTCAGCAGAACTTTTCGGAGTCAGGATGGGTCACTGTTCCTCATCGGTCTCACAAACCAATTTAACTTTCTTTAGTTCACACTTACTACCAGGATCAATTTCATAGGAAGCCAGTTAACTTATTAGTATATAGTTAGTGTTGGAAAAAAAAAAACTGAAGAACTCAGAAAAAGCTGATGAAGCACAGTGAGAACATGCAAACCCCATGCAGATGTTGCCCCCGGTCAGATTTGGATATCAGACCCCAGTGCTTGCCCAGAGCTCCCATATTATTACAGCTGTAGACACCTGTGCTTCTCGCTATAATTACAAGACTTAATCGGACACCACCATCTAAACTGTTAGATTTTATTTTTAACATGTAATAGCACCAGGGAATTTCCCTTTTTGACTTGAAAAATTCTTTTGCTCAACTATTGCCACAAGAGCATTCGGCGGCGGATGGAGCGACATCATGAACTTTGCACTGTTTGCTCGACGTGTAAAAAGTTGCAGGACTCAAAACAAGAGCATTTATTTCCATCTCCAATACTACAAATTATCTCTCTTTCGGTTAATGTGACAGAGAAGCTGCTTATTTCCTCCCTCTAAGTGTTCAGCAATTATTTCCTAATCTGTACATTGTTGCTTTGTGAGGTCTTGAAGAAAAGGCTCAATAACTGAGTTTATAACAGTCAAACCAGCCCTGTCTCCATAGGTGCTCAGACAGACTCCAAACACAATGGAAACCACTGAAGGGTATATTGATTTAACGACCTCTGATAAGAACTGAGGCACCAAGCAACATGTTAAATTGGATGCACGCTATGGGTGAGTATGTCTTATCAGTCCCGGCCTTGACAGGTTTGACAATAGAGGATCTCGCTCTCAGACATCAATGCTATGGATTAGCCCACCATGAGACTTGTCAACTACTGCCAAGTTGTTAAGTGTGAACTAATTTAAGGAATGTTAAGGTGTCCATAGTAATTAAGTGATTGTGTCAGGGTGCCTATGCCTCAGGACAACCCACAGTCACATCATGACCAGAGTCTGAAGGCCACCATACACATTAGATGTCTGTCTGCCGAATAATGCTTTGGCTGATTGTTCACCCAAAAGTCAATTCAGGCGACTCTCACATACACAGGATCAGCCTAATGCTCCTGTGTTCTCTATGAGAAAGCCAACAGACACACCAGCCGATGGCTAATCTCCGTGAGAACAATGTGATTGGCAGACCAGAATTGGACATCTCTCTGGATGATCAGTCGTCTGGCTTTCCCATGCACAATAGACAGTTGGCTGAACCTATCAAGTGTTTCAAGAGGAAGACACGTCAGGAAACAGGATTATTTTTCCTGATGCATCTTTTTTATATTTTTTTTTGTTGTTTCCTGAGTACTTTTTCAATATTTTTGGGTTGACTTTTTGTACTGGTGTTTTCTAAATGTTTTTCAATGATGAAGAAACCGCTAGCTGGTTTTTCAAGCAAGAACTGTGCCAAAACGCTCAAAAAGATGCCTGGGACGTCTTCCGAGCATCTAAGGGCCCGTCACACATAGCGACGCACCAGCGATCCCGTCAACGATATTACCTTGTCAGGATCGCTGGTGTGTCGCTACATGATCACTGGTGAGCTGCGCTTAGTTACCCACTGTGTACCTTAGTTACCAGCGCGCTGGTGCAGGGAGCTAGTAACCAAGGTACACATCGGGTTTCTAAGCGCTGCGCGTCACTTAGAAACCTTATGTGTACCTTGGTTACCTGCTCCCAGCACCAGCGCGCTGGTAACTAAGGTACACATCGGGTTTCTAAGCGCTGCGCGCCGCTTAGACACCCTGCGCTTACCTTAGTTACCAGCGCGCTGATCGCTGGTCTCCCGCCTGTCACACACAGCGATGCGTGCTGGCCAGTGGGAGACCAGCGATCAAAAAAATGTCCTGGCTATTCCAGGATGATCAGCGATAACCGGCAGGCGGGCCGGTCGCTGGTCAGTGTCACACACAGCGATCTCGCTGGTGAGATCGCTGTTGCGTCACAAACCTTGTGACTCAGCAGTGATCTCGCTGGTGAGATCGCTATGTGTGACGGGGGCATTAGACTGTGAATGTTGGCATGTGAAACTGACCTAAAGGGAACCTGCACAATATGAGGCCAGGGTCACCCGAGCTTATAAATCAGATTAGTGCTATCCAATTTTTTTATCGGATTGCCGATGGGAAAATGTTATTCAATGGGGCAGTGCTGTTGCCTGTTTTTTTTTTCATTGACAGAATTTGTATGTGAAAAAAATAGAAACATTCTGCAATTTTACTCCGAAATCCAAACACACCAATTCAAGTCTATGGGTGCATGAAAAACATCGGACTGCTCTCAGATGTCATCTGAGCACGGTCTGGTTTCCGCGGACTGAAACAATAGAGAACATGGAGAAATTTTGTTCTCCATCTTCTCCTAAAGGCCCCGTCACACTAAGCGAGATCGCTAGCGATATCAATAAAGCGTCACCGATTTTGTGACGCAGCAGCGATATTGCTAGCGATATCACTATGTGATACTTACCTCCGACCAGCTCCCCCGCTGGTTATCGCTGATCGCGCGAGAACGTCCAGGGCCGTTTCTCGTCGGCCGCTTCCTGCTGGGCTTCCTGCTGGCGCCGACGAGTGACGCGTGGACGCGGGCGGGAGGACGTCAGGATCGCCGCGTCTGAAAGGTAAGTAACGACCGCCGACCGCTGCTATGTCGCTGGTGAGATCTGCCTGTTTGGCAGCTCACTAGCGACCATTTAGCGATGCACCAGCGATCCTGACCGGGTCGTATCGTTGTCGGGATCACTGGTGCATCTCTAAATGTGACGGTACCTTTAGTGTGCTGCAGTTTTCTCATCAGAGAATCTACGGTCGTGTGACCTGGCCTTAAGGTCCCGTTACATTTAGCGATGCACCAGTGATCCCGACCACGATATGACGCCGTCAGGATCTCTGGTGCATCGCTAAGTGGTCGCTAGTGAGCTGCCAAACAGGCAGGTGTCACTAGCGATGCAGTAGTGGTCGGCGGTCAATACCATCAGACGCAGCGATGATGTCTTCTTCCGCCCGCGTCCATGGCTCGCTCGTCGGCGCCAGCAGGAAGCCGACGACGAGAAATGGAACAGGCCGATCTCGCGCGATCAGCGATAACGAGCGGGGGAGCCGGTCGGAGGTGAGTATCACTTGTAGCGAGATCGCTAGTGATACCGCTGCTGCGTCACAAAATTGGTGATGCTTTAGCGATACTGCTAGCACTATCGCTATGTGTAAAGGGCCCTTTAGGCAGGTGAATGATCTAGCTGATTGATATATTTGCACATTTCAAGCTAGTTTTAGATGCAGATATTGCTATGGATGGCAATTTACGTCCACATTAGGTCTGATAGTCCTGCGATTGACAGAAAACAGAATTTATTTACTAGAATCTAGTTCAGCCTCCAGTTTAGAGAATGTAACTTTAGGAGGCCATATGTCCATATAGGGGTTAGATGGAATTCATATTTTTAATGTACACTTAGGGAGCCTTTGAAACTTTCTCCATTTAATAATTATGTGTTGTTAAAATGATTGATTACGACAGATGGAAATTGTTCTTGGTGGTTACTGATTAAAACCTATGATTATAATGCTTGTTCAGCTATCAGATGAGAACATGCAAGAACAGCAGTAAAGTAAATAAGATTTGCAAGAGTAGGAACGGTTTCTACCTCCAAAATACTTTTCATCTTTTCAGATATCTTGTAACTCGTTCACCTTTTTAGTTGGAATTTTTCACCAGTACATAAGAAAAACAAGCCAGCCGCTGGGCGCATTCCCCCACTACTTCCTTCCCTATATGTTATTTGAGGCTCCCACTCAGCAGATTGGCCAAACTGGGGAAAGATGCCTTGACATTTGAAGGCCCAACAACATACACTAAAGTTGGCAGAACTTGCTGATGGATCGGCCTACAATCAGCATACACCTTAGCTGGCCTCCAATCTCTCCCCTAAATAAATAATGTAGAGGTAAAGAAAGATTGCCACATTGGAACTACAGCATAAGACACACAACATAATAGTTCCTTGCCATCTCAAGTGCCTGAGCCGCGCTGGTAATAAGTAAAACAAAAAAAAAGCGAGGACATACAATGCAATATAACATTCTTGTACAGTGCCTTGCGAAAACAGTCGGCCCCCTGGAACTTTTCAACCTTTTCCCACATATCATGCTTCAAACATAAAGATACCAAATGTAAATTTTTGGTGAAGAATCAACAATAAGTGGGACACAATTGTGAAGCTGAACGAAATTTATTGGTTATTTTAAATTTTTGTGGAAATTCAAAAACTGAAAAGTGGGGCGTGCATTATTATTCGACCCCTTTAATTTAATACTTTGTTGCGCCACCTTTTGCTGTGATTACAGATGCAAGTCGCTTGGGGTATGTCTCTATCAGTTTTGTACATCGAGAGACTGAAATTCTTGCCCATTCTTCCTTGGCAAACATCTCGAGCTCAGTGAGGTTTGATGGAGATCGTTTGTGAACAGCAGTTTTCAGCTCTTTCCACAGGTTCTCGATTGTATTCAGGTCTGGACTTTGACTTGGCCATTCTAACACCTGGATACGTTTATTTGTGAACCATTCCATTGAAGATTTTGCTTTATGTTTGGGATCATTGTCTTGTTGGAAGACAAATCTCCGTCTCAGTCTCAGGTCTTTTGCAGACTCCAACAGATTTTCTTCAAGAATGGTCCTGTATTTGGCTCCTTCCATCTTCCCATCAATTTTAACCATCTTCCCTGTCCCTGCTGAAGAAAAGCTGTCACCACCATGTTTGACAGTGGGGATGGTGTGTTCAGGGTGATGAGCTGTGTTGCCTTTATGCCAAACTTATCGTTTGGCATTGTTGCCAAAAAGTTCAATTTTGGTTTCATCTAACCAGAGCACCTTCTTCCACATGTTTGGTTTGTCTCCCAGGTGGCTTGTTGCAAACTTTAAGCAACACTTTTTATGGATATCTTTGAGAAATTGCTTTCTTCTTGCCACTCTTCCATAAAGGCCAGATTTGTGCAGTGTATGACTGATTGTTGTCCTATGGACAGACTGTCCCACCTCAGCTGTAGATCTCTGCAGTTCATCCAGAGTGATCATGGGCCTCTTGGCTGCATCTCTGATCAGTCTTCTCCTTGTATGAGATGAAAGTTTAGAGGGACGGCCGGGTCTTGGTAGATTTGCAGTGGTATAATACTCCTTCCATTTCAATATGATCGCTTGCACAGTGGTCCTTGGGATGTTTAACGTTTTGGAAATCATTTTGTATCCAAATCCGGCTTTAAACTTCTCCACAACAGCATCACGGACCTGCCTGTTGTGTTCCTTGGTCTTCATGATGCTCTCTGTGCATCAAACAGAAACCTGAGACTATCACAGAGCAGGTGCATTTATGCGAAGACTTGATTACACACAGGTGGATTATATTTATCATCATTAGTCATTTAGGACAACGTTGGATCATTCAGAGATCCACAATGAACTTCTGGAGTGAGTTTGCTGCACTGAAAGTAAAGGGGCCGAATAATATTGCACGCCCCACTTTTCAGTTTTTTTAATTTCCACAAAAATTAAAAATAACCAATAAATTTTGTTCAACTTCACAATTGTGTCCCACTTGTTGTTGATTCTTCACCAAAAATTTACATTTGGTATCTTTATGTTTGAGGCATGATATGTGGGAAAAGGTTGAAGAGTTCCAGGGGGCCGAATACTTTTGCGAGGCACTGTATATGCATGGTCTGTCCTTTCTACTTTTTTTTGTTTTAGTTGCTACCTGCCATCCTCCCATTTGGTCCACACATTTTTAATTCGCAAAAATAAAAGTGAAAAACTATATCCAAATTCCTGAAAGTGAACAATATCTGTGTGCCAGAATATGGTGTGTCACAGTGGTAACTGGCATGCCTCGTCAGCGCCCACCCACTCACCTTGGTCACCATGCGTCTTCTTCTTGGTCAGGCCGGCTCACTGAGTTTTGCCTCTTGCAGCACTCTTCTGCACTGCTACATCTGCATGTAGCTTCCATTTGCCCTTAGGGGTGAGTAGCCGGTCTCTGTAGGAATTTAACCCTGTTGTGTCCTGCAGAGATTAGATTCCCCAGCCTATCCCCTGCCAGCAGGCTCTATATTAGGCAGCTCCTCCTACCACACTTTGCTCGAACATTGCTAGCACATAGTTTAAGCATGCCACCATATTTTGTTTCAGGTTAACGACCAGGCATATTCACCCATCCTGTCTGACCTCTCTGCTCCTGATCTTAGCTACGTGTATTAAACCTGTGCTGCCTGTCCCATCCTCAGATTGTCTGACCACTTCTTTGTTTTTGCCCTCCTGTACCTCGTACCCGAACCTGTGGTTGGTTGCTGCAGTCCTGAGGACTGCCCTGGAGTGCTACCAGTTGTCTACCGGCAGCCCAACCTATCCGCACCATCATCAGAGGATCCAGTGAAGATTGGGTAGACACTTAAGGCCCCGTCACACACAGGGAGATCGCTGATTTTGTGACGCATCAGCGATCTCTCCAGCGATATCTCTCTGTGTGTTGGGGATCAGCAACTGACCCCCCTGCCAGGTATCGCTGATCGTGCACGATCGTCCTGGGCCATTTTTTGATCGCTGGTCTCCCGCTGGCCAGCACGCATCGCTGCGTGTGGCAGCGAGAGGCAAGCGATCAGCGACGCTGGTATCCAACGTAAACAGCGGGTATCTAAGACCTGCGCGGCTCTTAGTTACCCAATGTTTACGTTGGATACCAGCGTATACGCTGGTATCTAGGGTAAACAGCGGGTATCCAAGAGCCGCGCGACTCTTAGATACCCGCTGTTTACATTGGAAACCAGCTTGCTCGCTGGTCCCGATTGCTGGAGGTGCTGTTTATGTGACAGCTCACCAGCGATCAGCCTAACGATGTCCCAGCGATCCCATCCATGTCTGATCGTTGGTGGGATCGCTGGGACATCGTTATGTGTAACAGGGCCTTTAGTCATGCCCTTCCAGGGTAAGCCTGACCCTGATGTACTGGGTCCACACCCACCAGGGTCACATTATGCTTGGTACAGCATTACATAGCAGATTATTCCCTCCTACATGTAATGCTTCACAGGAGAATAACTTAACAATATGACTTCATATGGATTATATCTGTATGTCATGTCAGAAGGATACTAAGTTATGTTAAAACCCCAAAGTGAGGAGCTGTGATCTTGGGTTCAAATCCCACCAAGGTAAACATCTGCAAGGAGTTTGTATGTTCTCCCCGTGTTTGTGTGGGTTCCCCACATGCCGTAGACATACTGATAGGGAATGTAGATTGTGAACCCCAATGGGGACAGAAATGACTGTAAAGTGCTGTGGAATATGATAGCACGATTTAAGAAAGTAAAATAATAATGTCCCTATTTGGCCTAACAAAACCAATTAATGCTCCTTAGCTAGTTTATATGTGGCATTTAGGAAGTTAATGTACAAGATAAACTTCACCAGACACGTATGTGATACATTTCTCCACTGAATCGGACAAAGCTAAACACTCAGTCGTCCAAGTACGTGAGACCTTTCTCTACCTGAACTACAAAAAGAAGCAAGACAAAAGGTTCCTTATTGATTCTACATCCTGGTTAATTGGGCAGTGAGCTTTTCACTCTGAGATAAAGTTTTGTTTTCTTTGGACAATTCAATATTGTTAATGAAAACAGAAAACTTCCTTATGATTTGACTATATCCTTGTAAAACCTCAAATACTTTTTTCAGTACATTTTTTTTCCAAAGCAATGCACCGCAGAACCCAAATATAAAAATGGCCTTAAAGTGAACCTGTCATCAGGATTTTGCTGTGTAAACTACAGTCACTGTCAGGTCGGCACCGTTACACTGATTACAATGATACCTTGGTTGATGAAATCTGTCTTGTGGTTGTTGTTTAACCTTTATTTGTAGTTTTCAGTTAATGAGATTCTCGTGTTTTGCGGTGGCCTGTGGGGGTCTTAATATGGTGCTCTGCTTAGAAATTAATCTGTATGGCTTATGACTGGTCCCTGATTGTTCGATAACCTGCCCACTATTTTAAATACTGCACTTGCTCAGTTCATATTGTGGTCTTTAAAAAAAAATGTAACTATAGCAAAATGGCGCCGGCTTCCAACCAACGGTTATTAGAGCCTTTAAAAATGTATCACTCGTTGCGTCAATGTCCCTTTATCCATAGAAAAAAACGTTGACCCCATTACTATCCTGTCTTGCTTAGGACTTGAGATTTACATCGTGGTGAAGGTTTTCCATTTTATCTGTGTAAAGAATTGATAAGCTTATGCACCTGATCAATGCAATCATTACTGGGACTGCTGTTTTTTCCTTCAGGTTTTTACCTGTTGTCAGACTTTTTTCACAGCAATTGCCATTCATTATGAGCAAGAGGGGCATCTCTCCCCAGTCATTGAATTTGTATACCTAAATCTTTGTGGACTTAGGGTACCGTTACACTACGTGACGCACCAGCGATCCCGACAACGATACGACCTGTAAGGATCGCTGGAGCGTCGCTAAATGGTCGCTAGTAAGCTGTCAATCAGACATCTACTCAACGACGCAGCAACGATCCGGCGATCCGTATAATGACCTCGGCGGTCATTGGGACCTTGTCACACAGCAACTATTCTAATTACTCACGCCTGCGTCCTTGAGTTCTGAGTTGCCAACGAGGTCGCTCATCGGCGTCAAACACAGCGATGCATGCTGGCCAGCGGTCCACCAGCGATCAAAAAATGGCCCAGGACATTCGAGCATGATCAGCGAGATCGCAGCAGGGGCCCGGTCACCGCTATGTGTCACACGTAGAAAGGTCGCTGGCGAGGTCGCTGTTGCGTCACAAAATCGGTGACGTATCAGCGATCTCGCTAACGATCTCGCTCTGTGAGCGGGGCCTTTAGAGGTTTAGAAAACCTCTTGATTTGTCCCCTGAGGTCTCTAACCAAGATCTAAATTTAGGTTGCAGCCTAGTGAGGTCGTCAAGTTATGGTGCAATCTTTGTTGATCAGAGGTGTGCGGGCACATGGCCCGATTGGTTGAAGGACCTAGAATTTTGCGAAAATCTCACACTTTGCTTAAACTTTTTCCTATTGTTACAGCAGTTGAAATATAGGTTGGCCATTTTGCCAATAAATTGTGTTTTTGGAGTAATAACCTTAAGGCCCCATCACACTAAACGATGTCCCAGCGATCCCACAAACGATCCGACATGATGGGATCGCTGGGACATCGTTAGGCTGATCGCTGGTGAGCTGTCACATAGACAGCCCCAGCGATCAGGACCAGCGACGCTGGACGCTGGTTTCTAATGTAAACGTCGGGTATCCAGGAGCCACGCGACTCCTGGATACCCGCTGTTTACCTTGGAAACCGGCGTACACGCTGGTTTCCAAGGTAAACATCGGGTATCTAGGAGCCGCGCGACTCCTGGATACCTGACGTTTACCTTGGAAACAAGCGTGTACACCGGTTTCCAAGGTAAACAGCGGGTATCCAGGAGCCACGGCTCCTGGATACCCGACGTTTACATTAGCAACCAGCGTCCAGCGTCGCTGATCGCTGGTCTCTCGCTGCCACACACAGCGATGCATGCTGGGCAGCGGGAGACCAGCGATGGAAAAACGGCCCAGGCCACTCGAGCACGATCGGCGATAACCAGCAGAGTGGCCGGTCGCTGATCCCCATCACACAGCGATCTCGCTGGCGAGATCCCTGATGTGTCGCAAAATCAGCGTTCTCGCTAGCGAGATCGCTTAGTGTGACGGGGCCTTTAGTATGTTACATACTGATGGATCTCCCTTAACAAAACTTGAGTTTCAGGTGATTTTTCGTGAGATGTTTAGAAACTGCGGGAGTTCAGCAAGGTGCTTACGGGACACATTATTTACGAATTGGGGTTGCTACAGAAGCCACCAGGGCGAGTTTTTCAAAGGCAGAGGTTCAAAGGATTGTGAAGTGGTATTTGGCTTGTTTTACAAGTTATATCAGACTTGATTTATTTTATTTTTTCTTTATTTTGAATTTTGTAGGTTCTATCAAGCCATCTCTGTGGCTGTTAGGCCTTTTTTGCATAATCAGGGCAGCACAGTGAGCTGAATTTTGCCCAGGAGGAAAAAACCTTGGTTTTCGGGACATTGTTGTGAATTGGAGAGGCATCAGAGGTTGCAATGGCCTCTGGTCTTACCTGAGGTTGTTAATATAGGGCTACTTGGTGCTGGTCCAGTGATATTAGATTTCCATGCGGATGGTAACGACCTTTGTTGCTACAAAAGGGACAAATTGATAAAGATGATGAAATCGGACCAGGAAAGTTTTTCTAGTTTCTTCCATGAACTCCTACTGTTTTGGTCTGAGATAGTTCCCCAAGCTGTATGCCAGGGAGCTTGTGTTGGTATGGCAGAGGAGCGGACACGGCATACTGTAAATGGACAGATATCCAAGTTTGTTCGTGATAAATTTTGTGTCATGGTAAGTGTGCACATGTGCTTCCCACGGTGCAAAATGTAAAACAATAACAAGATACAGGTACCAGAGGCAGCTATGGGGCCGCAGCAGAGCCGAACACCGTAACAACAGTCCCGTCCCACGTCGATGCACAAACAGCTTTTTGCACACAAACTTCTAAAGATAATTAAAGAACATCCAGGCTGCAGATTTCTACAGAGACTGTACCTAGTAAACCAGAAGAACAGCACCTTTATGCCCATATGTTTAGTTTAACATGCCTGATACTGATGACAGGTTCACTTTCAGCGGCAATATACCTGATCCTTATCTTGGCTGATATCATTTATTTGTATACAATAGATAGATGGACAGAGTCACAAATATCAGTGAGTTCAGCCAACATTTATCGGACACAAATATAGCAGCCTAAGCTGCATGTCATCTGCAAGAGTAAGTTGTAGCTAGCCATCTCTGAGCCTGCTGATCACCAGTAGGAACAAAAGGATTAGGACTTGTAATTCAATATTTTGACCTTTCTTACGACATTTGCTGTCGGGGAGGGGAAGACTCGGGACACCCCCAGATACTTAAATTTTTTTCTCGGATCCATCAAGATGAGCTATGGGAAATCCAAGTAGGCAAAAGACAGCCATACACAATCGATAACTCAGCCAAATTTTACCGATGTATGGGGATCTTCCAATTTTACCTCCAAAACTGATGTCAATAGTGAAAAGAATTAGAAATATTATATTTCAAACAGTCCTGATCCTTTGTCCCCATACAAGATATGCTGCTATCAGAGGTGTCGGGCAGCAGCTTTTTCTCCTCTCCCCAATCAAACACTTTTATGAGAGGTATACAAAAATAACAATATTCAGAGATCCCTCCACCCAGACACGCGTTTTGTCCTGCTTCTTCAGGGGGTATTCCTCCACCCTGATGCCCCCTGAAGAAGTAAGATGAAACACGCGTCAGGGTGGAGGGACCCTGGACCTGACATTTATCTGTATCCTGGGTAAAGACCCATCATTAGAGAGTACTGCTCTGCCCTTCAGGAAATTTGTCTGTTTATACAGTATATGTTTCAATTTACACTGTTATATTATCAGACTTATGATCATGATCATTCTATATGGCTGTTAGCGCCTTATTGGGGTTACAACACTGCAACCTAGGTGACACCCATGTACTATGAACAGGTCTATTTTATTCATCTGTCAAGTTGTGAAGCACCATTTTGTTTTTAACATTTGTGTATTATATTTTGTATATTAAAAAACTTTTTCTCAAATGCTTTTGAATATTCCCTTTGCTTGCCTGGCCATACATGTACAGCATATTGGTCCACATATTTAGATGTTTTATACATTATAAAGTGAAATCAGACATGGCAATTAACCATTACTTGCATGTGCACATTATATTGATTTAACATTGTTAACATATGTTTGTATGTTTTTAGATCAAGGCCACACAAACCAAGCACAGATGGATCATCCAGGTACTATTATGTCTAATGTGATTTTGATTAACTTGATATAACGACTGGGGTCATTCTGGGCTTAGCCCAGATCTGGGTCAATCTTCCATAACTGTGTTAGATTTTATGGGTGGCCTCTGACTGCTCTGTTTTTTGATCTGATCATAATTAGTTTTTTTGTCTGTGACCACTATAGTTAAACAGGTTAGAATTTGATGACAACACTAATACAGGAAGTGATGTCATTTGATAGATGCAGAATAATGGCCATATTTCTGCTATTTGCCAACTCTCCTGAGACCATCAGACTCTTGGAAAAAGAAGAGACCTCCATACTTCTGAAAAATTTGGCTTCTCATCCATACGCTTCTGAAAGCTATTCTCAGTGAGTGTCACTGATGATCTGTCGTCAGATGTCCAGACGTGTGTAGAATGGGTGTGACCTGAACAAGCCCAATCGGGTGGAAATTGGCGTGGAAAGGGCATGACCTGCAGAAATAGGAAGTTTAAGTTGTGTAACATTCTAGACCAATTTCTTGCCAAGTAAGCATTGAATTTAGGTCTTAATTTCATTATCTTACGTATCATCAAACCATTACCCTCGGTAAAATGCCAGGATAAATTGTTTTTCTATGATTTCTATTTCTTTGTTCATTGTTCAGTACAGAAGTTACCCAAAAGCCATCACAACCATAGGCTGTGCCGATAGCTGGATGAGATAGTCATCTAACGCTCCTATCTTACGCATGCATTTGTGCCTCGATATACGATTAAATACCTAAAATTCCGATAACGTGTTAAACAAAGGTGCTATGGGTTTTTTTTTGTAAGCTGTTGTTTCCTGTCTTGTAAGTGAGCTTTGCAAGTGGAAAATTCTGTCTCATATTGTACGCTATAAGATAAGATGCCTCAGAGAGGAAGTGACCTAGACTTTCATGTCCCATTTTGCTTGGGGATAATGGAGGAAGTCTACGAGGTTTCGACCACCGATTGTATGGTCTTTGCTTGCATAGAAATGGATATCTAGTGTCAGCATTAACAAGGGGTGGTTTATGTTGCAGTGCTGTAATAATGCTCTTTTGCTACAGTTTAATGTCATTATAGGTGCCCACTTTCAATGGGGCTATGGGTGCCACTAACTTAATTTAGTGAATCACGGGGTTTAGATTTTAAAATAATTTTTGCATATCTATATAATAGTTTGTAGGACTATTGAGCATTTTCCGACTTGCTGTGGAGTGAACGCTTCAACAGGATGTGATCCCCACCGTACATTGGTGGCAAAACTTGCTATTTAAACGATTACCGTACTTTTCAGCCATATTGATCTCCTTTAGTAAATCGAAAATCTGCTAATCGCTTTTGTTTAGGACTTGTTTTGATCCCCAAAAATCACTCGAAACTGCCAACCACTCGTCATTTGCAGGGTTTTGTAAGTCACTTCTGTTCTTGTAGTTTTCGCTGACATTTAGTCTTGTGCTTTTCGACAACCTTTTTGCGCTAAATTCATCAAAATGGCACATATGGATCATGAATTTGGTGCAAAGTCAAAATGAGGCTTATTTTCTTGTAATTTTGTGACTCTTTGAGCAAAATATTAAAATACTGACGGTCACTTCCAAACAGAAAGTCAAATGTGAGCAGGTGCAAGCTAAGGCCTGTTTCACACTTCCGTTTTTTGGCGTCAGTCAAAATCCGCTGTTTGGGGAAAAAACGGATCTGACTGATTTGCCTGGCGGATCCGACTTTTTCCCCATAGACTTGTATTGGCGGCGGATTGTGACGGATGGCCTTCCGTTAGGTCCGTCATGCGACGGATCCGTCATAAAATTGGCGTCCATCAGCCAGAAGAAACGTCCCTAGGAACGTTTTTTGTCTGCATCGAAAAGATGGCTGGTGACGGATCTGTTGCCGTCCGTCGTCTGGTATAATGGATGCCTATGGGCGGCGGATCCGTCGAAGGACAGAATCCGTTGACGGATTCCATTTTTCCACACTGAGCATGCCCAGAAGAATTTCCCTTCCATAAATTTAACCCCAAAATCTGTTCTGTCACAAAAAAGTTCTCTCTCTCTCTCTCCATGCTGACCGAGCACTTCATCCATCAGACACTGAGTTCAGTGACTGGCTGCAGCATTGACGCGTGCTGTCGAGGTGATGTGATCGCTGCAGCCACAGCACAGAGAGTAGGGAAGAAGCAGAGAGCTGGAGTGAGGCAGGGTAAGCCCCAGTTGGCTTTATTATTTTACGTGCTTGCCAGCATTTATTGACCAATTTGGTGAATTAGGATAACCCCTTTAAGCTGGCCATACACTCCAGCTGACAGTTATCTGCCCCGACTCCACCATACACCGGAACCCTCAGGGGCTTAACTGAGTGCTAAACAAAATGATTGGCTGTTGAAAATCAACTGCTGGATCCCCTTCTTCCCCGACTGATGATATCAGGAGGCCCCCCATACACATGAGATGAGGAGCTGATCTTGCCGAACTTGGTGAGTTCAGTCAACTTTTAGCTAATGTGCAGTATATGGGTAACTTTAGTCCCAGTGTTTTAGGTTGTAGTTTTTCCTTTAGGTGCATTTCCAGGCAGTGGTATAATTGGGGTTTGGTTGATTTTAGTGTGATCACTCAGGCTCTGACTAGCCAGTTACTACAGCTCCTTTTTATCACCTTTATGCATAAGCATAAGCCTGGTGTCCGAAATAGCGTTGCACTTTATGACCGAAGCCTCCATTACTTTGCTACTACACCTGTTGGCCTTGCAAAAAGCCATGCTGTTATCACACAAGGAGATTTTCCAACATCTTCTGGTGATGATCTGATACTTCCATTAGCTCTTGAAAAAGGAAAATATCCAACACCCAACTCCTTCAGTATCCGAGATCTGCCAGATGTCTCACTGACCCTGCACCATCTGTCCTTGCATGGTCACCTTATGGTAACCTTCGGAAGCTGCTCCTACAGACTGTCAGACGGTCCTCTGTATGTCTGTCCACTGGTATATTGAATTGGCCCCAGCATTTAGTTGAATATTATTTGCCTTCACATCAGTTTATATTTATTTTGTTCTATTAGCAGAAAGTCTTATTGTGAATTGCTCATGAAATATCGGAGGAGCTCTGCCCGTGCTGCTTTTTGTTACTTGTTCTCAGCTGAGGACACAGAGATGAAGGTTGATAAATAGCTTGTGACCATCCATCTGAGCAGATGTATAAGAGGTATTTACTTTTACTCAGGGGTGAGCAAACATCAGCACTCCAGCTGGTGTACAAATGACTGAATGTATGGATCTCAGCCTGGTACATCCCATCTGCATATAATAGAAGAATATTTTATATCTGGCATCAGATATAACTAGATAATGATATATTGTATGATAGAACTAGAGATGCGTGAATAAATTAGATGAAAATAACATTTGTCTTTTTTTTAAAGAAATTTGCTGGTTTTGGTGAATTTGAACAATTTGCGATTTGCTTCGCAGGAATGGTCTGAAGTGCCCACCGCCCAGGGCCAGCTCCAGGTTTTTGAGGGCCCTGGGCGAAAGAGTCTCAGTGGGACCCCCCTTTAACACATAACATGATTCATGATGCACAGATATGGCAGAGAAATATAGGTAAGAATTTATATAGGTATGTCATGTAAGAATTTGATATTGCACTATGAGTGATATCTATTGTAAATTCTACAATGGCTCAGAAACCAGACAGTATAGTCCTCCATACTGTATTATGGGCACCACATAGTGCTCCATACAGAATAATGAGCCCCATATATTGCTCCATACAGCCACCACATAGTTCTCCGTGCAGAATAATGAGCCCCATATATTGCTCCATACAGTATTATGGGCACCACATAGTGCTCCATACAGAATAATGGGCCCCATATAATGCTCCTTACAGTATTATGGGCGCCACATAGTTCTCCATACAGAATAATGAGCCCCATATATTGCTCCATACAGCCATCACATAGTTCTCCATACAGAATAATGAGCCCCATATATTGCTCCATACAGTATTATGGGCACCACATAGTTCTCCATACAGAATAATGGGCCCCATATAATGCTCCTTACAGTATTATGGGCACCACATAGTGCTCCATACAGAATAATGAGCCCCATATATTGCTCCATACAGCCACCACATAGTTCTCCATACAGAATAATGAGGCCCATATATTGCTCCATACAGTATTATGGGCACCACATAGTGCTCCATACAGAATAATGGGCCCCATATAATGCTCATTACAGTATTATGGGCACCACATAGTGACCCATACAGTATAATGGTCCCCAAATATTGCGCCATACAGTATTATGGTCACCATATAGTGCTCCACACAGTATAATGAGCCCCATATATTACTCCATACAGTAAAATGAGCCACATATAGTGCTCCATACAGTATTATGGGCACCACATAGTGCTCCATACAGAATAATGAGCCCCATATATTACTCCATATATCCATATATAATGAGCCACATAATGCTCCATGCAGAATGGGTCCCATATAATGCTTCAGTATATGATGGGCCCCATATATTGCTCCAGTATATGATGGGTCTCATATAAATGCTCCATACATAATGAGCCTAATATATTGCTCCAATTAAAAAAAAAATTAAATACTCACCTCTCCTCGTTGGCTGCTGCTCTGCTCCGGACTCCTCAGCGTCACCAGTTTCCGGCTCTCTGCACTGTGACTGTTTAGAACAGACAGTGCACTGTAGTCACGTCATCGCACCCTCTGACCTGAAACATCAGTTAAGAGACGCGGTAGATGCCGCAGCAGAGGAACTATTGCATGGACCGAGGCCCTGAGCAAGCGGAGGGGGGCTCACTCGTGGGTGCTCACCCCGAGCCCCCAAAGTGCACCGGTGTTCCTGATGGTGAGTTGGCCCCTCCACCTGCTCAGGGCCCTGGCACTTGACCAGGTGCATCGGGTGCTGATGCCAGCCCTGCCACCACCCTTTGAAACATTGCTGAAGATTGCATCAGCCAGAGAAGGCTCATATAGCTTTGGATGCAGCAAGTCTTCCCTATATTATCTTGCAGCTATCAGGTCACATGGTATAGCAGAAACAGGAAGGACTATCATAGCCAGTAAAAAAGCACAAGTAAGTAATGCAGCAGCCATTTTGTGGTGAATCTGGACAGTGAGGGAATGTCACAGCTCACAGTTTAGCTATATAGATAGCTAGAAAAGGCATTAACAGTGAAAAAAATGTACAAATAGTTTGTGACAGCACAGCAGTGAGGAAGATTAATGTGTGAGGAACAGGTTGATGGTTACCATTCATTACTTGTAGCCATGTACTGTATGTTGAGGTCAGGTTGACATTGATAATGCCGTGTTTGTGTGAAAGAGCTTGAAAAGATTTGGATGCAGTTCTAGGAAACTTCAAAGTGCTATACATGTTTTTTTTAGGGCAGCTGAAGGTTTTGCAGTAATTGTGTTCGCAGACGAATCAATTCAGAGAATTCGGCAAGGCTGGTAAATTCGAATCTCAAAATATTCACTCCTGTCTGTTGTGAGTTCATTTTCCCCTTCACCATTGAGGTCTGATGAACTCCCTCTTCTGGTGAAGGAAGGTAGTGAGGCTGATTACCAAGCACCTGAGCAGAATGATGATGACTGGGTGACTGGAATTGCTGACTGGATATAAGGCAGCCGACGCCCTTCTGCCTTGCGGGTGATTTCTCTGAGGGATTCTAGGAGACCAGTCTGATTCCTGCTCCTCAAAAGCTAAGTTTTCTGCTCTGCTTTTTGCATTTGTGTTTTGGTTTTGTTTTGCCTTGTTTTTCTGGATTTCTGCCATTCCCTGCTGGGGTGAGCTGAATTCCTTTTTGCTCTGTCTTCAGAAAATACCTGAGTACTGATATAGTCTTTTTGAAGCCTAGCGTCTTCAGGGCTTTT
This sequence comes from Dendrobates tinctorius, assembly GCF_039654945.1. Taxonomy (NCBI): domain Eukaryota; kingdom Metazoa; phylum Chordata; class Amphibia; order Anura; family Dendrobatidae; genus Dendrobates; species Dendrobates tinctorius. The sequence goes on along the minus strand of NW_027361689.1, from coordinate 13,130,241 downwards.
TTCCCTATCAGTCTGTTGGCTCTTGTTTTGATAGGGTTTTGGCGGATTGCAGACAGCAGCTTTTCTATCCTGTCCTATTTAGTTAGCTTGGGCCCCATCATTAGCTCAACCTATCTTTCTATCTGTGTGAGTGTTTTTTTCATCTTGCTTCACAGTCATTATATGTTGGGGGCTGCCTATTGCTTTGGGGACTGCTCTGGGGCAGTTTAGATTTCCCTCTCTGTCTTTAGGCTATTTAGTTCTCCAGCTGTGATCGAGGGGTCTAGGGCACCCTAGGAAACCCCCACGGCTACTGCTAGTTGTTGTTGATAGGTTCAGGGGTCTGCAATCCGATAGCTGCCAACTTCTCTGGTTTTCTGGACTTAGCTAGTATTTCTGTTTTTGCCTCGAACGGTGACTCATTCATAAAAGAATCCCCCGCCATACCGCAGATCATAGGGTACTCAATAGCAGGAAAGAATTGTAAAAAAAAAAAAAAAAGTGTGTATATTTTTTCCTCTATATCTCTGAGGCCGTAGGGGGAATTTTTTTTCCTCTCAATGGAGATAAAGCAATTGTCAGATTGTGTGGAGCAGCTCGCTGCGGAAGTGCGGGGAATTTCTGCCTACCTTGCTCATTCACATGCCGCTGAACCAAAGATCCCTATTCCTGATGTGTTTTTTGGGGATCGGTCTAAATTTTTGAATTTCAAAAATAATTGTAAATTATTTTTTGCCTTGAAGCCTAACTCGTCAGGGAGCTCCGCGCAGCAGGTTAAAATTGTCATCTCTTTGCTGTGTGGCGATCCCCAGGATTGGGCGTTTTCTTTGAAACCAGATGATCCTATTCTGACTAATGTGAACGCATGTTTTCAAGCCTTGGGGTTGTTGTATGATGAACCTAATGCTATTGATCAGGCTGAAAAGACGCTGTTGGCATTGAGCCAGGGTCGAGATTCTGCAGAATTGTACTGTCAAAAATTCCGAAAGTGGGCGGTCCTTACTACCTGGAATGATAATGCCTTGGCAGCTCTCTTTCGGAAGGGTTTGTCAGAAGCCATAAAAGATACTATGGTGGGATTTCCTGTTCCCTCTGGTCTTGACGATTCTATGTCATTAGCCATTCTGGTTGATCGGCGTTTATGTGAACGCAGGACTGCACGAGAGGTGTTGCCACCTGTTGAACAAGTGTCGGAACCTATGCAATGTGATAGAGTTTTGTCCAGGGAGCAACGTCAGGAGTTCAGAAGGCGTAATAAGCTGTGTTTTTTTTGTGGAGATGCCTCGCATATTATTTCTGTCTGTCCTAAATGAGAGAAACGTTTTGCACACACGTTTTCTGTGGGTAGTGTTCAACCTAAGTTTCTTCTGGCAATTACTCTGATCTGCTCCCTGTCCACATTTTCCGCCAAGGCTTTTGTGGATTCGGGAGCAGCCCTGAACCTAATGGACTTGGATTTTGCTAAACGTTGTGGATTTCCGATGACACCTCTGCGGACGCCTATCCCTTTGAGGGGGATTGATGCTACTCCTTTGGCGAAAAATAAACCTCAGTTTTGGACCCATGTGGTAATGCGGGTCGCCCCAGACCATCAAGAAAATTGCAGATTTTAGGTGTTGCATAATTTGCATGATACCATTGTTCTGGGGTTTCCCTGGTTGCAAATTTATAATCCAGTTTTGGATTGGAAATCTGTGTCTGTGGTGAGTTGGGGTTGTCGGTGTGCCCTTAGTGAGGCTCCGGTTTTTTCCACCTCTCCTCAGTCGCATGATGTTCCTGACTATTTGGTGGACTTTTATGATGTATTTAGTGAGAATGAGTCTGCGTCTTTGCCTCCTCATAGGAGTTATGACTGTGCAATTGAACTGAGCCCGGGGTGTAAATTTCCCAAGGGTCGGCTCTTCAATTTATCTGTACCCGAGCACGAGGCTATGCGATCCTATATTAAGGAGGCGTTGGAGAAGAATCATATTAGACCATCCTCTTCACCCTTAGGTGCCGTTTTTTTTTTCGTGGCCAAAAAGGATGGTTCATTAAGGCCTTGTATTGATTATCGTGCCCTCAACAAAATTACTATTAAATATCAGTATCCGTTACCCCTGATTTTGGATCTATTCTCCAGAGTTAAAGGTGCTTGCTGGTTTACCAAGCTTGACCTCAGGGGGGAGTATAATCTTATCCGCATTAAGCATGGGGATGAATGGAAGACGGCGTTTAATACTCCGGAGGGACATTTTGAGTACCTGGTGATGCCTTTTGGGCTCACTAATGCCCCTTCTGTCTTCCAGTGCTTCATGAACGACATTTTCCGAGACTTTGTGGATAAATTTTTGATTATCTATCTGGATGATATTTTGATCTTCTCCAAGGATTGGGATTCTCATGTGGAACATGTTCGGACTGTGTTCCAGATCTTGAGGGAGAATTCCCTGTATGTCAAAGGATCGAAATGCCTTTTTGGGGTACAGAGGATTTCATTTTTGGGATTTATTTTGTCTCCGTCAACTATTGAAATGGACCCGGCCAAGGTGCAGGCCATTTATGATTGGGTTCAGCCCACTTCTTTGAAGGCCCTCCAGAAGTTTTTGGGTTTTGCTAATTTTTATCGGAAATTTATAGCAAAATTTTCTAGTATTGCCAAGTCATTGACTGATCTGACTAAGAAGGGTGCTGATGTGTTGAATTGGTCTCCGGAGGCTGTTTCTTCCTTTCAGGAGCTGAAGCGAAGATTCACTTCTGCTCCGGTTTTGCGGCAACCTGATGTCTCACTCCCGTTCCAGGTAGAGGTGGATGCTTCTGAGATTGGTGCAGGAGCTGTTTTGTCCCAAAAGGATCCTGTAACATCTAAAATGAATCCCTGTGCTTTCTTTTCCTGAAAGTTCTCTCCATCTGAACGTAACTATGATGTGGAGAATCGGGAACTGTTAGCCATGAAATGGGCATTTGAGGAGTGGAGACATTGGTTGGAGGGAGCTAAACATCAAGTCGTGGTCCTCACTGACCACAAGAATTTGATTTACCTGGAGTCTGCCAAACGCTTGAACCCTAGACAGGCTAGGTGGGCCTTGTTTTTTACACGTTTTGATTTTGTGGTCTCTTTTCTTCCTGGCACTAAGAATGTCAAGGCAGACGCCCTCTCTAGGAGCTTCTTTGCTGATTCTCCTGTGGTGACCAAGCCTGCTACCATCTTAGGCGAAGGGGTAGTTCTTTCTGCCATCTCGCCCGATTTGAGACGTGCTCTGGAAGAGTTCCAGGAGGACAAACCTGAGCGTTGTCCCAGTGGAAAGTTGTATGTTCCTGACCAGTAGAAGAAGAGAGTGATGTCTGAAGTTCATTGCTCTGCATTGGCTGGTCATCCATGTATTTTTGGTACTAGAGATCTGGTGAGTCGGTCTTTTTGGTAGCCCGCCTTGTCTCATGATGTCAGGAATTTTGTGCAGTCCTGTGGGACTTGCTCCCGGTCTAAACCTTGTTCTCGCTCTAGTGGGTTGTTGATGCCTTTGCCGGTCCCCAGGAGGCCATGGACCCATATTTCAAAGGATTTCATCTCTGATGTGCCTGTCTCTCAGAGAATGACTGTTATTTGGGTGATTTCTGATAGGTTCTCTAAGATGGTTCATCTTGTAGCACTCCCTAAGTTGCCATCTTCCTCTGAGTTGGTGCCCCTGTTTTTGCAACAGGTGGTTCGCTTGCACGGGATTCCTGAGAACATTATATCTGACAGAGGAGTTCAGTTTGTGTCTAGATTTTGGAGGACTTTCTGTTCCAAGCTGGGAATTCAGTTGTCCATCTCCTCTGCTTTTCACCCTCAGACCAATGGGCAGACGGAGAGAACAAACCAGACCTTGGAGTCGTATTTGAGATGTTTTATTTCCGCTGATCAGGATGATTGGGTTTCATTTTTGACCTTGGCCGAATTTGCTTTAAATAATAGAGCTAGTTCTGCCACTTTGATGTCACCATTTTTTTGTAACTTTGGGTTTCATCCTCGATTTTCTTCAGGGCAGGTGGAGCCTTCTGCCTGCCCAGGTGTTGACACTGTGGTGGAGAGAATGCACCAGATCTGGGACCAAGTGGTGGATAAGTTATCTCTCTCCCAGGAAAAGGCCCAGCGGATTTCCAACCGACATAGGACCATTGGTCCCCAGTTTAAGGTTGGTGATATGGTTTGGTTATCATCAAAAAATATCGCTATGAAGGTGGCTTCTCCTAAGTTTAAGCCTAGATTTATTGGACCTTACAAGATTTTGGAGATTATTAATCCGGTCTCTTTTCGTTTGGCTCTTCCTGTCACATTTAAAATCCATAATGTGTTTCATAAGTCCTTGTTGAAGAGGTTTGTTGAACCAGTTGTTCCTGGGGTGGCACCTCCGGACCCTGTATTGGTTGAAGGTAACATGGAATATGAGGTAGAGAAGATACTGGATTCCCGTCTGGCTAGACGGAGACTCCAGTATTTGGTTAAGTGGAAGGCTTATGGTCAGGAGGATAATTCCTGGGTCTCTGCCTCTGATATTCATGCCAAAAGATTGGTGCGTGCCTTTCATCAGGCTCACCCTGATCGCCCTGGTGGCGTGGATGAGGGTTCGGTGACCCCTCCTCAAGGGGGAGGTACTGTTGTGAGTTCATTTTCCCCTTCACCATTGAGGTCTGATGAACTCCCTCTTCTGGTGAAGGAAGGTAGTGAGGCTGATTACCAAGCACCTGAGCAGAATGATGATGACTGGGTGACTGGAATTGCTGACTGGATATAAGGCAGCTGACGCCCTTCTGCCTTGTGGGTGATTTCTCTGAGGGATTCTAGGAGACCAATCTGATTCCTGCTCCTCAAAAGCTAAGTTTTCTGCTCTGCTTTTTGCATTTATGTTTTGGTTTTGTTTTGCCTTGTTTTTCTGGATTTCTGCCATTCCCTGCTGGGGTGAGCTGAATTCCTTTTTGCTCTGTCTTCAGAAAATACCTGAGTACTGATATAGTCTTTTTGAAGCCTAGCGTCTTCAGGGCTTTTTTCCCTATCAGTCTGTTGGCTGTTGTTTTGATAGGGTTTTGGCGGATTGCAGACAGCAGCTTTTCTATCCTGTCCTATTTAGTTAGCTTGGGCCCCATCATTTGCTCAGCCTATCTTTCTATCTGTGTGAGTGTTTTTTCATCTTGCTTCACAGTCATTATATGTTGGGGGCTGCCTATTGCTTTGGGGTCTGCTCTGGGGCAGTTTAGATTTCCCTTTCTGTCTTTAGGCTATTTAGTTCTCTGGCTGTGATCGAGGGGTCTAGGGCACCGTAGGAACCCCCCCACGGATACTGCTAGTTGTTGTTGATAGGTTCAGGGGTCTGCAATCCGATAGCTGCCAACTTCTCTGGTTTTCTGGACTTAGCTGGTATTTCTGTTTTTGCCTCCTACGGTGACTCATTCATAACACCTGTCTGTATAGAATCACGCACAATGGATCTACACCCGTCCACTGATGCAGAGTTAATTGGGAAGATCTGAATGCTAACGAGCACTAGATAGACACCGATAATCTCTTTAATTAGTGGAGCAAGTTATCTTGCACATACTAAAGCCCCCGTTACACACTGCGATATCGCTAGCAATATCGCTGTAAAGTCACCGATTTTGTGACGTTGCAGCGATATTGCTGCATGTGATACTTACCTCCAACTGGCTCCCCCGCTGATTATCGCTGGTCGCGCGAGAAGCTCCTGGACCATTCCTCGTCGGTCACTTCCTGCGGCGCTTCCTGTGGCGCCGACGAGCGACGCGTGGAGCCGGGCGGGAGGATGCAGGATCGCCTGGTGTGACAAGTAAGTAGCGACCCCCGTCCCCAGCGATGTCGCTAGTGAGATCTGCCTGTGTGGCAGCTCACTAGCGACCACCTAGCGATGCACCAGCGATCCTGACCGCGTCATATCGCTGGTCGGGATCGCTGGTGCATCGCTAGGTGTAACGGTACCCTAACACTTTTCATAAATGGGATATTATTGCTATTACTAAAGCACCCGTTAAAGGGGAAGTCCACGCTGATTGTATAAATTGTTTTTTTTTAAAGAATTTTTAAAGAACTTGTGGTCTAAAGGGTCATTGTATGAAATGTTATGTACCCCTCTCTAATAAACTTTGTGCATCAGTTCCTTGCATCTAGTCCATTGCCATTGTTCAGATTCCTCCTTGATTTCAATAAATTAATCCATTAAGGCTAATTTATTATTGTGAGTAGATCTTGACGTTGGCATAAAATGCACCAATTTTGTCACATCTTTGCACAAATTTGCACTTTTAGCTTTAAACATTTTATCTTTATCATTTGTATAAAGGGGATGCTGATGCTAAAACAAAAAAGGAGTTAAATGAGCTTAAAGGGAGCCTGTCACCAGAAAAAAGGCCAGTAACCTGCAGATATGGGGTTAATCTGCAGGTTAATAGCATTGCTAACTCTCTGGTGCCTTTATGTAGCTGAACGCTATGGGAAGAAAAGGGGCTTTATTCTTCCTGGCAGTATTCGGTTTCAGTCATGGGGGCGGTGATGGCACGGGTTCAGTCATTGCTATGATAATAGAGAGTGGTGGCTGAAACCGCACCCCTGACACTGACTGAGAGTCGGCTCAAATGTAGAGGGAGTGTCAGTCAGGTCCCCTTTATACTCAGAGTGATAACTGTAGCGGCGCCGCCCCTGTGACTGAAACCGAATGCTTCCGGGGAGAATAAAGTTAATTTTCTCCCCGCAGCATTCAGCTAAGTGCGGGTGTCGGGAAGGTTAGTGTCGCTATTATCCTGCAGATAAACCCCAGATCTGCAGGTTAATAGCGTTTTTTCTGGTGACCGGTTCACTTTAAATTAGTAAATTATACAATTTGCTAATTTTACTTTACATCCACAAGCTGGCCTGATTCTCAATCACAACCTCTCGTTGCGGATCCTGGCAGGTCCTGTGTCAGTGCGTTACCAAATTTGTGAGTGAAGGGGGCTGGATGACTTCTAATTATAATCACTAAGACCAAGTCAACCCTTTTCATTATCATGGTTGAAAAGTAGGCAGGCAAAAACTATTTAAATGAGCAATCAGCCTGACGCAAACCGGAAAAAGATTTGCAGAGACCAAAGGTTGTAATTAAAGATCAGTGCACATAATAGGATGGGGCCTAATTTGGCAGATGTGCCAACGTGCACCAATATTTTTGTGCAAAAAGATTGGCCTAAACGTAAGCCTTCCGATGGGTGGGTGAACTTGGAACAATCGTGTTGTAAGAACTACAACATCGACCTCATGTCCAGGCTGGTTACCACACTAAGGATTGCAATGAGTGTCTCTAGAAAGATATTCAACATTTTCTGGAGCTTTGACTTGGGAAATGTTAACGCAAAATTCCTCATTTGTACAAAATATTAAGTGTATATTTAGACTTAGCATAGCCGACAGTCTAATATGTATGGGAGCCCTGGACAGGTGACTGTTGGTGGAGAGAAGAATTCGGCATGTCTGATTTTGAACCGCAGTGCCGATCCTTTTGTTCTCCCTGAGATAAACCACCGCAAGAGGAGTTTGGCAATGGCTCTTTCATAGCGTACACAGGAGCGCTCAGCACTCTTGTGTACAGAGGAGATGACCCAGATAGCTGCCAGCTAAACGATCGGCCGCACCATTGTATGTCCAATGGCCATTTAGCGTGTATGACATGCTTAATTCTCGTGATCAGCTAATATGTCCAAGGCAATCTCAGAGCATACTCTATGGAGCAGATTTAGTATTTAATTAGATAAAAGTCTGTCTGTGTGACACCATTGAGTCTGCCACTCCGGAGCCGTTCTACATACTCTGCAAGTTGTAATGAGCACTCAAGTTTACTTGGTTATGTAAGGGCAACCTGTCATTTGGAAAATGCTATTAACTTGCAGATAAGGGGTTATTTACTCTCTGAACCTGCCTGGTGCCTGTACTGAGAGCCCCTCTGCCAGAAGGAAATTAACTTTATTCTTCCCGGCAGGCTTAGGCTTTCAGTCATAGTGGTGGGTCAGCGCAGGGTCAGTCACCGCTCCATTAATAGTGAGTTGAGCTCTAACCGCACCACCGTCACTGACTGACAGCCAGTTCTAATGATTGAAACGGAGCCAGCCCACCCCAATGACTGAAAACCAGAGCCTGCCGGGAGGAATAAAATTAATTTCCTTCTGGCAGCGAGGCTCTCAGTACGGACGCTGGGCGGGTTCAGAATGTTATTATCCTGCAGATTAACCCCCTATTTTCAGGTTATTAGCTTTTTTTACATGATAGTTTCCCTTTAATGGACGTACAAAATATTAGTAGCAGATCTGTGCAGTTTACCATCAGTTCAACAGAATGTCCTATAAATGGAAGTTAAATTGAGGCGTTATCTAATAAACATTAGGTCAAGTCCAGATCTAATGCAATATTTATGCTGAACTTTTCACAAATCTGCAGGAAATCCACGGCAAACTCTGCCTGTTTCATACGCAGTGTGGGGTACAGCACGCAAGCATCCCATAAGCAAAGCATCACAGAAGATAAGCATCCAGCAAAACGGCAGTTATACATGGCATGGAATTAACATTCATCTTCTCTCTTCACACAGGTAATCAACTGAGCCACCCTGCATGTATTTACTCCATTCACTGCTAGCAAGCAGCCTGAATGATACAACTTCCCACCTCTGCTGCCTCTATTCTCTGCTGCTATATATCCAAATGGTAATCAACTGAGCCACCCTGCATGTATTTACTCCATTCACTGCTAGCAAGCAGCCTGAATGATACAACTTCCCACCTCTGCTGCCTCTATTCTCTGCTGCTATATATCCAAATGGTACAACTCCATACTTCTGCTGCTTTACCATTTTGCTGCATATTTTAATGTGCTTGCTAAAGCTTCGGTATAATTCATTTGTTGCACTGTATGTAATACTTACTGCTTTAGATCCGTGATTGGGGCCTTTCTAGATCTTATCAGGTGGAAGGTGCTATAGCATATTGACACATCTTGATCTAGTGCCTTTGATCATCTAACCATCCCCTGGTGTGCTGGCCCCAGCTGCCAAATTATACCCAACCAGCTCCCACAATCCCTCTCTCCTGACCCTGTAGTGTAGCCTATATATGTAGTAGTTGCTAAGGGGAAGCACGCAGTGTGGGGTACAGCACGCAAGCATCCCATAAGCAAAGCATCACAGAAGATAAGCATCCAGCAAAACGGCAGTTATACATGGCAGTTAGTCAGGGCAGGAGTCAGGTAACCCACACTTTGCTCTCCCCTTTAACCATGTGCTTTATTTTTATCCTCCTGTGTTCCCTTGCCATCCACATTCACCACCCCATCCCCCCTCCATCACGACTCATACACATCAGCCCCTCTATACTTCCCTTTCCCATGTACAGCTCCCACGCACTCCTCACCTTCCTGAGAAACCTCAGCCCATCTTGCCCAAACACATCACAGAAAAAAACCACTTACAATTCCAATAACTATTTGCTCTTTATCTTCCTACTCCTACTGATTTCAGGGGACATCTCCCCCAACCCTGGTCCACCATCCCCCAACCTCAACCCCTACCCTACCTCATATCGAAACCATAATAATCTTATTAACATTACTTGCTCTCCCTCATCTACATCTTTTAATTGTGCCCTCTGGAATCCACGGTCTGCTTCCTTTCCTACACCGCTATTTTCTGAACAACTCTCTTAATCTGTTGGCCCTCACTGAAACCTGGATTCAGGATTCTGACACTGTCTCTCCTGCTGCCATTTCCTACGGTGGCTTACAATTCTCTCACTCCCCGAGACCCACAAACAGACATGGTGGTGGAGTCGGCATACTCCTGTCCCCACAATGCACTTTCCAGGTCATCCCCCCAGTTCCATCACTCTTATTCCCTTCTTTTGAGGTCCACACCATCAGGCTCTTCCGTCCCCTCTCCCTCAGGGTAGCGGTCATATACCGGCCCCCAGGCTCACCCACCCACTTCCTTGACCACTTTTCAGCCTGGCTGCCGCACTTCATGTCCTCAGAACTGCTGAGAGGAACAGAGGCCGCTATCTGCAGACCGGATATAACTACAAGAGAAATGTGCTGTCTTCCAGGTGCAAAAATTAAAGATGTGTCTGACAGGATATCAGGACTCTTCAGACCTACAGATGACTACCCATTCCTGCTACTACATGTGGGGACAAATGACACCGCAAGAAACGACCTGGAAATCATCTGCAGAGACTTTGAAGACTTAGGCAAGAAAGTGAAAGAACTGGGAGCGCAGGTGGTCTTCTCTTCCATCCTCCCAGTGGATGGCCATGGAACAAGGAGGTGGAATAAGATTCTGCAGGTGAACAACTGGCTACGTCGATGGTGCCGTCAGCAAGGATTTGGATTTCTGGATCACGGAGTGAACTACTTATACGATGGACTACTTGCTAGAGATGGGGTGCACCTTACGAAGACTGGAAAGCATGTATTTGGAAGTCGCCTTGCTACACTTGTAAGGAGAGCTTTAAACTAGAACAACATGGGAAGGGAAGCAAAAGACCAGAAAAAGCCATACACCTGACAAATGCTATTGAGAACTCTGCTATTAGAAGTGGAAAGGAAGAACAAAGACAAAAGAATCTAATTAATAAAAATATTGGAGAAAGAGAAACCAATCACAAACTAAAATGTTTCTATACTAATGCACAAAGCATGGGCAACAAACAAGGAGAATTGGAACTACTAACACAGGAACAGAAATATGATGTAATTGGAATCACTGAAACTTGGTGGGACAATACACATGATTGGAATACAAGACTAGAAGGATACAACTTATTTGCAAGAAACAGACTTGATAAACGAGGAGGGGGTGTCGCATTGTATGTTCGAAATGCGTATATCTGCACAGAGATTGAAGCTTCAGAGACTGGGAGTTCTGTGGAAACTGTTTGGGTAAGAATACAAGGACAGAACAATGGAAAGGACACCATTGTAGGCATTTACTACAGGCCGCCTGTGCAAGCCGAATATATAGATGAACTCTTTATGCATCAGATGGCCAAGTTCTCCAAAAAATATGACATAGTTGTCATGGGAGATTTCAACTATCCAGACATTTGTTGGGAATCTCTCTCAGGCAAAACTAACAGGTCAAGGAAATTCTTATCCTCTCTTGCTGACAACTTTATCTTCCAAAAGGTAAGGGAGAAAACAAGGGGAACTGCTACCTTGGATCTAATCCTTATAAACAGGGAGGAAATGGTTGAGGAGGTAAAAGTGGCTGGGACCCTAGGAGGTAGCGACCATGCTATTTTAGAATTTTGGATTACTAGAGGTGGAAGACCTGTGAAGACTCAGACGTCAAGGTTAGATTTCAGAAAGGCAGATTTTAAGGGATTCAGAAAGAGAATTGGAGGGATCCAATGGCTGGATATCCTTAAAGACAAAAATGTCCAGGAAGGATGGGAAATCTTGAAAAATGAAATTCTCAAAGCACAGTTGTTAACAATTCCGAAAAGAGGGAAGAATAGGAAGCATTTAAGGAAACCAGGATGGATGAACACAGAACTTAAGCACATGCTAAAAAGGAAGAAAAAAATGTTTATAAAATGGAAAGAGGGAGGCATATCTAAAGAAGAATATAATGCTGTCTGCAGAACCTGCAGGGCACAAATCAGATTAGCTAAAGCTGAAAATGAACTGAGGCTTGCAAGAGATGTCAAAAGCAATAATAAAGGATTTTGGGGATATGTCAAAAGTAAAAGAAAAGTCAAAGATGCTATAGGATTTTTACAGGATGAAAATGATGAAATGGTAAGACAGGATGTTGAGAAGGCTGAACTTTTAAATTCCTATTTTGCATCTGTTTTCTCTCAGAAAGGAAATGCAACATCAACTGTTATTCACTGTCCTATTAAGGGAATAGAAGAATCCAGGATATCTATAAACAGAAAGATAGTGAGGAAACACTTAGCTAACCTAAATGAATTCAAGTCTCCAGGTCCAGATGAATTACACCCCAGAGTACTGAAGGAGATAGCAGAAGAAATTTTTGAACCCCTCTCCATAATCTTTGAAAATTCTTGGAGAACAGGAGAAGTGCCAGAAGACTGGAGAAGAGCAAATGTTGTTCCTATTTTCAAAAAGGGGAAGAAGGTGGACCCAGGCAACTATAGGCCGGTGAGTCTGACTTCTATACCAGGAAAGATCTTTGAACAAATTATTAAACAACATGTATGTCAATACCTGGATAAGAATGAAGTGATTAAACAGAGTCAGCATGGGTTTCTAACTAATAAGTCATGTCAGACTAACTTAATTTCCTTCTATGACGGTATCACTGATTGGGTGGATCAAGGAAATGCTGTAGATATAGTATATCTTGACTTCAGCAAAGCATTTGACAAAGTCTCTCATACAATCCTTATTGAAAAAATGACTAAGTATGGAATGGACAAGGCAACTGTTAGGTGGATTCATAACTGGCTTAGTGATCGGACCCAAAGAGTGGTCGTAAATGGCTGTACATCCAGTTGGAAGAATGTCTCAAGTGGGGTACCACAGGGCTCTGTCCTGGGCCCTGTATTGTTCAACATCTTTATCAACGATTTAGATGAAGGAATTGAGGGTAAACTGATTAAATTTGCTGATGACACAAAGCTAGGAGGGATAGCTAATACTAGAGAAGAGAGAGAGAGGATTCAAAAAGATTTAAATAAACTGGAGAAGTGGGCAGCAACTAACAGAATGGTTTTTAACAGGGAGAAATGCAAAGTACTACATCTGGGCAATAAAAATGAAAAAAGCATATATAGAATGGGAGGAATAGGGCTAAGTGACAGCACATGTGAAAAAGACTTGGGTATACTAATAGATCACAGACTGAATATGAGTCAACAGTGTGATGCAGCAGCAAAAAAGGCAAATGCAATTCTAGGATGTATTAACAGAAGCATACAGTCTAGATCACGTGAAGTCATTATTTCCCTCTACTCCTCTTTGGTCAGACCTCATCTGGAATATTGTGTCCAGTTTTGGGCACCACATTTTAAAAAAGACATCAACAAACTGGAGCAAGTTCAGAAAAGAGCGACCAGAATGGTGACCGGTCTGCAAACCCTGTCTTATGAGGAAAGGTTGCAGGATTTGGGAATGTTTAGTTTGCAAAAGAGAAGACTGAGAGGAGACTTAATAGCTGTCTACAAATATCTAAAGGGCTGTCACATTGTAGAAGGATCAACTTTATTCTCATTTGCACAAGGAAAGACTAGAAGCAATGGGATGAAACTGAATGGGAAGAGACACAGATTAGATATTAGAAAAAACTTTTTGACAGTTAGAGTGATCAATGAGTGGAACAGGCTGCCACGAGAAGTGGTGAGTTCTCCTTCAATGGAAGTCTTCAAACAGAGGCTGGACAGACATCTGACTGGGATGATTTAGCGAATCCTGCTTTGAGCAGGGGGTTGGACCAGATGGCCCAGGAGGTCCCTTCCAACTCTACGATTCTATGATTAAGTCTAACTACCAACCCTCATCCTGGGAGACTTCAACATCCCCATTAACAGCCCTACTTCCACATCTGCATCCCAGCTTCTATCACTAACCACCTCTCTAGGCCTCTCACAGCATTCAATCTCTGAGACACATAAGGACGGTAACACCCTTGATCTGGTCTTCTGCCGGCTCTGTTCAATCTCCCACCTAAATAACTCACCGCTTCCACTCTCTGACCACAACATTCTCTCCTTCACGCTCACAAATCCTCATCCACCCCAGCACACTCCTACCTATCACACATTCAGAAATCTACAAGCCATTAACCCTCAGACACTTTCAGATTCCCTACACTCATCACTGTCCCCAATCTCCTCTCTTTCCTGTCCTAATCTGGCTGTTCATCACTACAATGACACTCTTAGAAGCACCCTTGACCAAGTAGCTCCCCTCACCCTCAGAACCTCCAAACACAGAGTAAAACAGCCCTGGCTCACATCGCAAACTCAACTTCTCCAGCGATGCTCCAGGAGTGCTGAACGCCTATGGAGAAAAACCCGCACACCAGAAGACTTCATCCACTTCAAATTTATGTTAAGAACCTATAACGCTGCCCTTCACCTCGCCAAACAGACCTACTTCACCACCCTGATCTCCTCACTAGCCAACAACCCCAAGAAACTTTTTGACACTTTTCACTCCCTCCTCAGGCCTAAAGCACAAGCCCCTATCACAGACATTTGTGCTGATGACCTGGCCTCCCACTTTACAGAAAAAATAGATAATATCCGTCAAGAAATCTGCTCCCAACCACCAAGTGCTGTGACTCCCATCCCTTCCTGCATCTCCCCTGGCTCACTTTCCACATTTGATCCCATCACAGAAGAAGAAGTCTCCAGACTCCTCTCTTCTTCTCGTCCGACTACATGCACTACCGACCCCATGCCCTCACATCTCCTCCAGTCTCTCTCTCCAGTCGTCACAGCCCACCTAACTACAATCTTTAATCTCTCCCTCTCCTCGGGCATTTTCCCATCCTCCTTCAAACACGCCATTGTTACTCCATTACTAAAGAAACCTGCTCTCGACCCATCCTGCACAAACAACTACAGACCAGTCTCCAATCTCCCCTTCATCTCTAAACTTTTGGAACGCCTAGTTTACTCCCGCCTTACCCGTTACCTCTCCTCTCACAACCTTCTAGACCCTTCACAGTCTGGCTTCCGCCCCTTACATTCGACTGAAACTGCACTCATCAAAGTGACCAATGACCTTCTGACAGCAAAACGTAACGGTGACCACTCTCTGCTCATTCTTCTTGACCTATCTGCAGCTTTCGATACTGTTGACCACCATCTCCTACTCTCTAGGCTCCAATCACTAGGCATTAAGGACACTGCTCTCTCCTGGTTCTCTTCCTATCTCTCTGACCGCTCCTTCAGTGTTTTGTTCTCTGGCTCCACGTCATCTCCTCTTCCTCTTGCTGTTGGGGTACCTCAGGGCTCAGTCCTTGGTCCCCTTCTTTTCTCTCTCTACACAGCCCCAATTGGACAGACCATCAGCAGATTTGGCTTTCAGTACCATCTTTATGCTGATGACACACAACTATTATTATTATTATTATTATTATTTATTGTTATAGCGCCATTTATTCCATGGCGCTTTACATGTGGGGGGGGTATACATAAAAACAAGTACAATAATCTTAAACAATACAAGTCATAACTGGTACAGGAGGAGAGAGGACCCTGCCCGCGAGGGCTCACAATCTTCAAGCATACACATCTTCCCCCGACCTCACCCCCGCTGTACTACAGAACGCCAGTGACTGTCTGTCCGCAGTCTCCAACATCATGTCCACTCTCTATCTGAAACTCAACCTCTCTAAAACTGAACTTCTTCTGCTCCCACCATCTACTAACCTCCCTAAATCTGACATTTCCCTCTCCGTGGATGGTACTACAATAACACCCCGGCAGCAGGCACGCTGTCTGGGTGTTTTGTTTGACACCAATCTCTCCTTCACATCCCATATACAATCTCTTGCCCGCTCTTGCCGCTTACACCTAAAGAACATCTCTAGAATCCGCCCTTTTCTCACTATGGAAACAACAAAAACCCTCACTGTTGCATTGATCCACTCCCGCCTGGATTACTGCAATGCTCTATTAATTGGCCTCCCCGTCACTCGACTATCCCCCCTCCAGTCCATACTTAATGCAGCGGCCAGGATCGTCCATCTGGCTAATCGGTACTCGGACGCATCCGCTCTTCGCCAGTCCTTACATTGGCTGCCCATTCATTATAGGATCCAATTCAAAGTACTTGTTCTCACCCACAAAGCTCTCCACAGTGCAGCACCCCCTTACATTTCTTCCCTCATTTCTGTCTATCGGCCTAGCCGATCGCTGCGCTCAGCAAACGACTTTCGACTAACCTCTGCACTAATCCGTACCTCCCACTCCCGACTCCAAGACTTCTCCCGTGCCGCTCCTATCCTCTGGAATGCTCTACCCCAAGAAATCAGGACTATCCACAATTTGCACAGTTTTAGGCGCTCCCTCAAAACACACTTGTTCAGAGAGGCCTATCGCGTTCATTGATCAAAGTAATTCTCTGTGTAAGTGTGCTTGTGTAGCCCATTCACTATCTCCATCCATCCTTCACTCCCTCAAGATGGCTGGACCTTCATTGTAAATACACAATTGTAAATACACACCTGTACTTTGTATCTCCCTCACCTCATTGTAGATTGTAAGCTCTCACGAGCAGGGTCATCTCATTTCGTCTTATTTTGCTTCAATTATTGTATTGTTAACGTTGTTACTTATGACTTGTGTTTTGAAACTGTTAAACTGTAAAGCGCTGCGGAATATGTTGGCGCTATATAAATAAAGATTATTATTATTATTATTATTATTATTATATGTGCATTTTGCCATTGACTGACCACTAATTTCACAATATTTATACATTGATGGGGTGAAATCTATGGTAAAAAAAAGTATTGCATCTCCACAACAAAAAGATCCATCCATCCATGTTGGATCCGCAAATCAAACCAAAGTACGACTTTGGTTAAAAAAGAAAGAATCTGGAAAAAAAACAGATGTTAATAACCCATACAATACAATGTGCCAGTGTAAATACTTGCATAACACATCTGATAAAGACCTAGTGGTCAGCTAAATAAAACTCATCTGCTCTTCTTCCATCCCAGAGAAGTCCAATAATAGATGTCACTCGCCCAGGAAAGTGCAAACAGCTATATAATAATTCCAATAAGACGTGGCCCGTACGTGATCCCGCATGATTATTATTTTGTGAGCAGGTAAGTTTTTGTTTGTCCATTTTTCCAATATCCTGGTATTAGATTTAATCTTTGTCTACCTTTGGCAGGTTCTTTTTAGCACCATTTTCTCTGCCTTTTATATTATTCCCTTTTCTGTTTGTTAGATAACATAAAATCCAATACTGGGGTACATGTTTTTATATATTGTATACACGCAATTACTTTTAAAGGATTTATGCATTTTAGAAATCACCTTTGGATATACAGAAAGGAGTAGTTCCGATCTTCCCTATCGCTTTTATATATGATGAGGACAACCCATTGATTGATTTGTGTAATACCTCACTTCTCCTGTGGTGGCGCCAGCTGCCAGATTCTATCACAGATTACAAGCTTACTGCTGTTTTTTGTTGCCTGTTCTGTTTCTGTTGTTACATGCAATCTTCTTTTCCTGTTGAAACAAAGACAGAATTGTGGATGCACACAGGAATTTAATCATGTTTTTTTTATAATTTTCTATAATTGATATTTCCAAGACAGCCCTGTATTGTTCTGTATCGTGTTCATGCATGTATAGCTTTTGATTTGCTGTGATTATTTTTAAGCTACAGAGCAAATGATAAAATGCATTTTGTAAGTTTACAGGTTGTTCTTGCTGCAGATCACATCTTCTATTGCACTTCCAGCCAACCACTGCTTTTCAAAGCATAGACATATGATGTCACCTAAAATGATACTGAAGAAATCATTCATACCTTATAGCATCCGCCAGCCATATATAATATATATATATACCTTTCTTTTTATACATTATGGTTCATTTAAATGAATAGTTGAGAACTGTGAAGACTTTTTGTTGTTTACAGATTTGACCAAAATGAGCATGAATTATCGTAATTAATAGTGCTTGGACCTAATGACTGTTTTTCTTTCTCTCCTTCTTCCAAGAATTGTAGCTTTTTCACTTTTCTGGCATTAAACCCATATGAAAGCTTGTTGTTATAAGAGGAGTTGTAGTTTTGAATTGTTTTTAATAACACAAGTCATTATAGTTATATGTCTACATATTAGCAGCTGTAGAGACTAGTGAGAAAAGGAGGGCGTGTTCTTATCTCCCCTGTCTGATACTGCCTGCGTATGATTGGTCAACGTCATACAGGGGAAGAAGTAGTAGTTGAGAACTGTGAAAACTTTTGTTAACTACAGATACAACGAAAGTGAGCATGACTTATCATAACTCATTGCATGGACCTGATGACTGGATTCACCTTGTAGAAAAGTGTAACAAGCAGTGAAATATAGAGTTCACCACATGTTTTTTACAAGTGTGAAACAATTTATTGATACTACCAGTATATCACATTAATGTGTATGGCAGGGGCAGACATATTAGTGGTTCAACAAGTGCAGCTACACAGGGGTCCCAGAGATAAGGGGGCATACTTGCACCTTAAAATCAGCAAGCTGCTTCTGTCACAGGCACATAAAGGAATGCATTATGATGAGCTATTGGACTGCAAAAGGTTCCCATGCTGTTCTTGCACAGCGGACCTCTTCTGTCTGCCCCTTGTGTATTGGTAGTTATAGAAGATCTTCAGGAGACAGATTATGACGTTTCTCTTTTTCTAAGTGTTGCTAAAAAATGAAAATGGCAATAATTCACATACAGTATACAATAATATATACTGAACCATACATTTAGATATATAGAGAATGCACAAGGAATGTGCAGTGAAATCTTTTTTTACCCCATATTTTTATGCCATGTCACAACAGTTATTTAAATGATAGGTATAACCTTTTCTTTAACCTTTTCTTGCCTCAGCCAATTTTCATTTTTGTACATTGTCATGCGCCCTCGGTCACATGCACGCCAGCGTCAGCTGCTGGTATCTGATTGGCTAGTAGCCTGTATTGCTGCCCATGGACCTGATGGATATGTGCGATTCAATACACTTCAGCTGAATGTACAACTGAGGATACTCATCCAGTTGAAGTTTCTACTGGCGTCAGCGGGCACATGACCGGCCGTGCCCGGTCACAGTAGCGACCGTAGTTGTTAACTTACTGACAGTAGCTGTAGAGACCAATGAGTAGAGCATGTTCTTTTCTCCCCTGAATGTTGCTGCCTTTTTTAGATTGGTCAACATTATACAAGAGAAGAAGTACACACCCCCAGAAAAATCTCTGGTGATATCAAGTTGAACTATAACATAAATTATAACCTAAACTTTACACTTTAATATTTTGGTGAAAGTCCTATTTTAAGGTGTCAATTATAGAGCCCACACCACATTCAATCTTTAATGGGTTGTGGATTATGGAGTATTTACAGTATACACAACTTTTGAGTATGTGCCTACTACTGCTACCACCATGTTGCTCGCAGCCGTTACCGCCAAGCTCTAGCTGTGCCCCGCTTCTGTCATACCTTCCCCCCTCCCTTCGCCTCTCCCTCCTTGAAAAAGAGCTGGAGCCACTATGAGGAGGAGGCCGCCGCAGAGTCACTACAGCTGGGAGAGGCCCCGCCGCCTGAACCATGTCCACCAAGGACGGTAAACACTCCACCACCGAGCGGGTGGTTAAATCTGTCCGTTTTCCTCCAACACACTGATTAATATCCGAAGACGTATTTGATATCAATGGAAAACCTAGAGTGGATGTTTTGAAGAACCACTTAATAAAAGAAGGTCGGGTAGATGAAGAAATTGCACTTCGGATCATCAATGAGGGTGCTGCAATTTTACGGAGAGAAAAGACGATGGTAGAAGTTGAAGCACCTATAACAGTTTGCGATGATATTCATGGGCAGTTTTTTGACTTGATGAAGTTATTTGAAGTAGGAGGTTTGCCAGCGAATACAAGATACCTCTTCTTGGGCGACTACGTAGACAGAGGGTATTTTAGTATAGAGTGCGTGTTATATCTATGGGTCCTGAAGATTCTGTATCCCAATACGCTCTTTCTTTTAAGAGGCAATCATGAATGCAGGCACCTTACAGAATATTTCACTTTTAAACAAGAATGTAAAATAAAATATTCAGAAAGAGTTTATGAAGCCTGTATGGAAGCATTTGATTGTCTTCCCTTAGGCTACTTTCACACATCAGTTTTTTGCCGTCAGGCAGGATCCGGCTATTTTTAGAAAAACCGGATCCGGCATAAATTTTGGAGAACTGTAGAAACGGATCCGTTTTTTTGCTGGATCCGTCTAGCAGGTTATATCTGTTTCCTGGGGGCTGGCCAATTGGATCTGAGCATGCGCAGACTTAAAAAAACGGATCCGTTGGCTGGATCCGTCTTTTTCTGGATCCGGCGCATTCCGGCGCCCATAGACTTTCATTGTAGCAAAAAGCTGGAAGCGCCGGATCCGGTGCTTCCGGCTTTTTTGCCGGAGGCAAAAAACGTTACAGTAGCCGTTTTTTCCAGACGCCGGAATGAGACAAGTAGCCGGATCCGGCAAAAAACGGATGAAACGCAATGCCATCCGGCGCTATCCGGCGCTAATGCAAGTCAATGGGGAAAAACTGGATCCGGCATTGCATTTTGCCGGATCCGGTTTTGCAAAAAAAAGCCGGATCGCGCCTGACGGCAAAAAACTGATGTGTGAAAGAGGCCTTAGCTGCACTTTTAAACCAACAATTTCTTTGTGTCCATGGGGGACTATCTCCAGAAATACACACGTTAGATGACATTAAAAGATTAGACAGGTTCAAGGAACCTCCAGCGTTTGGCCCCATGTGTGACTTGTTGTGGTCAGACCCTTCCGAAGATTTTGGTAACGAGAAGTCGCAAGAACACTTCAGTCATAACACAGTCAGAGGATGCTCTAACTTCTATAGTTACCCAGCTGTTTACTACTAATAATAATAATAATTATGGCCATCTACGGAGTTGTCCTGAGTTGGAATATGGTAGCTATAGTAATCTATTGAGCTCTGCCTGTCCTCTGATTTTATGTGAAGCAACAAAAAAAGCGGTCTGTAGGAGCGCTAAAGGAGAGACAGAAACCAGAAAAAAGGGTATTAAACTCAGCTTTTATCCTTCCTCCAATACCCACAACGCGTTTCTACGGTCACAGCCGTTTTCCTCAGGCTTCATTCCACCTGAGGAAGACGGCTATGACCGTAGAAACACGTTGTGGGTATTGGAGGAAGAATAAAAGCTGAGTTTTATACCCTTTTTTTCTGGTTTCTGCCTCTCCTTTAGCGCTCCTATAGATCGCTTTTTTTGTTGCTTCACATTGAATTTTCCTCTCTGAGGATCAGCGGCAGGAGCAACTTGGAGGGCAGCTGTTTGTGGGAGAACCTGCGTTTGCTGGGCGGTGCTGGGAAGCTTCGGGACCCTTGGTGTTCACTCATGGCTGGGATCGGTCTCAACATGAAGTCCGGAAGCCGGTGAGAGATGGACTGACCAGGAGAGCGGAGGTTGTTGACAGCCACGTGCAGTGCCCTTCAGGGTTGCGAGGACACGCTCCCCAACTACCATTCACGTTCACACCGTGGTTGTGCAAGGGTGGCACAACCCTGTAAGGTGAGCACCCTGTCGATTCAGTTAGGGAATTTAATTTTAACACAGGTACACTCATTGCGCCTCTCTTTGCATTTTATTTTTCATGTCCTCTGATTTTAATCAGAAATTGACAAAAACATTTCTTTCCTCCATAAGGGTACCGTTACACCTAGCGATGCACCAGCGATCCCGACTAGCGATATGACGCGGTCAGGATCGCTGGTGCATCACTAGGTGGTCGCTAGTGAGCTGCCACACAGGCAGATCTCACCAGCGACATCGCAGGGGTCGGGGATCGCTACTTACCTGTCAGACACGGCGATCCTGCGTCCTCCCACCCGGCTCCACGCGCCGCTCGTCGGCGCCACAGGAAGCTCCGCAGGAAGTGACAGACGAGGAATGGTCCAGGAGCTTCTCGCGCGACCAACGATGAGCAGCGGGGGAGCCAGTCGGAGGTAAGTATCACATTCAGCGATATCGCTAGCAATATCGCTGCAACGTCACAAAATCGGTGACTTTACAGAGATATTGCTAGCGATATCGCAGTGTGTAACGGGGGCTTTAGACACTCAGAGAAAAGAGGGAGACACAAAAGCACAAATAGGGTCTTATAAAATGTTACATAGAGTTGCCCACCAAGAGAAGTACGGTACTCACCTGGTGAGAGTGAAGGAAAGACATATATTAATGGCGGCTGCTGCAGATCCACAGGTCAGTGCAGGACCTGGTTGAAGCATACACAAGTATTTGTGGTTTGTCCTGATGAAGGGGTCACCTGAACCCTGAAACGCATAGAATAAACCACGTTGAAACCTCTACAATATTTGGAATTCTTCTTGCGGCAGCGCGGGGATGATCCTTCCTTCCTACCTAATTGTATACTCAATTAGACACTATAAGGCTGCGTGCACACGATGCAGATTTGCAGCGGATCCGCAGCGGATTTTACCGCGCAGAAACGTTGCATATCCGCATTGTGATGTACAGTAGCCTTAAAATCAATGAAAAAAAAACCCGCTGTGCAGACGCTGTGGATTTTTCCGCCCGGTTTTCCTGTGGTACAAAATCCGCAGCATGTTACTTCTTTTGTGCGGTTTTCCACCTCCCCTGTTTCCAAATCCGCAGGGGGGAATCCGCAGTGGAAAACCGCACACAAAAACTGCAAGAAAACCGCAGGAAAAATGGAAGAAATCCGCAGGAAAAATGCAGGTCATTTGACCTGCGGATTTCTTCCATTCTGCGCGGAAAAATCCGCAGAGCTAAAAAGTCCGTCTGCACTCAGCCTTATACATATTTCATTTAAAAGCATTGTATCTTTGGGAGAATATTTTTATAATATTGAGCAGTATGGGAGCACCATGCAGTGGCTTATACACTATTTTATCCACTTTGCTGGTACTGTAATGAGCAGCCTATTTTTGATTTTTTTACACGCTTATCCAAGGAGGAAATATCGCAGCATATTAATGGTCAAACTTTTCCTAAAACTCTCTCTATTTTTGATAAATGAATAATGGGATCATTTTCATGATAGGTAACTGTTGGCAGATTTTACCTTTTTGATCTTTTCCAAAATTCTGAGAAACAACTATATAAGATCTACAAGATCTGAAAGCTGATAATGGTCAAAAAGTTGCTTTCCTTGCAAGTCCCTATAATTATTATATATTTCTATAGATCTCTATCTAACCTGTGATGAGAAAACCACAGGATGAGGAAGCATTCATACAAACTGCTTGCGCCTACTTGGTGGTTTGACCTTTTACGGGTGCTGTCCTCTTTAACACTGTCATACACTGAATGTCCGGGATATGCTATATCTATTAGATCTAGGTCACCATAGAAAGGAAGATGACTATATGTATATAGCAATGCAGCACGTTGTATATGCCAAATTAGCGCACTGACACAACAGAAGTTTCCAAGAGCAGTCAAATATCTCCTGTTTATAGCATCTAAATATCTCTCAGCATGGTTGAGAGCGGAGAAGTCAAACTCAACTTCACAGTGGGCCAAAGTTAAAAGCTTTCACAAAGTCAATCTTGATATATATTAAAAAAAAATCAAAAAATATAAAAAAAAATTTTCATCAAATATAAAGATGAGCTTTTTCATATGGATGCAAACTTAAAGGGGTTGTCCCACGAACAAAGTACATTTTAATTAATAGATCTTAGCACATTGGAATAATATGTTATGTAAGAGCAGTAAAAAGATGTGGCCCAATGGATTATTTAAATATGTAGTAACAAAATATTGAATTATACACATCAGACACAGGGGAAGAATGATGGTGGAGGGACCATCAGCTGACGCACCCTCCTCCGCCATTGCTTTCAACTGTATCGGCATCCTGGATGCCAATACAGTTTAAAGTGCGATACCTGGCATTGCGGGCCAACTATACTCACCCTGAGGGCCAGATTTGGCCATGTGCAGTTTAGAGGCTATATGGTATTCATTAACTACTCAAATGACCCATCAGAAATATTAACAAGAAGTAGCAACGTTTTGTGATGAAAATCAGGCTTTATTTTTGAAGAATACCGTATATTATTTTAAAATGACTAGAAAATCACTTTTTTACTTTAAACTATATTTTACTTTTTTTTTTTTTTGCAATTTTTTATCGTACTCTCTATATGAAATCTTGTAATTTTCACACTGGCCACTAGGCCTAATACTATACTCACTCTTCCTATTCTGTACAAGAGACTTTTCAGCAGTCTCAGCTTCACAGACACAGGATCCACCATTGACAATAGGGGATATCACAGCTCACCTCCTCATCCCTTCACATTGACCTTCACCCAGATTAGAGTATGCCCAGTTTATTCTTCAATACAAATAAGAACTGGAAGTAGGAGTCTAATTTTTGGCCTAGTGGCCAGTGTGAAAATGGCAAGATTTTATTTTTTTTTTAAACACAGTGATGTAAAAAACAAATGTTAAGAGATTAAAAAGAAAACATATAAATTAAAAATGTTATTTCACATTATGCTAGACCAGGGACATGTTTGCTGTCACCTCTCTCAACTTGTTGCAGTGAGTCCTGTTTGACATATCCATGTGTGGGATACTGCTTGATGAAGGAATGAGAATATGAGGATTAGTGATGATAAAAACACAGAAGATAATTTATGAACTGGCATGCCTTAAAAATGTGTCTTTAGTCCACGCTTAATTGTCTGGACTTTGGGAATTATGGTGATTGTCTCTGGTAGCTCATTCCAGAGAACTGGTGCAGCATAAGAAAAGTCATGGAGACCGGAGTTGGGGGTTGGAATTATGGAGGAGGTTCATTCTAGATCGTCGGCAGGTCGTAGAGCTTAGGTAGGGTGGTGGATGGATGAGGAAGATGTAGGGCGGTGGAGTGCCGTAGATAACTTAGTAAGTGAGCAGTTAAGTTTCTATTCTCTGGTAGCTGGAGAACCAGTGCATAGGTGGGGCTTTCAGAGCATCAGTTGGACAAAAACGTGGGTCTATCTTATGTATTAAGGATAGATTTGAGAGTGGAAAGTTTAATGAGGAAAAGTTAGTAGGGAATTGCAGTGATCAAGGCGAGAGTAAATCGGAGCAACAATATATTTTGGCCATATACATAGTAAGAAAAAGGCGGATTCTGAAGATATAATTTAAGGTGCAAGTGACATGAGTGTGCAAGTGACTGAATGACCAAACGTCAATGGGCATGCTGCCTAGGAGGTATGGTAGCATCACACACGGAAATGGAAATTTAAGGTTTAGGTAGTTTAGTAGAGGCAGAATCCCAAGAAGTACCTTTTCTGAAAGATTCAGTTTGAGATACAAAGAGGACATGATGTAAGAACCAGAGCACAAATCACCTGTGTTTTGTGGTTGGGGATGATGTCACTGGAACAAGTATTTAAATCTGAGCATTTCTGAACTAAAAGGAGAACACGTGGAAAAATGTCCAGAGCCCATCTAATCATCTAATGATCATAAGCGTCCCAGGTCACAGATCCAACATTGAAATTTATCTATCAAACTCAAGTGTTTCCAAATTTCCAGGTCAACCGTTCTAACAGAAGGCGCGCTAATGTATAAAATGTGTGGGTGACGCATTAAAAGGAAGGCGTAATGATCTGCAGCGTTCTCCGCAGAGTATAAAAACTTGTCTGCTGCATCCAAGATGAAAGCGTTGATTCCTGGAGCCATGTCGCCATCCTCATCAATGCAATCCCCAAGAACACATGGGGGCCATTTGTTAAGGGGACACAGCTGGACCAAAAACTATTTATAAAGGCAGGCAAACAACTTCCAAGACTCCTGTCTCCATAAACAAAGCGGAACTGTGCAAGAGAAACAAACAAAATAACACCAACTATGTGACAGGATCAGAACGGATCAATCCAATTACCCAGCCTGTACCAGCGGAGTAACACTTCTGTGTTTACTTGTTTATACACTATGGACAATAATGGACATTTAATAGTTTGGTTTGTCCTGATGCTGCTCACACACATTGGGTGGAAGGGGGAAAGGCGAAAAAAGTGCTGATGTCTGTTCTAGGTGGAAATGAGCCCCTGTGTATATGATGATATGTAGCTGATGTTGGAAATACAGATTATTATTATTACTATTATTTATTGCTATAGCGCCATTTATTCCATGGCGCTTTACATGTAAGGAGGGGTATACATAAAAACAAGTACAATAATGTTAAACAATACAAGTCATAACTGGTACAGGAGGAGAGAGGACCCTGCCCGCGAAGGCTCACAATCTACAAGATATCAGTAAATCATGGCTATCAAGAGAACTGTAAAAAAATGGCAGATAAATATAATTTGTGTAAGGTACCTACTACATTACAGGTCCCTAATGAAAAGCTTAAAAGGGATTTTACAACTTTATAAAACCCTTGTACTCTCCGGGTCCAGCGCTGAGTCTCCACTGCTGCTTCTGGTGTCTGTCGTTGCCTGTAGCACGGACGTTATGTCGACAGCAATTTAGCCACTCGGTGAGTTCAATGACTTTGAGAGACTTGTGCCATCACCTTGGCTGTAAACATTAACTGACAAAACCCAAGAAAAAAACAAAATGAGTATTTACTTTGTAGTAAGTAAATAGTATATGTAAATTACATAAAGTGCTTAGTTAACACAATTTTGATTTAAAAAAGCGCTAAAAAAGCGCAAAATCCATCCCACTGGGACAAGGTGCACCCAGTTGGGACTCTCCCGCAAAAGCCATCCCACCGGGACAAGGTGCACCCAGTCAGGACAGTCCTGCAAAAGCCATCTCACCGGGACAATGTCCGCCCAGTCAGGACAGTCCCGCAAAAGCCATTCCACCGTGACAAGGTGCACCCAGTCAGGACAGTCCCACAAAAGCCATCCAACTGGGACAATGTACACCCAGTCAGGACAAGTACCGCAAAAGCCAGCCGACCAGGACAAGGTGCATCCAGTCGGGACAGTCCCGCAGAAGCCATCCCACCAGGACAAGGTGCACCCAGTCAGGACAGTCCCGCAAAAGCCATACTACCGGGACAAGGTGCACCCAGTCAGGACAGTCCCGCAAAAGCCATCTCACCGGGACAAGGTACACCCAGTCAGGACAGTCTTGCAAAAGCCATCCCAGCGGGACAAGGTGCACCCAGTCAGGACAATCCTGATTCTAGTATCAGGGTATGTTTCCACAGTAAGGATTGGCTCAGTATTTACTCAGGATTTGACGCAGGTAAAATCTGCACCAAATCTGCATCAGAGGTCACTGGCAGGTCACCTGCGTTTTTGATGCGTTTTTTTACATGCGTTTTTTATGCTTTTTTAATGTGGATTTGTATGTGTTTTCTTGTAAGCTAAATAAAGATATATTAATGTAAGGTGACATTAAGCCCGGTTAATAATGGAGAGGTGTCAATAAGACACCGATCTATTACTAATCCTATAGTTAAAGGGTTAAAAAAAGACACAGCCAGAAAAAAAGTATTTTAATTAAATGAAACACCACAGTTTTCCATATTTTTATTGCACGCCCAAATCCAAGCGAAGCTCTCGATCTCCTGAAAAAAAAACAAAAAAACAAACCAACACAAATACTTCCTGTTCCGACATAGTCCATTTAATCACAAGTGTCCCACGACAAGTCCAGCTCTGCTACATCTGGATGCATGACATCTGGATATAGCAGAGCTTGTAGATGACCACCGAAGATCTCCGGCGATCTTCTACACTGTAGTTCTCACGGTCAGCTGACCTAACCCAGTGACCGGAGATAACCCCCTGTCACGTGCATGGCAGTTCTCGCGATAAAAGCTGTTCTCGCGATAAGCTAAGTTATCGCGAGAACTGCAGTAGACTTGGACTTCCGGTGGCGGGACAGGTAAGAACTTTATTTAAATTAGTAGACATGTGTAGTAAGCTGCGTTTACGCAGTTATTACGCATGTGACTAATCATTAGATACGGTTTTACTTCATCTATTTAATGATAGTCTATGGTAAATTTACGGTGCGGCGACGAAGCGTCGCCGCATTGTAAACAGACATGCTGCGTTCTGGAAAGACGGGCCGCATGTCCTTTTATGCTGGTCTGCCGCCTGTGTTTTTTAAAGCATAGTGGAGATGGAATTTCCTGAAACATACCCTCAGGCTGGGGTCACACTTGTGAGTGCAATGCGAGAAACCTGCACGAGTCTCTCGACTAAATACCCGGCACTGCCGCCGGCACTCAGGACTGGAGTGTGCGGCTGCTGCATGTCTTTTTATGCAGCTGAATGCTTCGGTCCGAGCAGTGCCAGGTATTGAAGCGAGAGACTCGCGCAACTTTCTTGCATTGCACTCGCAAGTGTGACCCCGGCCTTAAAATCGCACTTTGTGTCAGCCGACCTCAATGTGACTAAGGGCAGAGCAGGACCGGGACCCAACTGTTCAGATACTTGCACAGTTGAGAACATGTCTTTGCTGATTTTTCTACTTTCCTTTTTTTGATGTATAGATATCCTTGAAAAAGGTCTGTGTGCCAAATGTAGGAAATTCTGTTCTGTTCTTTTGTTTTGTCAGCTGTGAATTGAAAAACCTTTAGATTTAATTCAAATATACCTGAAGTTTCGTGTTTCGAGGGCTGAAGGTGTCTTCTGAGAATTGTTATTATTCCTTCTGAGCACTCATGTCTACATATAGGAGTCCAAAAGACTCTGATTGATTCTACCCTACTCATGTACAACACCACAGAATTAGTGGTTTTCTAAAAATAAATAATAATACTAACTGGGTATAAATATAAACTCTATTTCTTTAGGTGAAAAATATTATATTACGATATACGTTCATCTATTTATATAAATACAAAGGTTAAATCTAATATATAAAGCTCAATGTGTGTGTGTATATATGTATGTATGTATGTCCGGGATTGGCATCCGCACCGTCGCAGCTACAGCCATAAAATTTGGTACAGTCACACGTCTGGACCCCGAGAGCGTCATGGGCTATGTTGTGAGGCGAAATTTTAACCTCGCGCATTCCAATTCACCAAACAATTTTGCCCCTATCTACATAATGGGGAAAAAGTGAAAGGAAAAGTGTTGGAGGCAAATTGACAGCTGCCAGATGTGAACAAGGGGGACTTAAAGAATGAGAGCGATGGCGCCAAAGAGTATATACTGTACAGTTGCTAAGGTGGGGCCCTGACATGGGATACTCACCACACACGGGGATATGAACACACACACAAAATGTGCCACACACTACCACGTGCTTCAACGCATATACCACCCTCAGCACACATTTCACCACATATACACCAACCTCGTCACATAAAAGTCGAAACACTCAAAATTCGCCACTCAAAACTCGCCACGCTGTCCCAGAGCTGTTTAAAAGATGAAAAATGAGCTGTGACTGGTTGCTATCAGCAACAGTTTTCTTTGTAGACAGTTGTAGTAACTGAGGCCTATTATTCTTATCATTTCTATGGTGTTATCATCCTTCTGTAAAGCTGGAAATAACACAATTTATTACCGTGCCAACACAGACCACCCTCTGACACAGACTGCAGGGGGATCCCAGTATCACACAGGATAGGATTAGATACACGGCTCAGCAGTCAGTATCACACAGGATAGGATTAGATACACAGCTCAGCAGTCAGTATCACACAGGAGAGGATTAGAAACATGGCTCAGCAGTCAGTATCACACAGGATAGGATTAGATACACGGCTCAGCAGTCAGTATCACACAGGATAGTATTAGATGCACAGCTCAGCAGTCAGTATCACACAGGAGAGGATTAGATACACGGCTCAGCAGTCAGTATTACACAGGATAGGAATAGATACTCAGCTCAGCAGACAGTATCACACAGGATAGGATTAGATACGCAGCTCAGCACACAGTATCACACAGAATAGTATTAGATACATGGCTTAGCAGACAGTATCACACATAATAGGACTAGATACACGGCTCAGCAGTCAGTATCACACAGGATAGGGTTAGATACACGGCTCAGCAGGCAGTATCACACAGGATAGGATTAGATACACTGCTCAGCAGTCAGTATCACACAGGATAGGATTAGATACACGGCTGAGCAGTCAGTAACACACGATAGGATTAGATACACAGCTCAGCAGAAAGTATCACACAGGAAAGGACTAGGTACACAGCTCAGCAGACATTATCACACAGGATAGGGTTAGATACAAAGCTCAGAAATAGGATGTGCCAAAGGAGAGGACATTTTCTTTCCAAGAATTCCACTCATTCCATCTGATTTGTTTTTTTGATTTTAAACGCCTCCAGTTTCCAGTTCAACTGCTATTTGCAATGTCCATTAAAAATGCTCAGGGACAGTCCTTGAAAGTAGTAGGGATCGATTTAAGTAGTAGGGATCAATTTGCAATCTCCATGCTTTTCTCATGGTCAACTTTACGTGATCTGTTCAAGAGTTGGAACTACCAAGGATCTGTTCATCTTTGCACCGAAAGGAGAAACCAAAAATGTTGTTTATCAAAAGCTCTTCAATGAGTTGAAAATAAAATACTATCAATACTCAGGTAATCGTTTAGTTAATTTGTGTTGCAAATCTGTAGTGTTGAATATATGATGTGAAATGTTTTTGTGTAATATAATCATTATAATTTGTTATAACTAACCACAGTTGGTTACTATGCCCAGGCAACGGCGGGCTCTTCAGCTACTTAACTTTAAAAGTTTAAATTCTAAAGGAAAAAAATCTACAAGGTAATACAAAAATAACTAATAATTATATTATTCATACTGTAAAACTCGATTTCATATTTTAACTCAATATATAATAAATTATATATATTTTAATAAAATAATTTATAGTCATATTAAAAAAAACAATGTCAAAGATGTAACAGGTTTTAAAATAATAGCAATCATAATAATAACAATAATAATAGTAATAAAAGTTACATCAGAAAAGCTGTAAAGAAAACTCCAAAAATATATTTAAAATGGGAAAATGAAGAAATTGAGGCAGCGCACGCTGTTTGTACGAAAAATAAAGGTGATTTAATAGTCCATAGTGATGGCAACGTTTTGATTCAAATGTGGACCTTTTTCCAGAAGTATACAAGTGTATCAGTTACATCTTTATAGGCGTAGCAATTACTATAACAATTTAGAATTAAAGTGCAGTGTGAATTGTCTCGTACATAGTAGTATCATATAACAAACACTGATAAAAAAGTGATTTTCAGCAGGTCATAGTGATACAGTTTAGACAGAGAGATCGCTTCCTTCAAAAAGCATTAATTATCAATCAAAAACATATGTGCATATTTATCCAATAATTTCTTCCCCCATTAAAAATGTCGCTCTCCTAATCATTGGAGGTTTGAGCGCATGCGCCTGTGAATATACAGTTACAGTAGGTCCATATATATTTTGACAGAGACAACATTTTTCTAATTTTGGTTCTAGACATTACCACAATGAATTTTAGACAAAACAATTCAGATGCAGTTGAAGTTCAGACTTTCAGCTTTCATTTGAGGGTATCCACATTAAAATTGGATGAAGGGTTTAGGAGTTTCAGCAGCTCCTTACCATGTGCCACCCTGTTTTTAAAGGGACCAAAAGTAATTGGACAATTGACTCCAAGGCTATTTCATGGACAGGTGTGGGCAATCCCTTCGTTATGTCATTCTCAATTAAGCAGATAAAAGGCCTGGAGTTGATTTGAGGTGTGGTGCTTGCATTTGTAAGGTTTTGCTGTGAAGGAAACAAGCGGTCAAAGGAGCTCTCCATGCAGGTGAAACAAGCCATCCTTAAGCTGCAAAAACAGAAAAAACCCATCCGAGAAATTGCTACAACATTAGGAGTGGCAAAATCTACAATTTGGTACATCCTGAGAAAGAAAGAAAGCACTGGTGAACTCATCAGTGCAAAAAGACCTGGGCGCCCACAGAAGACAACAGTGGTGGATGATCGCAGAATAATCTCCATGGTGAAGAGAAACCCCTTCACAACAGACAACCAAGTGAACAGCACTCTCCAGGAGGTAGGCGTATCAATATCCAAATCTAACATAAAGAGAAGACTGCATGAAAGGAAATACAGAGGGTTCACTGCATGGTGCAAGCCACTCATAAGCATCAAGAACAAAAAGGCTAGACTGGACTTTGCTAAAAAACATCTAAAACCGCCAGCACAGTTCTGGAAGAACATTCTTTCGACAGATGAAATCAAGATCAACCTCTACCAGAATGATGGAAAGAGAAAAGTATGGCGAAGGCGTGGTTCAGCTCATGATCCAAAGCATACCACATCATCTGTAAAACACGGCGGAGGCAGTGTGATGGCTTGGGCATGCATGGCTGCCAGTGGCACTGGGTCACTAGTGTTTATTGATGATGTGACACAGGACAGAAGCAGCCGAATGAATTCTGAGGTATTCAGAGCCATACTGTGTGCTCAGATCCAGCCAAATGCAGCCAAACTGATGGATCGTCATTTCATACTACAGATGGGCAATGACCCAAAACATAAAGCCAAAGCAACCGAGGAGTTTATTAAAGCAAAGAAGTGGACTATTCTTGAATGGCCAAGTCAGTCACCTGATCTCAACCCAATTGAGCATGCATTTCACTTGTTAAAGACTAAACTTCAGACAGAAAGGCCCACAAACAAACAGCAACTGAAAACCACCGCGGTGAAGGCCTGGCAGAGCATCAAAAAGGAGGAAACACAGCGTCTGGTGATGTCCATGAGTTCAAGACTTCAGGCAGTCATTGCCAACAAAGGGTTTTCAACCAAGTACTAGAAATGAACATTTTATTTACAATTATTTAATCTGTCCAATTACTTTTGGTCCCTTTAAAAACAGGGTGGCACATGTTAAGGAGCTGAAACTCCTAAACCCTTCATCCAATTTTAATGTGGATATCCTCAAATGAAAGCTGAAAGTCTGAACTTCAACTGCATCTGAATTGTTTTGTTTGAAATTCATTGTGGTAATGTCTAGAACCAAAATTAGAAAAATGTTGTCTCTGTCCAAATATATATGGACCTAACTGTATTTGATGTTGCCAGTTGTAGTGCTGTTATTTGGTTCTGCGCATGCACGGACATGCGCAGTCAGCTGACCTTCTCCAAAATGGCGCAGGCGGCTTTCCAGTTTAATGCGCATGTGCTGCATATCGGAGCTTCTTATTTTGTTTGTTTTTTTTCCCATTTCCTGTGGATTTCTCTGACAAGCACATTGGCGATTGTTAGACGCTGTTGCTAGCCGGTTTTGGTTGCATACTGGGTTGAATGATATTTTCTGATAAATATGCACAGATAGAAAAAGTAAAAAAGTGGATAAGTACATCCAAAGATAAAAAAATTTTTTTCAAGCTTTATTATAAATCCATATATTTAAAAATCCATTTGTGAATAATGGTACAGAAACCGCTCTTGTTAGCGGATTTTTGGAGCTAACTGCGCCATTAGTCATAAATGTAAAATAATAAAAATGTGTTCAAAAATAGCAGTGATAATAGTAATGCTATACAGTGTGTGTGAATATATATATGATATATACTCATACTGGACTCATTATCTTTCCTACATCTCACGTATCTTCCCTACCCGATCTATCTATTATAGTAAACGGCATCACTCTCTCTCCCACACCTGAAATCTGCTGCCTCGGAGTAAGTCTCGACTCTGCCCTGTCCTTCAAACCACACGTCCAAACTCTTGCCCCCTCCTGTCGCCTCCAACTCAAAAATATTCCGAGAATCCGTCCTTTCCTCAGCCCTCAATCTACTAAAACTCTTGTACATGCCCTCATCATCTCCTGCCTTGACTACTGCAACACTCTCCTCTGTGGCCTCCCTGCTAACTCACTTGCACCATTCCAGTCTGTCCTCAACTCTGCTGCCTGACTAATCCACCTCTATCCTTGCTACTCCCGTCTCTCCCCTCTGCAAATCCCTCCACTGGCTCCCAATTCCCCAACAAATCCAGTTCAAACTACTAACACTGACCTACAAAGCCATTCACAACCTGTCCCCTCCCTATATCTCTGAACTAATCTCCCAATATCTTCCCTCACGTAATCTTCGATCCTCCCAAGACCTCCTACTCTCCACCACACTTATTCGTTCCTCACACAACTGCTTCCAAGATTTCTCCCGAATATCCCCCATCCTCTGGAACTCCATGCCTCAACACGTCCGGTTATCTACCACTCTCGGATCTTTCAAACACAACCTGAAAACCCATCTCTTCAGGAAGCATACAGCCTGCAATAACCATTCTGCCGTCTCACCACCGCCTGAGCCGCCGCCTCAAAACCACCAGAGCTGCTGCACCCCCGACCTTCTGTCTTTTCCCCACTATCCAGTAGATTGTAAGTCCGCAAGGACAGGGTCCTCTCTCCTCTGCACCAGTCTGTCATTGTAAATTTGTTTACTGTTAATGATATCTATAATTTTCTATGTAACCCCCTTCTCATGTACAGCACCATGGACTTAATGGTGCTATATAAATAAATAATAATAATAATGTTTACATATATATATATATATATATATATATATATATATATATATTACTAGCAAAAGAGCCCGGCGCTGCCCAGCATAGTAGCTAACTACGGTTAGTTATGACAAATTATAATGATTATATCTATATATATATAAAGCTGAGTGTAGAGCCCCGCCCACTCCGCATAGCCACATTCACTATAATGTCCCACATCATTCCGTCAGCCAGAGCTACCGGACTACTACCCCTAATATCCCACATCATCCCGTCAGCCAGAGCCACCGGACAAATACCACTAATATCCCACATCATCCCGTCAACCAGAGCCACCGGACTACTATCCC
Organism: Dendrobates tinctorius; assembly: GCF_039654945.1. Classification (NCBI taxonomy): domain Eukaryota; kingdom Metazoa; phylum Chordata; class Amphibia; order Anura; family Dendrobatidae; genus Dendrobates; species Dendrobates tinctorius. The sequence goes on along the minus strand of NW_027361689.1, from coordinate 13,095,669 downwards.
TAATATCCCACATCATCCCATCAGCCTGGGGTCAGAACCAGAGCCCTGAGTGGAACGTTCCTAACTTCCATACCGGAGATCCCTTTAAGAAAGGCCTGGCGTCAGAACCAGAGCGCTGAGTGGATTTGCCCTGACTTCCATACCAATGATCCCTTTACTAGAAGCCTGGGGTGAGAATCAGAGCGCTGAGGGTTTACCCTAACTTCCATACCGGAGATCTCTTTAAGAGAGGCCTGGGGTCAGTACCAAAGCGCAGAGTGGATTTGCCCTAACTTCCATACCGGAGATCCCTTTAAGAGAGGCCTGGGGTCAGTACCAAAGCACAGAGTGGATTTGCCTTCACTTCCATACCAATGATCCCTTTAAGAGGGGCCTTGGGTCAGAACCAGAGTGCTGAGTGGATTTGCCCTGACATGCATACCAATGATCCCTTTAATAGAACCTTGGGGTCAGAATCAAAGCGCTGAGGGATTTGCCCTAACTTCCATGCTGGAGATCCCTTTAAGAGAGCCTGGGGTCAGTACCAAAGCGCAGAGTGGATTTGCCCTAACTTCCATACCAATGATCCCTTTAAGAGACCCTGGGGTCAGAACCACAGAGCTGAGTGGAACGGTCCTAACTTCCATACCAGGGATCCCTTTAACCCCTTAATCCCATATGACGTACTATCCCGTCCATGTGCCCTGGGACTTAATTCCCAGGGACGGGATAGTACGTCATAGCGATCAGCGGCGCCCACGTAGTGAGCGCCGCTGATCTCGGCCGGGTGTCAGCTGATTATCACAACTGACACCCGGCACAATGTGTCAGGGGCTGTCACAGACTGCCCCGACACGTTAACCTCTTGCACACCGCGATCAAACACGATCGCGGTGTATCGGGGGTTAAAGGGAAGCATCGGCAGGGAGGGGGCTCCCTCCGTGCTTCCCTGAGCCCCCCACGGCAGCGCAATGTGCAGCGCTGCTGCGGGGGGCTCCTTCCCTGCAGGCCCCCTAATCCAAGATGGCGACGGGGACCTTCGGGGGCCTGCAGGGAAGCCTGCTGCACTGCCTGTGATCGCTGATCTGTCACAGTGATCTGTGGTGTGACAGATCAGCGATCTGTCACAGGACAGTGATGTCCCACCTGGGACAATGTAATAAAGTTAAAAAAAAGTGTTAAAATAATTTTTAAAAAATCGCCAAATAAATTAGAAAAAAAAAAAAAATTCCCCCAATAAATTCATTTTTTGGAAATAAAAAAAAAAACAATAAAAGTACACATATTTGGTATCGCCGCGTCCGTAACGACCTGCCCTATAAAACTGTCCCATTAGTTAACCCCTTTAGCGAACCCCTTAAAAAATAAAAATAATACCGCTGAACAAAAAGTGCAATAACGCGCGATCAAAAAGACGCATGTAAATATCCATGGTACCGCTGAAAACGTCATCTTGTCCCGCAAAAAACGAACTGCCACACAGCATCATCAGCGAAAAAATAAAAAAGTTATAGCTCGCAGAATAAAGCGATGCAAAAATAATTATTTTTTATATAAAATAGTTTTCATTGCATAAAACCGACACAACATAAAATAACGACCTAAATGAGGTATCACTGTAACCGTACTGACCCGAAGAATAAAACCGCTTTATCAATTTTATCGCACGCAGAGTGGTGTAAACGCACCCCCGAAAAGAAATTCATGGAACGCTGGTTTTTGTTCATTCTGCATCCCAAAAATCGGAATAAAAAGCGATCAAAAAATTTCATGTGCCCGAAAATGGTACCAATAAAAACGTCAACTTGTCCTGCAAAAAATAAGACCTCACATGACTCGTTAGGTCAAAATACGGAAAAATTATAGCTCTGTGGTGATGCAAAAACTATTTTTACAATAAAAAGCGTCTTTTAGCGTGTGACAGCTGTCAAACATAAAAACCCGCCATAAATAGTAAATCAAACCCCCCGTTATCACCCCTTTAGTTAGGGAAAAATAATAAAATTAAAAGAAAATGTATCTATTTCCATTTTCCCATTAGGGTTAGGGCCAGGGCTAGGGTTAGGGTTAGGGTTAGGGCTAGGGTTAGGGCTGAGATTAGGGTTAGGGGTGTGTTGGGGTTAGGGTTGGAGTTAGAATTTGGGGTTTCCACTGTTTGGGCACATCAGGTGCTCTCCAAATGCAACATGGCGTCTGATCTCAATTCCAGCCAATTCTGAGTTGAAAATGTCAAATGGTGCTCCTTCCCTTCCAAGCTCTGCCATGCGCCCAAACAGTGTTTTACCCCCACATATGGGGTATCAGCCTACTCAGGACATTGCAAAACAACTTTTGGGGTCCAATTTCTCCTGTTACCCTTAGGAAAATAAAAAATTGGGGGCAAAAATATCATTCTTGTGGAAAAAAATTATTTTTTTATTTTCACGCCCGGACGTTATAAACTTCTGTGAAGCACTTGGGGGTTCAAAGTGCTCACCACACATCTAGATAAGTTCCTTGGGGGGTCTAGTTTCCAAAATGGGGTCACTTGTGGGGAGTTTCAATAGTTTAGGTACATCAGGGGCTCTCCAAACGCACATGACACCCGCAGACCATTCCATCAAAGTCTGCATTCCAAAACGTCACTACTTCCCTTCTGAGCCCCGACGTGTGCCCATGCAGTAGTTTTCTCCCACATATGGGGTGTCAGCGTACTCAGGACAAATTGGACAACAACTTTTGGGGTCCAATTTCTCCTGTTACTCTTGAGAACATAAAAAAAATGGGGACTAAAAGATCATGTTTGGAAATACGATTTTTTTATTTTCATGCTCGGTCGTTATTAACTTCTGTGAAGCACTGGGGGGTTCAAAGTGCTCACCACACAGCTAGATAAGTTCCTTAGGGGGTCTAGTTTCCAAAATGGGGTCACTTGTGGGGGGTTTCCTCTGTTTAGGTACATCAGGGGCTCTCCAAAAGCAACATGACACCCGCAGACCATTCCATCAAAGTCTGCATTCCAAAACGTCACTACTTCCCTTCCGAGTCCTGACGTGTGCCCATACTGTAGTGTTCTCCCACATATGGGGTATCAGCGTACTCAGGATAAATTGGACAACAATTTTTGGGGTCCAATTTCTCCTGTTACCCTTGGGAAAATAAAAAAATTGGTGACTAAAAGATCATGTTTGTGGAAAAAATGCGATTTTTTTATTTTCACGCCCGGGCGTTATAAACTTCTGTGAAGCACTGGAGGGGTCAAAGTGCTCACCACACATTTAGATAAGTTCCTTGGGGGGGTCTAGTTTCCAAAATGGTGTAATTTGTGGGGGGTTTCCACTGTTTTGGTGCATCACGGGTTTTCCAATCGCGACATGGTGTCCGATCTCAATTCCAGCCAAAAACGTCAAATGGCGCTGCTTCCCTTCCGAGCTCTGCCATGCGCCCAAATAGTGGTTTACCCCCACATGTGGGGTATCAGCGCACTCAGGAGGGTCCTGTTACCCTTGGGAAAATAAAAATTGGGGGTGAAAAGATCATTTTTGTGGAAAAAATATGATTTTTTAATTGTACGTTATAAACTTCTGTGAAGCCCTTGGGGGTTTAAAGTTCTCACCACATATCTAGATAAGTTCCTTGGGGGGTCTAGTTTCCAAAAAGAGGTCACTTGTGGGGGGTTTCCACTGTTTAGGTACATCAGGGGCTCTCCAAACGTGACATGGCGTCCGATCTGAATTCCAGCCAATTTTGCATTGAAAAAGTCAAACGGCGCTCCTTCCCTTCTGAGCTCAGCCATGCGGGCGAAACAGTGGTTCCCCCCACATATCAGGTATCAGCGTACTCAGGACAAATTGCACAATAAATTTTGCAGTCCAATTTCTCCTGTTACCCTTGGTAAAATAAAAAAAATTGAACCTGAAGTATTTTTTTTGTGAAAAAAAGTTAAATGTTCATTTTTTTTTAAATATTCAAAAACTTCCTGTGACGCACCTGAAGGGTTAATAAACTTCTTGAATGTGGTTTTGAGCACCTTAAGGGGTGCAGTTTTTAGAATGGTGTCACTTTTTGGTATTTTCTATCATATAGACCCCTCAAAGTGGCTTCAAATGTGATGTGGTCCGTAAAAATAAAATGGTGTTGCAAAAATGAGAAATCGCTGGTCAATTTTTAACCCTTATAACTTCCTAACAAAAAAAATTTTGGTTCCAAAATTGTGCTGATGTAAAGGAAACATGTGGGAAATGTTACTTATCAAGTTTTTTGTGTGCCATATCTCTGTGATTTAAGGGCATAAAAATTAAAAGTTGGAAAATTGCGAAATTTTCAAAATTTTCGCCAAATTTCTGTTTTTTTCACAAATAAACGAAAGTTATTTAAATGACATTTTACCACTAATGTGAAGTACAATATGTCACGAGAAAACAATGTCAGAATCACCGGGATCCATGGAAGCGTTTCAGAGTTATTACCTCATAAAGGGACAGTGGTCAGAATTGTAAAAATTGGCCCGGTCATGAACGTGCAAACCACCCTTGGGGCTTAAGGGTTTAAGAGACACCTGGGGTCAAAACCAAAGCACTGGATGGATTTGCTCTGACTTCCATACCAATGATCCCTATAAGAGGGAAGATGTACCTATAGGATGGAGGATGTGTGATGGTATATGGGTACAGGAGGGGGGGATTCATTTATGTAATGTGCTCTCAATCCTTTTTTAGTGGCAGACAATGGCTGGGAGCTTATGTTCCCCGGGATGCTAGATTTCTCCCACCAAGTCAGTGTCTGCTGAGGTGTTGTCAAGTGGGAAAACTTGCTCATAGCAACCAATCACAGCTCAGCTTCTTTTAACCAGCTCTGGTGAAATTGGAAATGCTTAGTGATTGGTTGGAAGGAAAACTGTTGCTCATAGCAACAAATCACTACTCAGCCTCTTTTGAACAGCTCTGGTGAAATGAAAGATGCTTCGTGATTGGTTGGTGATACACACAAACATACATTCAGTTTTATATATATAGATAAAAGATAAGGCTATGATCTCTCTAAAAAAACAAAAAAATGTAAAAGATCTGAAATGTGTTAAAAAATAACAGTAAAAGCAATATTATTAGTACTGTAAACCATTTATAGGACAACTGATACTTCACAGCTCCTGATTAGCCCAGCATCTGTGCAAAATTGTTCAGCAGTCAAGATGCTTGGAGGTCTGAGGGCTAAAAATCAAGTGATGGGAAAGGAACTGATTGTGGTCTGGTTGTAGTTGAGCAGCAGGAAGGAGCAATAAAAGCTAATTGTAGGATAAACTACAGGATAGCCTGAACACTGAGCTTCTTGGTGCTAAATGTCCTCTTCTTGTAGCAGCTCCACCCAAATATCATTTTTTCCTTTTTTTCTATTATAAAATGCCATTGTATTCTGCAACGTTGCACTGAAAATACAATTACATTGGTCTCAGTCATCCGAGGGGCTCATCAGCTATTGTCTCTGTTGTAAGCTTTTGCATGTTCTAGTACTAACTTCAAGTCAATCATTTTCATTTTGTAGCTGGATTCTCCCTCAAGAAGTTACCTTGCAGCAGCCAGGTTGAGTAGCTTTGGTGTCATCACTTGGTCACACTGTGTTTCGTGAGAATTCATAGTGCTTGCTCTCTGCTGCTAACTTGAATGTCAATGACATTAACCCTGGCTGTCAAGTAAAAATCGCAATTACTCCTTCAAAGAATTAATTATCAAGGAACGGTCTCTTCATCTGCCTCTTTCTGATATTGATGTTTTTTTTTTAACTAAACATGAGTATTGGTCATTATACAGTCGGTACGGAAAGTATTCAGACCCCTTTAAATTTTTCACTCGTTGTTTCATTGCAGCCATTTGGTAAATTCAAAAAAATTCATTTTTTTTCTCATTAATGTACGCTCTGCACCCCATCTTGCCTGAAAATGACAAAAATGTAGAAATTTTTGTAAATATATTAAAAAAGAAAAATATCACTTGGTCATAAGTATTCAGACCCTTGACTCGGACACTTATATTTAAGTCACAAGCTATCCATTTCCTTGTGATCCTCCTTGAGATGGTTCTACTCCTTCATTGGAGTCCAGCTGTGTTTAATTAAACTGATAGGACTTGATTTGTAAAGGCACACACCTGTCTATAGAAGACCTCACAGCTCACAGTGTATGTCAGACCAAATGAGAATCATGAGGTCAAAGGAACTGGCCAAGGAGCTCAGAGACAGAATTGTGGCAAGGCACAGATCTGGCCAAGGTTACAAAAGAATTTCTCCAGTACTCATGGATTCCTAAGAGCACAGTGGCCTCCATAATCCTTAAATTGATGACATTTGTGACCGCCAGAAGTCTTCCTAGACCTGGCCGTCCAGCCAAACTGAGCAATCGTGGGAGAAGAGCCTTGGTGAGAGAGGTAAAGAAGAACCCCAAGATCACTGTGGCTGAGCTCTACAGATGCAGTATGGAGATGGGAGAAAGTTCCACAAAGTCAACTATCACTTCAGCCCTCAACCAGTCGGGCTTTCAAGACATATGAAAGCCTACACAGAGTTTGCTAAAAAAACACATGAAGGACTCCCAGACTATGAGAAATAAGTTTCTCTGGTCTGATGAGACAAAGTTAGAACTTTTTGGTGATAATTCTAAGCGGTATGTGTGGAGGAAACCAGGCACTGCTCATCGCCTGCCCGATAAAATCCCAACAGTGAAACATGGTGGTGGCAGCATCATGCTATGGGGGTGTTTTTTTTTGAATTTACCAAATGGCCTGATGAAGAGACCTGAGTAGTCTCGAAAGCTTGCAATGTATTACCATCTTTTCAGTTAGCCATTAAAAGGTATCAACTACTGAGGACTCTCAATCCTGAATATTTTTCTATCTACTGGCTAACACGGTACGAAGATATACATCTTTCCTGTATTAAAAGAATAAAAATGTTCACATCAATGTCAAAATGACATGCTGTTCAGATGTTCAGTCTTCTTGAACTTTGAAGGCCATGAAGTGGCTGAAATAAGTGACCTGACCATTCCTCATGCTGCTTCCGCTTGGAAAATGGCACTGTTATGTATGAAATAAAAAAAAAGCCAGAGGCAAAGCAGCCGCACAAACGTTGCTACAGACGTCAAAGAAGACTTTTCTGGAAGCACACTACCAGTGTTTTCTTGAAACTTTGCCTTCTTCAAAAACTATGCAGGTATGCCTCTAGGATTTACTTGAATTCTTATAGCCTACATACACGTTATCGGTTTGAGAGAGGAAAGGCTAAGCTGACAGATTCCCTTTAAAGGCCCCCCATAGATGTTAGACTGTCGACTGAACCCACCGATATTGATGGGTTCAGCCGACGGTCTACTGTGTATCTAGTAGCCGGCCAAATGATGATCGCAAGAGATGTCAATTGGACATGTACAATTTTGGACTGCTGATCCCATTATTCTCCCCGAGATAGGCCATCAATCGACAAGTCAGTTTTTCTCATAGAGTACACAGAAGCATTCTGCCAAACAAGCGCTCCTGTGTATGTGAGACCCGGCTGAGTTAGCCGAACCATCGGCTGAAGTATCATTCAGCTGGTAGCCATCTAATGTGTATGACCGGCTTCAGGCGCCAATACTCATTAGATTACTATCTGCTATCTTCCCCCACTTTCCCATGTAAAGGAACACTGGGCTCAGATAAATTCTCCTATGTTCTCTATGGGATTCCTGTTGTATCAACTTATTTCCAGAGAGAACTACAGTATTGGCCACAGAAAATCAACAGGCTAGATCCTTCTCTCCCCAACATCACCTGTAGAGTCAGTTGTTACGCCCTCATAAATATTCTACTGTCGGATAATGTTGCCAAACTTTGTGGGTTCTGTCTACTATAATGTGTATAACTTTGTATGTAACAATATCTATAACTTTGTATGTAACCCCCCCTTCTCATGTACAGCACCATGGAATTAATGGTGCTATATAAATAAATAATAATAATGATAAAATAATAATGTGTATGTGGCGTTTAGACTCAGGTCATAACAAAACCAATTGTAGCACAAAAGTCCTGATTCATTACTGAATTTGGTCTTGCTTTGACTAGTTTTTGTTGTTTTTAGGATATTTTGAATTTGCTTCTTTTAATTTGCGCCTTTTTTATTTTATATGTATTCCCTTTTTTATGTTCACCGATTTGAGCAGGGTTGGGGGGTTTCCAGATATTTGCATCTGATTCTGCAATTGAGACTATATAATAAGTCACAAAATTTAGCTCAAATGTTTCCCCCCTTCTCTGGAGTAACTTTCCGTATGTCAATTATTTTGATGCAAATTTTGAGTCATTTTGCAAATTGTGTCAAAGACTAAATGAAGTTCATTTTTGACTTTGCCAAAAATGTATGAACCACACGCACATTTTTGAAGAATTTGTTGCAAAAAACAGCAATGGAAACCACAAGATGAAAAAGTAAAGTGACTGAAAATTATGAATAGGGCTCAAACAGTTTTTCTTATTGCGAGTGATAATTAGTGGTCATAATTAATGTCCCCAGAAATACTGACAACCAGATAGTGACTGCAGAAACAGTACTTCTTAGATAATGTCCGGAGAAGTATTGCTTCACAGAAAATGTTTCCTAAAATGGTGCCATCAAACATAGTGACCATAATGTCACTAGAAATATTGACGAATAGATATTGCACCCAGAAATAGTGCCATCAAATAGTGTCCCCAGGAATAATGCCTTAGTACAAGTCATCCTAAAAATATTGCCTTATAGACAATATGTAACAAAATGTTACCTCATAAATATAATGATCTCAAATATAGTACCTTACCATTGGGGTCCCTGACAAAGCAACTGTGAAACGCGTGTCGGGTGCCTGGTGGGTGAGTATCCCTTTCAATGTCTATACTTTATATCTGATATACTCTGCAACTAATGTACTTTGGTATTTCTATCCCTTTAAATAATGAATATTGCATTTGATATACTCAGCAATACAATATAGTATACTATCTATATTTATGGAATGTATTTTCTTACTTTTTGATGCCCCTTAGTGTACCTATATGGTGACTATAGGACTAGCTATATTGGAGACTTCTCTCTATACTTAAAATATTATACTTTTGCCCACAATCTTAATGGGCTTCTCGACCACAGGGCTTTTCTTTGTGTGTCTGTAATTTCTGGATTTTTTTTAGGTGTTTTTATATTTGTATTCAATAGAATTATTCCCTTTTAATTATTTCATAACTATTGTCCTGGTACATTTTTTTTTTCGGTATTGTTATGGTTGTCAGTGCCCTGTGGGACACATTAACCTCACCTGGACTTACAGGTCTTTGATGATCCCTAGAAATAGTGCAGCATGGATAATGTCCCCTAAAATAGTGCCATACAGATAGTGCCCTGGGGAAAAGCAGCAGAGAACCACAGACTAATCTGCATGGTTATTTTGTGCCCTTACATCAGTAGACATAATGGCACCATGGCATCATCTTGGCCTGCATCAGACACTGTAGGTAAGGGTATGTACAAATGTCTTTTTCAGGCGGGTGCTCTCTGTAAATCACCTGAAAAAGCGCTTAATAAACGCTACATAGAATGACTATTTGAGCTACAATGTAAAAGTTACTTGCTGTGTATATGTTCAATCTTTGAAGCTTCTTTTAACTGCTTCATGTTTCCAAAGACGTGACCTGACCATTCTTCCGCTTGGAAGCTGCGTTGGCGGCAAAAGATATCTCTAAAAAAATGGCCAAATAGATTCTGTTAAAGTTGCTACAAGAAAAAAATGCTGAAATAATATTTATTAGAATTGAATTAAAATACAAAAACAGATTAAAAAACAGAGACTACTGTGCAAAATGTGGGGAGCATGGAGACTGACGAACTAAAGTGCATAGTGCAGCATGATAGATAATTCAGCTGTATAAAATTGCAGGAAAAACACCTGGAAAAAGGAACAGGTAAGTACAAAAAAATGGAGAGCACATAATAAATGCACAAATTAAGCACTACTATGACCTAACACAAGGTGACTGGCTAAAACCAATAGTGGCTGGCAGAAAAGGTCTCTAGGATGAGACAGTTAAAGGCATTAGTGGAAACACCATGTCATGAAGACAAACCGGGAGAGCTTTAGGAAATAAAGTACATACAAACAATAGTGTGAGTCTGAATGCTCGCCGTCGCCCCAACGCACGTTTCATCAAAACTTCATCAGTAGGCGTGTAGTCTCTGTTATTTAATCTGTTTTTGTATTTTAATTAAATTGTAATAAGTATTATTTTAGGATTATACTCGGTGAGCTTTCTTGCTCCTTCTGCTTTGAGTCATTACTTTCCATTATATGAGTTATTCTCATCCTTGTTTATATTTATCGGGGCATTTGTGTAAGAAAAAAATGCTGGTATTTCCTAAAAAATCTTCCTGTTGAAAAAAACTGATTGCTATGCAACATCTAAAAGACCTTGTGTGCACATATTCTACAGGCTTCAGGCCTCCATTTTCCATGTACGCTTTCTATCTGTGCTTTTCACGGATAGCACTCGTACTTAGTAGACTATGAGGCTGTTCACATGTCCATTTTTTTTGTTTTGTTTGCGGAATCAGGTGTCTTTTGCAAATTTGCAGAGATAGCTCCGATATTAGATCTAAGTGCCAAACCAAAGTCGGTAATGTTAGTTTATGGGTCCATGAAAAAAATTAGTACTCGGAAGACATCTGTGTGCTGTCTGTTTTTCACGGACTGCTAGAGAGGAGATGATTGAGAAACTTTTTTTTGTTGTATCTCCTCTGAGAAAAACTGATGAAACTCTGACCAAATACTGATAAAACTCAGATGAAACTCGGATGAAACTCTGAACAAAATCACGGATGAAACTTGGACAGATTTTTTTTTCAAATGACAATATCATTAACGTCTGAATGAGCGCTAAGAAAAATTCACACAGAAAGTCAACCTTCACGGTCACTGTTGGGGCATCTGTCAAAGCTACCAGTATGACTTTTTTGGGAATATTTTATTAACCAGATTGTGCTCCTTTCGTACGAGAGGGGCTCGCTGTATGACACACTTGGACATGGGACAGTGCACTGAACACCTGTACATGATGTCAAGTTTCAGAGCTAGCCATCAGCAGAAGATAGGAGAGGGCCATCTAGTTCACCCTTCTCGGCAACATATCCAAATATTGTTTTAGTCTTAGTTCCTCTGTAACTATGGCTTATTATAGAAATGCAGAACATGTGTGGATTATTGTTACAAGAAGCTTAGGCTCCATTTCCGTAGTTACAAGCAATTAAACACCTGGCTTCATTAATAATGTGCATAATTAGGTTGGGGATAAGCTACTGCTGGTTCATTTTAAATATATGTCTTTAAAGTGCTGGTTCTGCTTCTGTGTGTTCTGCTTGGCTCTTTGATTCCAGCCATAAAAAAAAAGTTGTAAACTCAAAAATGAGAACCTTTTATTTGCTTTCTGCTGTCGTAAATCAGTCACTTTTGGCTACTTTTTTCTCATTTGCTGAGAATGATTGACACGGTAAATTTCTGAGGAACCGATTTCATATGGAGGCATGCGCTGTGTTTTCTCATTCATATGCAATTCAACAGAAGAAATATTATGGCATGTTTTACCTGATACCATTTTATAGAATTATCTCTCCTTCTAACCACAAGCCCTTTCCACTTCCTGCTGACCCCAGCTCAAAAATATCTCCCCGATCTGCACATTCCTCAAGCAAGCTTCTGCAAAAACCCTAGTCCATGCCCTCATCATCTCCTGTTTCGACTACTGCAACCTCCTGCTCTGAGGCCTCCTCTCTAAGGCCTGTTTCACACTTCAGTTTTTTTACATCACTTGAAATCCGCCAAGGAGTAAAAAAACTGATCAATTTCCGTTTGACAACAAACGGATGCACCGGATCCGTTTTTTGACGGATCCGTTTCAGCCAGCAATGACTGAAATTTAAAGCAATAGGACTCTGGAGAGAGAGAGAAAGAGAGAGAGAGAAAGAAAGAGAGAGAGATTTTTGTTTGCTGCCAGAACTAGATTTGGGGTTAAATATCATGAAAGGAAATTCTTCCGGGCATGCTCAGTATAAAAGGGCGGATCCGTTGGCAGATTCCGTCAAATAACAGTTGGCAACGGATCCGTCGCCCATAGGCCGTTGCCATCCGCTATTTTAACGCAGACAAAAAATGTTTCATTGTCCGTCCACCCCCCAGACAGCGGACCCCAAAATTATGACAGATCCATCAAAAAACAGATGCAACGGATGACCATCCGTCAAAATCCGCCGCTAATGCAAGTCAATGGGAAAAAAAACGGAACCGCCAAAAAAATGGCGGATCCATTTTTTTTGCAAAACGGCGGATTTTGACTGACGTCAAAAAACTGAAGTGTGAAACAGGCCTAAGGCCTCTTTCACAAATTAGTTTTTTGCCATCAGTCACAATCTGTCTTTTTTTGAAAAAAAATGGATCCAGCAACTGATGCTGCTGGATCTGTTTTTTTCTTTTTTTTCTGGCAACGGATTGCGACAGATGGCCACACGTTTCATCCGTCGTCCGACGGATCCGTCGGAAATTCTTTGTCCGTCGGCTGGAGACGACGGACAAAGTAACATTTTTTGTCTATGTCGAAAAGTCGGACAGCGACGGATCCAGCGCCATCCGTCGTTGGCTATAATGGAAGCCTATGGGTGCAGGATCTGTCGCTGTCCGTCAAAAGACGGAAACTGGCGACTGATTCCGTTTTTTTTTAAACTGAGCATGCCCGGAATAATTTCTATTCCTTTAATTTAACTCCTACAGCTGCTGCGACGGATCCGTAAAAAAAATGGATCTGTCGCATCAGTTTTTCACAATCTGCACAGGATCCGTTTTTTTCAACCTTTGACGGATTGCGACTGATTGTAAAAAACTGATGTGTGAAAGAGGCCTAACACTCTCGCACCCCTCCAATCTATCCTAAAGTCTGCTACCCAGCTAATCCACCTTTCCCCCGCTATTCCCCGGCCTCTCCCCTCTGTCAATCCCTTCACTGGCTCCCCATTACCCAGAGACTCCAATTCAAAACCCTAACCATGACATGCAAAGCCATCCACAACCTGTCTCCTCCATACATCTGTGGTCTAGTCTCCCGGTTCTTACCTGCATATAATCGCCGATCCTCACAAAATCTCCTTCGCATGCAAAACTTTTCCTGTGTATCTGCTCTACTCGGGAACTCTCTACCCCAACATATCAGACTCTCGCCTACCATGGAAACCTTCAAAAGGCACCTGAAGTCCTATCTCTTACGACAAGCCTACAACCTGCAGTAACCACAGATCCATCTGCACGACCAGCTCTACCCTCGCCTACTGTATCCTCACCCATCCCTTGTAGATTGTGAGCCCTCGTGGGCGGGGTCCTCTCTCCTCCTGTACCAGTCGTAACTCTTTTTGTTCAAGATTATTGTACTAGTTTTTTGTTATGTAAACTCCTTTTCACGTGTAAAGTGCCATGGAATAAATAGTGCTATAATAATAATAAATATCATTGTTTTGTAGTGTTGCAGGTAGAGGACAAGATCTCTGTAATATGGTGCAGTATTGATGCAGTGTATGGCTGGAGAAGTAGTGGCAACCATGTAAATAGCAAGAAAGACTAAGGGCCCCGTTACACGTTTCAATGTCCCAGCGATCCCAGCAACGATCCGACGTGGATGGGATCGCTGGGACATAGTTAGCTGATCGCTGGTGAGCTGTCACATAGGCAGACTCACCAGCGATCAGGATCAGAGAGCATGCTGGTATCCAGGGTAAACAGCGGGTATCTAAGCGCCACGCGGCTCTTAGTTACCCACTGTTTACCCTGGAGACCAGCTCCCAGCGTCTGCTGTATGGCTCTGGGAGCTCGCTGATCATTGGTCTCTTGCTGTCACATGCAGTGATGTGTGCTGCCCAGCGGGAGACCGATTTATGGCCCAGACCATTAGGCAACGATTAACGATAAGCTAACTGATCGTTGATCGTTGCTATGTGTCACACACAACGATGTCGTTTCAACATCACTGCAATGTCACCAAACTGGTGACGTTGCAACGATATCGTTCACAATATCGTTGTGTGTAAGGCCTTATTCACACATACAGCTCTGGCAAAAATTAAGATACCACTTCCTAATGTCCAGTTTGTCTGATTTTTCTCTTTATAGGTATATTTTTGAGTAAAATGTAAATTGTTCTATTAGTCTACAAACTTCTGACAACATGTCTCTGAATTTCCAAGCAATAATTTTTATTTTTTTCTGAAAAGGAGACATGGTCAAAATATAAAAAAAAAACCCAAAAAAACCCAGTGCTTTCAGACCTCACAAAATGCAAAGAAAATAAGTTCAGAATCATTTAGAAACAACAATACTAATGTTTTAACTCAGGAAGAGTTCAGCAATCAATACTTTGTGGAATAACCATGATTTTTAATCACAGCTTTCTTGCATCTTGGCATGCTTGCCACCAGTCTTTCACAATGCTTCTGGTGCAAAAATTTAAGCAGTTCTTCTTTGTTTGATGGGTTGTGATTATCCATCTTCCTCTTGATTACATTCCAGAGGTTTTCAATGGGGTTCAGGTCTGGAGAATGGGCCGTCCATGACAGGGTTTTGATGTGGTGGTCTCTGAATTTTTGCCAGAGCTGTACGTTTTCTGCATATTGTAATTATCATGTCTTTTTAGTCCTTGTGTCCATTGTTACCATCAGTGTGGATTTAGTTTTTCTTGTATGCAATAAAAGAAATGAAACGTTTCTACGCTTCTCCTACTCATTAGACTTCAAGATATAGACAATGCTAGCGTCTTCTGCGTACTGTAGATTTTCTTTACTGACCTATTGACTTAAATGGGTGACTTTGGTCTGCAAAACAGATCAAATGGGGCTTGTCTTATATAATATTATTACATCTCTCTAGATTTTCTATCTTATATAATATGACCAAAAAAGAAGGAAGCACTCCAAAAAATACCGTGCAAAAAATGGATTCTCATATGGTTTGAAAAAGTTATCTATCTATCTATCTATCTATCTATCTATCTATCTATCTATCTATCTATCTATCTATCCATCCATCCCATATCTATCTATCTATCTATCTATCCATTCCATATCTATCTATCTATCTATCTATCTATCTGTCTATCACATATCTATATGTCTGTCTATCATCTATCTATTGTCACGTCGTCGTTGGAGTCGGGGGCTAGTGTTCCGGCCTCGGCCACTGGGAGGTGCCGGACTGTCACGTCACTGTCGGACTCGGCGGCTGCTGTTCCTGCCTTGGCCACTGGGAGGCGCCGGACTCCTTCGACTGGTGGGCGCAGGCTCCGCTCCTCTGTCAGAGATGAAGGGGTTGGTGCATCGCCATCTGGCCTGGTTCTGGGGGCGGTCCAGATAAGGTCATCAGACTGTGAGCCTGTAAGGGATAGCCTTACCCTTCAAATACTTTGGGGCCTGTCTTGCAGGCCTCCAGATATAGACTTGGTTTCCCCAGTGTGTTAGTGTGTTATTTGCTATTGCTGACTCTGACCTTGGCCTGGATTTTGACTCTGCTTTAGCCTGCCGATTTTGTACCTCTGCCGCTCGCCTGGTTTAGACTACGCTTTCAGTCCCGTTAATTTATCCCTTTCTGGCGACCATCCTGCTCTGGTCCCCTGCTCCTATACAGACAGCTGCCTCCTAGGCTCTGCTGTAATTCCAGATCCCTGTATAGGGGTTGCTCGGGGTGCTGTCTTACTTGCAGCCCAGACTCACTCCTGACGGACGTCACATTTATCTATAGATCTATCTATCTATCTCATATCCCCATATCTATCTATCTAGCTATAGATCTATCATCTATCTATCGATCTATCTATCTATCTATTATCTATATATCTATCCCACATCTATCTATTATCTATCTATTTATTATCTATCTATCAATAGATCTATAGATCTATCTATCTGTCTATCTATCTATTATCTATCTATAGATCTATCTATCCCATATCTATCTAGCTATAGATCTATCTATCTATCTATTATCTATCTATCTAGTAATAGATCATCTACAGTTGTGGCCAAAAGTATTGACACCCCTGCAATTCTGTCAGATAATACTCCGTTTCTTCCTGAAAATGATTGCAAACACAAATTCTTTGGTATTATTATCTTCATTTAATTTGTCTTAAATGAAAAAACACAAAAGAGAATGAAGCAAAAAGCAAAACATTGGAGAAAAGAAAGAAGACCAAAGAACTGTCTGAGGACTTGAGCAACCAAATTGTGAGGAAGCATGAGCAATCTCAAGGCTACAAGTCCATCTCCAAAGACCTGAATGTTCCTGTGTCTACCGTGTGCAGTGTCATCAAGAAGTTTACAGCCCATGGCACTGTGGATAACCTCCCTAGATGTGGACGGAAAAGAAAAATTGACAAGAGATTTCAACGCAAGATTGTGCGGATGTTGGATAAAGAACCTCGACTAACATCCAAACAAGTTCAAGCTGCCCTGCAGTCCGAGGGTACAACAGTGTCAACCCGTACTATCCGTCGGCGTCTGAATGAAAAGGGACTGTATGGTAGGAGACCCAGGAAGACCCCACTTCTTACCCCGAGACATAAAAAAGCCAGGCTGGAGTTTGCCAAAACTTACCTGAAAAAGCCTAAAACGTTTTGGAAGAATGTTCTCTGGTCAGATGAGACAAAAGTAGAGCTTTTTGGGCAAAGGCATCAACATAGAGTTTACAGGAGAAAAAAAGAGGCATTCAAAGAAAAGAACACGGTCCCTACAGTCAAACATGGCGGAGGTTCCCTGATGTTTTGGGGTTGCTTTGCTGCCTCTGGCACTGGACTGCTTGACCGTGTGCATGGCATTATGAAGTCTGAAGACTACCAACAAATTTTGCAGCATAATGAAGGGCCCAGAAAGCTGGGTCTCCCTCAGAGGTCATGGGTCTTCCAGCAGGACAATGACCCAAAACACGCTTCAAAAAGCACTAGAAAATGGTTTGAGAGAAAGCTCTGGAGAATTCTAAGGTGGCCAGCAATGAGTCCAGACCTGAATCCCATAGAACACCTGTGGAGAGATCTAAAAATGGCAGTTTGGAGAAGGCACCCTTCTAATATCAGGGACCTGGAGCAGTTGGCCAAAGAAGAATGGTCTAAAATTCCAGCAGAGCATTGTAAGAAACTCATTGATGGTTACCGGAAGCGGTTGGTCGCAGTTATTTCGGCTAAAGGTTGTGCAACCAAGTATTAGGCAGAGGGTGCCAATACTTTTGTCTGGCCCATTTTTGGAGTTTTGTGTGAAATGATCAATGTTTTGCTTTTTGCTTCATTCTCTTTTGTTTTTTTTTTTCATTTAAGACAAATTAAATGAAGATAATACCAAAGAATTTGTGTTTGCAATCATTTTCAGGAAGAAACTGAGTATTATCTGACAAAATTGCAGGGGTGTCAATACTTTTGGCCACAACTGTAGCTATCTATTAGTCACCATGGGCTAATAAACCGTGTGTTTTTGCCATACATATTACTGGTGTGCTGCCTCCCTTCATTAATTTTTATCTTATATCTATTTTATATCTTTCTAAATTAATATTGCCATCAGCTTGCCAGCCGGCTTCCCCCCTAGCTTTCATCAGGAGCACTTAGCCTGTCAGCAGCGCGCACACACCGCCGTGTAATCCCCGCGCTCCGCTCTGTTTATATTCTACTTAGGCCTTAAGCCGTTTGTTGAAGGGTTTCCATTTTCTTCACTTTCATGTCTCGCACTTAGACCATGCTGCCGCCTTTGTGCTCCTCCATACAACACAACATTTATTTCCTTCTCTTCATTGTCAACAATGATGCGGTACAAAAGCATTGGGAAACATCCGCACAGATCCTGTCAGGCTGGATAGGGCAGTAACCGGCCTAGAAACAACATAGTCATTTCCCATCCAGCCAGATGCTGACTCTGTCAGATAATTACACATTCCTCTCCTCGTGGAGACATCCAGGCACAGTGTGATCGTGGGGGCATTTATCAAAGACCTCATGCTGCACAATTTCTGGAAATCGGATGTAACCAGATTTACCAATGGGATAATCACAATTAGCAGCAGCTAATTTATCAAGTGATTGATGACTTAATACAATTTATCTGCTGCTTATTGTCATTATTAGCAGCTCTCAGGATTCTCTGGCTCTTCCTTGAAGGATGACGTGAATGGCCTCCTTGGAGTTCAGTAACGTAGAAGACAAATGGGTTAATCATTACATAATGGCCTGATAATGAGAGAAGGCCCCAGACCACATATAAGGTGGCCAAGGCAGGACGCAATGGTTGACACCCTAGGACAGTGGTCATGAAGGCTCCAAGATGTGACCACCAGAGTAGAGAAGTCATAGCCTGAGAAGGAGGAGGCAATTCCACCATTTTGACCTCCAATCATGATCAAGTATTTATGTTTTTGTATGGTTGGTTGTGACACTGCACCCTCTTGGAGTTATCCTCAAGAAGGCCACAATGGGGGGGACTGATGGCTGGGATCAGTGAGTATTGGTTCTAGGTACCGATGGGGTTAGAACATTTATAGATGGAAATCACCTCTAACTCATCTCATGTTTCTTTGTGGTAGTGTTAGGTGTCAGATTTCTGTCACTGCACAGCGAGAATCCCGAGCCTTACTTCCGGCGGTCTCCCATTCCTCTCCAGCCGCAGAGGAGCTTGCTCAGCAAACTCGTCGGTCCCGGCGCTCTGCCCAGACCAGCTTCGTGGGTTTGCTTGCTGCTGCTACCTCTGGCACAGCTATGGCAATGCATGCTGCTCAGCAGCGAGATTCTCCAGGGACTAAGTCCTCATGTCGGGCCACTGAGCATGCCCATGGTGTGATCTCCCATTGGAGATCGAAGGTCATGTGCTCAGGTCCTGCTCGTGTTCGGATTGGCCCATCCGAGAAGCCAGGAGGGTCCCGGACGCTCGCGGCTATAAAAGGTTTGCATGGCCGCTCGGCCATGTGCTAGGATAGCCAGGATTTTTTGACTATAAGGAGTGAGTGATGGATGCACGTATGAATGTCTCTGGTGACTGACTCATTATGAAACCCCTACCCTTGGTACGCATGTGTTGTGCAGCCTAGCCTGCTAACACCCATGCTTAGGCATAGGTAGGACAGAGTTGAGTCAGATATTAGTCACTATCAGTGACTCGGCACGCCTCAGAGCAAGTGCTCCGCACTCCTTAGCCTGCGTCTATAGCGGCGTTCGTGGCAGCGACGCCGTGCACTCAGTGGCCTAGAAGGACTCTAATCTCATGCCTTGGGGTGGAGTTCTGTGGCTGTTTGCTGTGCGCTCTGTGGCCGGGCTCTGTGAGCTAAACAGGCTCCGACATTCACTTTCTAGCGGCTGTGCGGTTCTGTGAAGCAACTGTGAAGCAACAGAATCCGCTCCTGTTCACACTGGGTGACGTAACCCACGTGTGACTGTTTTCACGCCGCTCTTCCCTTCCACCATTACCTAGCAGTAGTGTACCACCTCTGCACGGTGGACCACGGGCTGCGAATGCACTGTCTACTATTTTATAATCTGGTGCGTTCCGCCAGCCCTAACATTATCCTAGCGCCAGGGTCTGGCTAGTAATGGCGGACGAACAGCGACTGCATAGATACATCCAGCAGCTGGAGGGTAGGTTGGCAGCGCTAGAGCGTTCCACCTCAGCTGCGGATGTTACTTCGGTCGCCGTCCAAGCAGCTACAGAGGCTGTCACCCGTGTCTCCACGGCCAGTCCTGCCCCGACCTTGTCCCACCTCCCGCTGCCCGAGAAGTTCCCGGGCGATAGTGCTTCATGCAGGGGTTTTGTGAGTCAGTGCTCCATTAACCTGGAGTTGCTGGCCACACGATTTCCCTCCGAGCGGGCCAAGGTGGGGTTTATCATCTCCCTCCTGTCGGGCAGGGCCCTGGAGTGGGCCACCCCGCTGTGGGAGCGCGGGGATCCCCTGGTACAGAGTGCCACCCATTTCCTGGTCACTCTGAAGCAGGTGTTCCTGGATCCTCGGGTCACGCACGAAACCGCACTTCAGTTGCTGGCTCTGACCAAGGTTGCGTCTTTGGTCAGCCAATATGCCATCCTCTTCAGAACTCTGGTCTCGGAGTTGAAGTGGCCAGATAACGTTCTCATACCCATATTCTGTAGAGGCCTCTCTGATCACGTCAAAGACGCCCTGGCCACCAGGGAGGTGCCCACCACTTTAGAGAAGCTCATTACGGTCGCTACCTAAATAGACATTCGCTTCACGGAGCGAGGGCAGAAGCATTCTAGGTCCCGCCAACGTTATAAGTTGGCTCCAAATTTTGCGAGACCTCTGGAACCTTCCGGTCAGCCTCCCAAGTCTCCAGAGGCCATGGAGGTGTCCCGCACGGGGTCCAGGACTCGGTCTGCGGGGGTACCTCCAGTCTGCTTCCGCTGTCGGCAGACTGGGCATCTTGCTAACCAGTGCCCACAGCGCTCGGGAAACGCTCCCGTCTAGTGGTTATCGGAGGGGGCCTGCTAGACACCGCGACTTTCTCCTCCAAGCTCCTGTTTAAAGGGGCATTAGAATTTAATTCCTCCACTCTGATGGTGGAGGTTTGTGTGGACTCAGGGGCGGAGGGCAATTTCATGTCATCTGCCTTCGCTCAACAACACGCAGTCCCCCTGGTCTTGCTACCTCAACAAGTCACCATCAGAGTGGTGAATGGGGCGACACTCCCGTCCCAAATCACCCACCAGACGGCTCCACTGAGACTCTCTTTGTCTCCTTCTCATCAGGAGATGCTGTCTCTCCTTGTTATACCCGAAAGGATCGACCAGGTCTTCCTAGGGGTTCCCTGGTTGCGATCTCACTCTCCCCATATAGAGTGGTCTTCGGGAAAAATCCTCAGTTGGAGCAAGGCCTGCGAGGGTAGGTGTCTGAGGGACTGCGTACAGGTCGCCACTTCTGAGGTTCCTGCATATCTCTCCTCGCTTCCCAAGCCATATCGACAGTATGAAGATGTATTCTCCAAGAAGGCGGCAGAGACCCTTCCACCGCACCGCCCATACGACTGTCCTATTGACCGCTTGCCCAGTGCTGAGCCTCCCCGGGGTCGAGTATATCCACTATCTCTCCCAGAGACAGAGGCCATGTCTCAGTATATCAGGGAGAATCTGGCAAGAGGATTCATTAGGAAGTCGGTGTCTCCGGCGGGTGCGGGATTCTTCTTTGTCCAAAAGAAGAATGGAGAATTACGTCCATGCATCGATTACAGGGGTCTTAACACTATAACCGTTAAGAACAAGTATCCTTTGCCCCTGATATTGGAACTGTTTGATAGGCTACGGGGAGAGAGAGTGTTTACTAAGCTTGATCTGTGGGGAGCCTATAACCTGATTCGCATCCATGAGGGGACGAATGGAAGACGGCTTTTAACACCAGAGACGGGCACTATGAATACCTAGTGATGCCCTTCGGGCTATGTAACGCGCCAGACGTCTTCCAAGACTTTGTGAACGACATCTTCCGGGATATGCTTACCACCTTGGTAGTAGTCTATCTGGATGATATTCTCATTTATTCTCCAGATATTGACTCCCACCGGAGAGATGTTTGCAAAGTTTTCGATCTCCTGCGGGCCAACTCTCTTTATGCCAAATTGGAGAAATGTGTGTTTGAGCAGGAGTCCTTGCCTTTCCTGGGCTACATCATCTTAGCCTAGGGTTTGGCCATGGATCCTGCCAAGCTACGGGCAGTGATGGATTGGCAGGAACCCCATTCTCTCAAAGCGGTGCAGCGCTTTATGGGGTTCATAAATTACTATCGCCAATTCATTCCCCATTTCTCAACTTTGGTCGCGCCCTTGGTTGCCCTCACCAAGAAGGGTGCAAATCCCAAACTGTGGTCGGAGACTGTCTCCAAGGCCTTCGCCTCCATTAAGTCCCACTTCGCTAGCGCTCCCATTCTACATCGCCCTGATGTAGATAAGCCCTTCATCCTGGAGGTGGAGCGGTCCTTTTTCAGAAGATCTTGCAAGGTCGGAAGCACCCATGCTTCTTCTTCTGTAAGACCTTCACACCGGCGGAGAGGAATTATTCCATTGGGGACAGGGAGTTGCTAGCAATGAAGCTGGCCTTCTCAGAGTGGAGACACCTCCTGGAGGGAGCCCGCCACCCATTCCAGGTGTTCACCGACCACAAAAATTAGGTCTATTTACAGAATTCTCGCCAGGCCAGATGGTCCTTGTTCTTCTCCCGATTCCATTTCACGCTGCATTATCTCTCCGGGGAGAAGAACATCCGGGACAATGCTCTTTCCCGCTCCGTGGTGTCATCGGAGGCGGAGGAGCCTCGGTTGATAGTCCCATCAGAGAGCCTGAGGACCGTGGCTCCGGTTGCTCTCGAGTCTGTACCTTTAGTTCCTGCCCATCTGCGACCGGAGGTCCTATCTTGGGCCCATTCGTCCAGGGTGGGTGGCCATTTTTAGATCAAACGGACCTCTGAACTCCTGGCGAGGACGTACTGGTGGCCGCATATGCCCCGTGACATCAGGGACTATATTCAGGTGTGCGTCTTTTGCGCCCAGAATCGGTCCACTCGGCAGCGGCCTGCTGGGTTACTCTATCCTCTGCCGGTTGTGGACAGGCCCTGGGAGATAGTCGGTATGGACTTTGTGGTGGGTCTGCCCAAGTCCAGCGGCAGCACTGTCATTTGGGTGGTCACCGATCATTTCTCCAAGATGGTGCATCTGGTACCACTCTCTTGGCTACCATCGGCACAGGGTCTGGCAGCGATGTTTATTAAACATGTTTTCCGCCTGCACGGCATGCCGGATAAAATTGTCAGTGACCGGGGTCCTCAGTTTGCGTCTCGGTTCTGGAGAGAGCTCTGTTCTCTGCTCAGCATTGAGCTAAATCTTTCCTTGGCCTATCATCCCAAGACGAATGGGTTGGTTGAGAAAGCCAACCAGACCCAGGTGACATATCTGCGACATTTTGTCTCGGCCAGGCAGGATGATTGGGCATCCTTGCTGCCATGGACGGAGTTTGCCTTAAACAACGCTGTGGCCGACTCCACCGGTCAGACCCCATTTCTTTTAAATTACGGTCAGCATCCGCGCGTCCCCGTGCCCATGCCCGTGTCGTTCACCGACTCTAGGGTGGCAGACTGGGCGGTGGAGGCACGTGACATTTGGGATCACACGCAAGATGCTATCCGGGCCTCCAAGGAGAGAATGAGGTCCTCCGCTGTTTCTCGCCGGCGCCCTGCTCTGACCTTCGCTCCTGGAGACTTAGTGTGGCTCTCCGCTCGAAACATCAGGCTGCGGGTGGAATCCGCTATTCGCACCTCGCTATATTGGCCCCTTCAAGGTTCTCGAGCGGGTTAACCCTGTGGTCTACCGTCTGGCCCTTCCACCACATTTGGCTACTCGGACACGTTTCATGTGTCTCTCCTTAAGCCGGTTCACATGTCCCGGCTTTCTGAGCTATCTGCCAGGACATCAGACCTGTCGTCTGACGAGTTTGAGGTCAATGCCATCGCGGGATGCAAGGTGATGCGGGGCAAAAAGTTTTACTTAGTGGATTGGAAGAGTCATGGTCCAGAGGCCCGGACCTGGGAGCCAGTGGAGAACATCCACACTCCTCTTCTCATTGCGGAGTGAGGCAGGGGCCCTAGGAGGGGGGGGTAATGTTAGGCATCGGATTTCTGTTGCTGCACAGTGAGAATCCCGAGCCTTACTTCCGGCTGTCTCCCATTCCTCTCCAGCCGCAGAGGAGCTTGCTCAGCAAACTCGTCGGTCCCAGCGCTCTTCCCAGACCAGCTCCATGGGTTTGCTTGCTGCTGCCACCTCTGGCACAGCTATGGCAATGCATGCTGCTCAGCAGCAAGATTCTCCAGGGACTAAGTCCTCATGTCGGGCCACTGAGCATGCCCGTGGTGTGATCTCCCATTGGAGATCAAAGGTCACGTGCTCAGGTCCTGCTCGTGTTCGGATTGGCCCATCCGAGAAGCCAGGAGGGTCCCGGACGCTCGCGGCTATAAAAGGTTCGCATGGCCGCTCGGCCATGTGCTAGGATAGCCAGTATTTTTTGACTATAAGGAGTGAGTGATGGATGCACGTATGAATCTCTCTGGTGACTGACTCATTATGAAACCTCTACCCATGGTACGCATGTGTTGTGCAGCCTAGCCTGCTAGCACCCAGGCTTAGGTGTAGGTAGGACAGAGTTGAGTCAGATATTAGTCACTATCAGTGACTCGGCACGCCTCAGAGCAAGTGCTCCGCACTCCTTAGCCTGCGTCTATAGCGGCGTTCGTGGCTCAGTGGCCTAGAAGGACTCTAATCTCATGCCTTGGGGTGGAGTTCTGTGGCTGTTTGCTGTGCGCTCTGTGGCCGGGCCGTTCCTTCCTCAACCCTCAATCTACTAAAATGCTTGTGCATGCCCTCATCATCTCCCGCCTCGACTATTGCAACATCCTTTTCTGTGGCCTCCCTGCTAACACCCTTGCACCTCTCCAGTCCATTCTCAACTCTGCCGCCCGACTAATTCATCTCTCTCCTCCACTTCTCCCCTCTGCAAATCTCTTCACTGGCTCCCATTCCCTCAGCGTATCCTGTTCAAATTACTAATACTGACCTACAAGGCCATCTACAACCTGTCTCCTCCATACATCTCTGAGCTAATCTCCAGATACCTTCCCTCAAGGAATCTCCGGTCCTCCCCAGACCTTCTTCTCTCCTCCACACTTATTCGCTCCTCACCCAACCGCCTCCAAGACTTCTCCCGAATAGCCCCCATCCTCTGGAATTCCCTGCCCCAACATGTCTGGCTATCAACCACACTCGGATCCTTCAGACGGAACCTGAAAACCCACCTCTTCAGGAAAGCCTACAGCCTGCAGTGATCCCCGCTGCCTCCTCACCACTACTTGAGCTACCGCCTCACCATCACTGGAACTGCTGTAACCCCCCAACCTACTGTCTCCTTCCCCACCATCCTGTAGCATGTAAGCCCGAAAGGGCAGGGTCCTCTCTCCCCTCTGTATCAGTCTGTCATTGTTAGTTTGTTTGCTGTAATTGATATCTGTAATCTGTATGTAACCCCTTCTCATGTACAGCACCATGGAACCAATGGTGCTATATAAATAAATAATAATAAATAATAATAATAATTATCATTCCCTGCTGATAAAATTTGGGTGCAAATATTGGGTGTGGATATGACCCCCCCAATTAGTCAATCAGGACAGGGATATTGGGGTTACCTGCACAGACTGCGCCATCTCTTCTCTAATCTGGGAATCTAGAAAACACCACGTTAGAACGAGGAGAGGGAGGGTATAATGACTTATTTAGATGTGGCCATCACGTCACGTTTGTTACCATGTCACAATGGAGCGGATCTGCTGCAGACTTGCGAAAAATGTGGAAATTGGATTAAAAATCGTAAGTTGGTCACAATGTCGGAATAAATCCTTAAAGAGGATTTGTCACTTTATTTTGCAGTACAAACTACACACATGATTTATTAGATTAGGCCTGATGAGACTGGTGTACTTACTGGTATAATCCATGTCAAAATTACTTTATAACCCTTATATCAGGATGTCACCAGATGTTACAATACAAACGGCATACATTATTTAATAGATTTCTTAGACCTGAGTAGGCTGGTGTACTTACTGTAATAATCTATGTCAAAATGACTGGATTATACAACCATTCTAACATGATTTTTCATAGTAAGTACACCAGTCTCATCAGGATTGCGAGATCTATTTAATATTGCTTGCAATATAGTTTGAAAACTTGCTCAAGATCCACTTTCGATGGAAGCGTCATCAGATAATGATCTATTTGTACATCAAGTTTTTATGTTAAATGTATTGTTAAAAAATGTTTTTTTCATTTTCTATATAAACTTATCTATGTAAAAAAAACCACTCTGAAATCTTGCAATTTTTACACTTACCTCTAGGTTTTATACTAGACAATATATACAAGCCATGTTTTGTATAGAAATGTTTTCAGCAGTATCATTACCATCACAGTCAGGATTACAATGAAAGGTAAAGGCCCCGTCTCACTAAGCAATCTCGGTAGCGAGATCGCTGCTGAGTCACAACTTTTGTGACGTAACAGCGATCTCACCAGCGAGATCGCTGTGTGTGACAGCGATCAGCGAGCGGCCCCCCTGCCGGTATCGCTGATCGCTGCAAGAAATCTCTGGACATTTCTTTGGTCGCTGGTCTCCCGCTGGCCAGCACACATCGCTGTGTGTGACAGCGGGAGACCAGCGATCAGGTGTAAAAAATAATAAAAAAAATAAAAAATATAGTAATTCTCACCTTCCGACGTCCCGTTCAGCCATCCCGCCTCTCTCCACGCTCCGGTCCCAGTGATCCTTTGCACGAATGACCGCGAGACTTTGTTATCCCTCGAGACCGTGACATCTCGCGGTCATTCATGCAAAGGATCACTGGGACCGGAGCGTGGAGAGAGGCCGGAAGACTGCGCGGGACATCGGATGGTGAGAATAACTATATTTTTTATTTTGATTCTATTTTTTACAGGATGGCCAGCGATGCCGGGCGCTCGGCATCGCTGTGCTGATCGCTGGTGAAGCTGTCTGTGTGACAGCTCACCAGCGATCACATAGCGACTTACTAGCGATCCTGACACCTTCATATCGGTGTCGGGATCGCTGGTAAGAGACGGGGCCTTTACACCTAGATAAAACAGGAGAACCCATTCACAATAGGCGATGTCACTGCTCGCTCCCCTCCTGTTGTCCCACAAATGATTTTTTTTTTAATACAGATAGTGAAATTAAAAGTTAAAAAAAAAAAAAAGTTAAAAAAATTAAATAAATACAATTAATATAAAAACCAAGCTCAAATAATAGGTCATTTTCTGAGGACTCATTTCTTTTAAGAAGTAAAATATTTCACCAAAATTCCTAGTTCTACGAACTCCTGTAAAAAATGTCTTCAGACCGTCTGAGGTATTTGGCAAAATAAATTGCCAGCTCTGTAGAAACAGGAACCCGTGTTAGTTAAGAGATGCCCGTCACATAACACAATTTCCTGTGATTATATGCCGTATTAGCTGTTGCTCCATCTCTGTTAATTCATGTTGCTTAAAGGGAATCTGCAAGCCGCATGACATACACTGTGCGTAGGCAACAAGCTGCCAATCATTAGTGGAGGCGGGGTTATACAGAGCTCATGAATATGGAGGACTACCTGGCAGCAGGGTTACTGGTCCTCTAATAATAGTCTCCTAATGGTAAAACTAGCAAGCAGCTATAATGGGTACATCACTGGAATCAGGGTCTCTGCCTCTACATTATGCTGCTTTCAGATTAGGTGGTGAAAACTTGGTGACGGAATCCATTTAATCATTTAAAGCACCAGCGTCTCCTTTTTTTTTTTTTGCAGCGCTGGAGTGGTGCTTCTAATGTAACCTTGTCTGGTACTCACCTGCCACCATCTTCACTATGTATCGCTGCTGCTCCCTTTGGTTTCCATAAATTTGTGAGCAGCCGGATCTCTCGATATTTGAAGTCACTACTCAATGCAAGTCTGAAAACCTCCTTCTGGCTCTCATAGACTTACATTTAGACTTTGTGATTTAACTTCTGACTTCCGGCCAATCAGAAACTGCCATGACAAAATGGCGCCACAGGACTGTAGCGGCACCGAAAAACCATGAAGCCAGTGGCAGGTAAGTACTAAGACAGGGGGCAGGGACCTTACATTAAAAGTACCACTACAGTGCTGAAAAAACCCCTTCCGGAGTGGTGCTTTCAGCACGCCAATCACACGTGCGACCCTCCCCAGCTCCTCCTCATAATAACAGATGATCACATAGGATTTCTGCTAATCATTAGCAGGTTCTCATGTAGAGAAATGCTTGTTCTGACAGGATAACCCTCTTTAGTCCCAGTCACCTTCTTTCCTCATGTTAGGCCAGGCTCTGATGGACCTTTTGTTCCCAGACGTGACTTGCTCTGTGAGCGGCTTCTGTGCTCTTCCACATTGCAGACAGGTGCCGGGGTTGCCTGTGCATTGCATAAATTATTCTTAAACCAGAATAGGACACCCTGCCATTTTTTTCCCATGGTTTGCATGGAAAATCTTCCATGAGCACTGGTTATAATGGGTCCGTCTGGTCAACTTGTAACTCCATGACTCCGTGTGAGGTCCGTTGATCACAAGGACAGCACACGATTATACGCTCGTCTGAGTAACCCCTTATGCTCCCAGAACTGAAGAAGCTAAGATACTGGAGTCCTCTGAGTGAAGCGTTGCCTTAGGTTCTGGGTCCGTTTGCTTGTTTTGTTCCCATTGTATGCACCTGTATGCCCAAATGGATGCTCAGAGTTACCTGGAATTTGGCCTTCCTTGGTCTTCCATTGATTGACTGGAATAGTGGTAATTGTATGGGTATAATTTAAGAAAGTTACTAGTCTGTTGTAGGGTACAGAGATTAGCTTTTTCAGCCTGACCCGGCATAGCTGGTGACTTGCATTGAGTAATGGTGTTTGCACCCCCGTTGTTGCGCCCACGTGATGGCTCAGCAGATGCATGCCTCTGCTCCTCTCGCTGGGGAGATCGCGGAGAATCCAGGTGTTGCTTGTCTCAGTTTGATAAAGATGATCAGATGGGAACAGTGCAGTATGCGCTATAATAAATCTATGTCCAGTCCGGTACTTAAGGGATATGCTCCAGTCAGTGATTTATTAACGATACTGCCAGCCCTGAATATATCACTCATAGCCAAAGTATTCCCGTCAAGCTGCACAGATCAGTCTTCCAGAGTCCCATAAGGTCACGTCTATGTGATGGATAATTATGCAGTGTAGGATCTTTTAAGAACAGGTTTCCTGTCCCTGAGTCATGCAATTATAGGACATCACAAGACTTAAAGGATGCTTGCCTTCAGTTGTAAAATTGGCTTTTGGATGACGAACCTGCTCTCTGTACAGGTGTCTTCTAACTGATGCAATCTGAGGTGGTGTCATGTATGAATAGGTGGCCAGTTAATATACACAGTAGAGTTACCGTTGGTGTGAATCGATTCCTAAGACCCGATCCTGTGTCCCTGTTGGTAATCCATAAGAACCACCCCTTACATACATAGTTACATAGGTTGAAAAAAAGACCTCAGTCCATCAAGTTCAACCTTTCTTCAATTGTACATTTTGTCCGTAATTTACCCGCAATGTTATGTGTAGTGAGGAAATCATCCAGAGTTTTTTTAAAAGCTTTTTTAAATGTCTGCCACTAGAGTTGAGCGACTTTTGGTTTTTTAGGGTCGGGTTTCGTTTCGTGAAACCCGACTTTTCCAAAAGTCGGGTCGAGCAAGATCGTCCGATTATAGGGAAAAGTCGGGGTCGTCCCGAAACACGAAACCCAATGTAAGTCAATGGGGAATAAAAGTCGGCAGTGAGAGGAGGACAGGAAACACACCTACAGTGCCCATTTGAATGCCAAAAGCATCAATTCTTCTTTCTTAAGCTTGTCAACCTTAATTAACTTCATAATACAAGTTACGCACTGAAAAATGGGGGTTATTTGGCTACAAACTGTGGGGGGGGGAGGGCTGGCTCCAGGTTTTCATGTGCCCTGGGCGAAAGAGCGCCCCTTTAACACATACCACAACTCATCATGCTCCGATACGGCAGATAAATAGCGGTATAGTACAATGAAAAATACTTCACTTTTTACATCTCATGACGAGGCCCATCTATTTCTCCATACAGAATCATTGGTCCCATATAATGTTTGAAACAGTATATGATGAGCTCCACATAATGCTACAGTATATGTTGGTCCCCATGGATAAAGCTCCACTGTCTTATGGGCCCAAATAATGCTCCAAACATAATGGGCCCCATTTCTAATGCTCTAGTGTATAATGGGCCCTGTAAATGCTGCTCCAGTGTCTGATGTCCACCTTTGGAATGTTCCAGTGTATGGTGGGCCCCATCTATCATTCTCCAGAGTATAGTGCTCCCCAAAAATTGCTGTCCCAACATTGAAAACAATCAAATAAGTCTCCTTGCTAGGGAATCCCTGTACTTGTCTGGACAGGTGCTGTAGCTTGCTTAACAGCTCGCCAGCCGTTCTCACGCCCAGTATGGATTACACGTGATTGCACAAAGGTGAGAAAGGGTACCGTATCCCCAGATAACATGTATGGATAGCGTACACATTCAAAATATATGTCTATACAGCATGAGGCAGGCTCAGACGGTGTTAGGCCCAGTATGGATTGCACGTGATTGCACAAAGGTTAGAAAGGGTACCGTATCCCTGGATAACATGTATGGATAGCGTACACATTCAAAATATATGTCTCAGGAGGCAGGCTCAGACGGTGTTAGGCCCAGTATGGATTGCACGTGATTGCACAAAGGTTAGAAAGGGTACCGTATCCCCGGATAACATGTATGGATAGCGTACACATTCAAAATATATGTCTATACAGCATGAGGCAGGCTCAGACGGTGTTAGGCCCAGTATGGATTGCACGTGATTGCACAAAGGTTAGAAAGGGTACCGTATCCCCGGATAACATGTATGGATAGCGTACACATTCAAAATATATGTCTCAGGAGGCAGGCTCAGATGGTGTTAGGCCCAGTATGGATTGCACGTGATTGCACAAAGGTTAGAAAGGGTACCGTATCCCCGGATAACATGTATGGATAGCGTACACATTCAAAATATATGTCTATACAGCATGAGGCAGGCTCAGACGGTGTTAGGCCCAGTATGGATTGCACGTGATTGCACAAAGGTTAGAAAGGGTACCGTATCCCTGGATAACATGTATGGATAGCGTACACATTCAAAATATATGTCTATACTGCATGAGGCAGGCTCAGACGGTGTTAGGCCCAGTATGGATTGCACGTGATTGCACAAAGGTTAGAAAGGGTACCGTATCCCGGGATAACATGTATGGATAGCGTACACATTCAAAATATATGTCTCAGGAGGCAGGCTCAGATGGTGTTAGGCCCAGTATGGATTGCACGTGATTGCACAAAGGTTAGAAAGGGTACGGTATCCCCGGATAACATGTATGGATAGCGTACACATTCAAAATATATGTCTCAGGAGGCAGGCTCAGACGGTGTTAGGCCCAGTATGGATTGCACGTGATTGCACAAAGGTTAGAAAGGGTACCGTATCCCTGGATAACATGTATGGATAGCGTACACATTCAAAATATATGTCTATACAGCATGAGGCAGGCTCAGACGGTGTTAGGCCCAGTATGGATTGCACGTGATTGCACAAAGGTTAGAAAGGGTACCGTATCCCTGGATAACATGTATGGATAGCGTACACATTCAAAATATATGTCTCAGGAGGCAGGCTCAGACGGTGTCAGGCACAGTATGGATTTGACGGCCCAGATTACACAGCGGAGGAGCAGGGAGAGGTAAAGATTGCAAATGCTGGGGCCCTGCCCAAGCAAGGGGGGCCCACTCGTGGGCGTCGGTACTGGCACTGGGCCCCTCATAGTACAGCGGTGTGTCTGACGGCGGGTGTGCACCACCACCGTCAGAGACACTTGATTGCACTATGAGGGACCCTGTGCCAGTGCCCGCGCCCAAGAGTCGGCCTACCCACCTGTCCAGGGCAACGGCACTCGCACGGTGTCGTGCGGTAGGTGGTGACCCCGGCCATGGGGGGGGAGGCAGCACAGTTAGGGAGTTTTAGAAAGTGGCATATGTTGATGTTGGACATTCAGCTGATGCAAAAGGCGAAATAGGTGAAGTACCAGGAAGAGGTGGACCAAAGCAAGCCATTTTTCTGTCACCCTATGTGTCATCAGGGGAAGGTGGGACAAAATCCTTGGAAACCCATGCGTGGTTCATTTTAATGAAGGTTAGATCATCCACATTTTGGGTTGACAGACGGGTCCTTTTTTCTGTCAGGATTGATCCAGCTGCACTGAAGACTCTTTCCGATAGCACACTTGCAGCTGGGCAAGCGAGCTCCTGTAAGGCATATTGAGCCAATTCAGGCCAGGTGTCCAGTTTAGCGGCCCAATAGTCAAAGGGGAATGACCTGTGTGGGAGAACATCGATATGGGAGGAAAAGTAGTTTGTTACCATAGTTGACAACTGCTGTCTCCTGTCACTTTCCATCGATGCAGTATTACCAGTTGTGTGAGCGGTATTTGAAAAATCAGTCCACAACATTGTCATGAAACCCCTGTCTCCAACGCCACTTCTGCTGTGTGCACCACGAACACCTCTGCCAAGCTGCCCCCGGCCCGTACGGCTCGTGTGAGAACCATCACCGCTGCTGTGTGCTGGGAATGCCTCAAGCAACCGATTTACCAGAGTTGCTTGTTTATTAGCCAATATTAGGTCAAGGTTCTCCTGTGGCATGATGTTTTGTAATTTGCCTTTATAGCGTGGATCCAGGATGCTGGCCAACCAGTAGTCGTCATCGTTCATCATTTTGGCAATGCGGGGGTCCCTTTTTAGGATCCGCAAGGCATAATCTGACATGTGGGCCAATGTTCCCGGTGTCAATGATGCACTGCGAGTGCTGGGTGGAGGAGCACTTTCTGGCAAATCCACATCCCTCCAGTCACGCACAAACCCTGTACCAGACCTTGCCACGCCAACATTTTCACTTGCCCCACGAGATGCATCCTCCTCCCCTAAGTAATCATCCCCATCATCCTCCTCCTCCTCCTCTTCTTCCTCCACCTCGTCCAGGAGAGGTCCCTGAGCAGACAATGGCTGAATGTCATCAAGGATTCCCTCCTCCTCTTCCTCCTCATCAACATTGGCTGCAGACGCCTGCTCCTTAAGGTGCGTCAAAGTTTGCATGAGCAGACGCATAAGTGGGATGCTCATGCTTAGGATGGCGTCGTCTGCGCTTACCAGCCGTGTGCATTCCTCAAAACACTGAAGGACTTTACAAAGGTCTTTCAGCTTCGACCACTGCACACCTGTCAACTCCATGTCTGCTCTCAAAGTGCCTGGCCGTGTATCCTCCCACAAATGCATTATGGCCTGCCTCTGCTCGCACAGCCGCTCCACCATGTGCAGGGTGGAGTTCCACCTTGTTGCAATGTCGATAATGAGGCGGTGGTTGGGAAGGTGGAGCAATCGCTGCAGCTTCTGCATACGAACGGAGTGTACAGGCGACCGGCGGATGTGCGCGCACAGTCTTCGCACCTTCTGGAGCAGGGCTGTTAACTCCGGATAATTTTTGAGGAAGCACTGCACCACCAGGTTCAAGGTGTGAGCCAAGCAAGGTATGTGGCTGAGTTTTGAAAGGGCTATGGCTGCCACAAAATTACGGCCGTTATCACTAACTACCTTGCCTGCCTCAAGATGTACACTGCCCAGCCATGACTCAGTTTGTCGCTTCAAGTACTCGGCCAGCACCTCGGCGGTGTGTCTGTCGCCCAAACACATCATCTGCAACACAGCCTGCTGACGCTTTCCACTAGCTGCTCGATAGGGGGACACATCGTGTGCAACAGTGGCAGCTGCAGATGGAGTGCTCGTACGACTGCGCTCTGTGGACGAGCTTTCGCTTCTGGAGGAGGTGGAGGAGGAGGAGGGTCGAACGCCTACAGCCAACTGTTTCCTATACCGTGGGCTAGGCAGCACTGTCCCACCACCGCTGTCCCCTGTGGACCCTGCATCCACCACATTAACCCAGTGCGCAGTGATGGACACGTAACGGCCCTGGCCATGCCGACTGGACCATGCATCAGTTGTGAGTTGCACCTTTCCGCTCACTGACTGCTTGAGTGCATGGACAATGCGGTCTTTCACATGATGGTGGAGGGCTGGGATGGCTTTGCGAGAGAAGAAGTGGCGACTGGGTAGGTCATAGCGTGGTACTGCATAGGCCATGAGTTTGCGGAAAGCTGTGCTTTCCACCAACCGAAAGGGCATCATCTCAAACGAGATTAGTTTGGCAATGTGGGCGTTCAAACCCAGTGTACGCGGATGAGAGACTGAGTACTTTCTTGACCTACTCATAGTGTCTGGGAGGGTGAGCTGGACTTGAGAGCTGCATATGGTGGAAGTAGCGGTGGACAGGGCGGACTGAGAGAGGGTTGATGATGGAGTTGGTGTTCTTTCTGATGGCCTAGAATCAGTCTTTCTTTGATATAACAGTGGGATTCCCTGACTGCTGTGGTCTTGCAACGACACCTCAACATTTGCTGCTGTGCTAACCGGTGGGCTTACAGTGGGGGAAACAATGTAGCGTTGCTGACTACCTTCGTTGTGATCAGTTGCACATGTGGCACTTGAGGTTTGGTGTTGTGTCCACGCTTGCAAGTGCATGCTGGTTAAATGTCTAAGCATGCAACTGGTATTCAAATTTTTCAGATTTTTCCCTCGGCTAAAGGTCTTTGCGCACTTCTTACAGATAACCTTGGCCTGATCATGAGGATTTTGTTCAAAAAAGTGCCACACTGCACTCTTCCTACTTTGGCAGACATTTTGCGGCCTAGCACGCTGTGATCTTTTGACCCTCTGGACAAGCTGTCCAGCAACTCTTTTGATGTTTGGAACCTGTCTTTGGAGTGCTCCGGGCCTGCCAGATAACAGCTGTTGCGATGTCGATGTCTGCTGTGGATGCTCCTCATCTGAGCTATTGGAGGCAGCACCCTCTTCCCCCAATGGATGCCAATCTGGGTCAACAACTGGGTCATCCATCATCTCCTCTTCTATGTCATGTGCACCTTCCTCTGTGTCACCGTGTATGGTGGTATAGTGTGCGGGAAGGGGCACCTGAGTCTCATCAGGGTCAGAATCTGGCTCTGTACACTGCGAGGACAATGTAGTGCTCTGAGTGAATGTACCAGCAGAATCATCCATCAGCGGCTGTGCATCAGTGCACTCCATGTCAGATTCATCTTGGCCTGGGTAATTCACCATTTCACTTGATAATCCAGGCATGGTATGTGAAAACAGCTCCATGGAGTAATCAGTAGTATGGCCTGCGTCATCCTTCAATCTTGGTTGGGGTGAAGGACACAAGGAAAGGTGTGGTTCATGAACATGAGCCTCCAATGACGACTCAGTGCTTTTACTTTTTACAACTGAAGAAGAGGAGGCGATAGAGCTGGAGGCTGAGTCAGCAATGTAAGACAAAACTTTTTCCTGATGCTCTGCCTTTAAAAGCGGTTTGCCAACTCCTAGAAAACTAAGCGTTCGAGGCCTTATGTAGCCAGACGATGACGCAGGGTCAGCACCTCCTGCATTCGGTCCTATTTTGCTCTTGCCACTACCATCAGATCCACCACCAACACCATCATTACCAGCTGCCAACCCCCGCCCAATTCCACGGCCTCTTCCACCAGCCTTCCTCATTTTTGGTAGAAATGTAGACAAAATCCAACAAACTATATAGTAATGTAAAACAAGGTACAAGGTGTCAATAGGACAGGGGAGATTTTGAATTTCTGCACACTCTTGTGGACAGTGGACACTTTTGGATTGTGTGAGGCCCACTGATATCTGAGCGCTATGTGACAGGCTCGATGGCACTGCTGTGACAAAAGTGACTAGAGGATAAGGGAGATTTTGAATTTCTGCACACACTTGTGGACAGTGGACACTTTTGGATTGTGTGAGGCCCACTGATATCTGAGCGCTATGTGACAGGCTCGATGGCACTGCTGTGACAAAAGTGACTAGAGGATAAGGGAGATTTTGAATATCTGCACACACTTTTGGACACTGGACACTTTTGGATTGTGTGAGGCCCACTGATATCTGAGCGCTATGTGACAGGCTCGATGGCACTGCTGTGACAAAAGTGACTAGAGGATAAGGGAGATTTTGAATTTCTGCACACACTTGTGGACAGTGGACACTTTTGGATTGTGTGAGGCCCACTGATATCTGAGCGCTATGTGACAGGCTCGATGGCACTGCTGTGACAAAAGTGACTAGAGGATAAGGGAGATTTTGAATATCTGCACACACTTTTGGACACTGGACACTTTTGGATTGTGTGAGGCCCACTGATATCTGAGCGCTATGTGACAGGCTCGATGGCACTGCTGTGACAAAAGTGACTAGAGGATAAGGGAGATTTTGAATATCTGCACACACTTTTGGACACTGGACACTTTTGGATTGTGTGAGGCCCACTGATATCTGAGCGCTATGTGACAGGCTCGATGGCACAGCTGTGACAAAAGTGACTAGAGGATAAGGGAGATTTTGAATATCTGCACACACTTTTGGACACTGGACACTTTTGGATTGTGTGAGGCCCACTGATATCTGAGCGCTATGTGACAGGCTCAATGGCACTGCTGTGACAAAAGTGACTAGAGGATAAGGGAGATTTTGAATATCTGCACACACTTTTGGACACTGGACACTTTTGGATTGTGTGAGGCCCACTGATATCTGAGCGCTATGTGACAGGCTCGATGGCACTGCTGTGACAAAAGTGACTAGAGGATAAGGGAGATTTTGAATTTCTGCACACACTTGTGGACAGTGGACACTTTTGGATTGTGTGAGGCCCACTGATATCTGAGCGCTATGTGACAGGCTCGATGGCACTGCTGTGACAAAAGTGACTAGAGGATAAGGGAGATTTTGAATATCTGCACACACTTTTGGACACTGGACACTTTTGGATTGTGTGAGGCCCACTGATATCTGAGCGCTATGTGACAGGCTCGATGGCACAGCTGTGACCTAAGTGACTAGAGGATAAGGGAGATTTTGAATATCTGCACACACTTTTGGACACTGGACACTTTTGGATTGTGTGAGGCCCACTGATATCTGAGCGCTATGTGACAGGCTCGATGGCACTGCTGTGACAAAAGTGACTAGAGGATAAGGGAGATTTTGAATTTCTGCACACACTTGTGGACAGTGGACACTTTTGGATTGTGTGAGGCCCACTGATATCTGAGCGCTATGTGACAGGCTCGATGGCACTGCTGTGACAAAAGTGACTAGAGGATAAGGGAGATTTTGAATATCTGCACACACTTTTGGACACTGGACACTTTTGGATTGTGTGAGGCCCACTGATATCTGAGCGCTATGTGACAGGCTCGATGGCACTGCTGTGACAAAAGTGACTAGAGGATAAGGGAGATTTTGAATATCTGCACACACTTTTGGACACTGGACACTTTTGGATTGTGTGAGGCCCACTGATATCTGAGCGCTATGTGACAGGCTCGATGGCACTGCTGTGACAAAAGTGACTAGAGGATAAGGGAGATTTTGAATTTCTGCACACACTTGTGGACAGTGGACACTTTTGGATTATGTGAGGCCCACTGATATCTCTGCG
This sequence comes from Dendrobates tinctorius, assembly GCF_039654945.1. Classification (NCBI taxonomy): domain Eukaryota; kingdom Metazoa; phylum Chordata; class Amphibia; order Anura; family Dendrobatidae; genus Dendrobates; species Dendrobates tinctorius. Next base: position 13,058,355 of record NW_027361689.1, on the reverse strand, counting down.
CTATGTGACAGGCTCGATGGCACTGCTGTGACAAAAGTGACTAGAGGATAAGGGAGATTTTGAATATCTGCACACACTTTTGGACACTGGACACTTTTGGATTGTGTGAGGCCCACTGATATCTGAGCGCTATGTGACAGGCTCGATGGCACTGCTGTGACAAAAGTGACTAGAGGATAAGGGAGATTTTGAATATCTGCACACACTTTTGGACACTGGACACTTTTGGATTGTGTGAGGCCCACTGATATCTGAGCGCTATGTGACAGGCTCGATGGCACTGCTGTGACAAAAGTGACTAGAGGATAAGGGAGATTTTGAATATCTGCACACACTTTTGGACACTGGACACTTTTGGATTGTGTGAGGCCCACTGATATCTGAGCGCTATGTGACAGGCTCGATGGCACTGCTGTGACAAAAGTGACTAGAGGATAAGGGAGATTTTGAATTTCTGCACACACTTGTGGACAGTGGACACTTTTGGATTGTGTGAGGCCCACTGATATCTGAGCGCTATGTGACAGGCTCGATGGCACTGCTGTGACAAAAGTGACTAGAGGATAAGGGAGATTTTGAATTTCTGCACACACTTGTGGACAGTGGACACTTTTGGATTGTGTGAGGCCCACTGATATCTGAGCGCTATGTGACAGGCTCGATGGCACTGCTGTGACAAAAGTGACTAGAGGATAAGGGAGATTTTGAATATCTGCACACACTTTTGGACACTGGACACTTTTGGATTGTGTGAGGCCCACTGATATCTGAGCGCTATGTGACAGGCTCGATGGCACTGCTGTGACAAAAGTGACTAGAGGATAAGGGAGATTTTGAATATCTGCACACACTTTTGGACACTGGACACTTTTGGATTGTGTGAGGCCCAATGAATATCTGAGCGCTATGTGACAGGCTCGATGGCACAGCTGTGACAAAAGTGACTAGAGGATAAGGGAGATTGGATTGCTTTTAAAAAAGCAGTTTGCGGAGCAGTGGGTAAACAGCAATGCCAGCCTGTCAGGAAGCCTTAGAAGGCAGCCCAACAACCAACACCACTGATACACCACTATATAGCCTCCCCTTGCACAGCACACACAGTGACTGGTGTGTTGTGCAGGCCAAATTGCTAGCAGCAGAAGCAGTTTTTTTTTCTTCTCAGCAGGACAAAAAAAAAAAATTGGGATTGCTTTTAAAAAAGCAGTTTGCGGAGCAGTGGGTAAACAGCAATGCCAGCCTGTCAGGAAGCCTTAAAAGGCAGCCCAACAACCAACACCACTGATACACCACTATATATCCTCCCCTTGCACTGCACACACAGTGACTGGTGTGTTGTGCAGGCCAAATCGCTAGCAGCAGAAGCAGTTTTTTTGTCTTCTTCCCTGCCTTAAGCTCTCCCTACAGAATCAGCAGCAACCTCTCCCTATACTAAGATCGGCAGAAGTAAGATGGCGGTCGGCGTGCACGCCCTTTTATACCCCCTGTGACGCCCACCAAAGCAAGCCAATCACTTGCATGCCCTTCTGAAAGATGGTGGTGACCCGTGCCTATGTCATCACGTTGCCCACAGTGTCCGTGGATCCTGATTGGCTGAAAAAGAGCGCAAAACAAACTTTTGAAACGCGACTTTGGCGCGTAAGTCGCCGACCTCGTGGCCGACCTCATCCTAGGGTCGGGTTTCGTTTCACGAAACCCGACTTTGCCAAAAGTCGGCGACTTTTGAATTTTTTCGACCCGTTTCACTCAACTCTATCTGCCATTACTACCTCTTGTGGTTGGACTGACTGCTTGACTTAGGAAAGTCTGACTGACGGCTTCACTGTAATGACCCCTCCCAAAACCCACACCCCTTCTTAACTTAAATAAGACACGACTGCGTGACATTGGATGTAAAAGGCCACAGCAGCCCTGTTTATTAACACCAAACAAGCAATAACATTTTATCTATAAACGTAGAAATATTCCATAAACATAACCACCAGCAAAAGGAGGGGGGGTAAATGAAGAGTCCATTGTACATGATTGCAACACCAGCTCCACCACGTGCCCTCAGCCGCACCACACCGGCTCGAGGACACCCAGCCGAGTGTTGCAAAACCCATTGTACATGATTGCAACACCAGCTCCACCACGTGCCCTCAGCCGCACCACACCGGCTCGAGGACACCCAGCCGAGTGTTGCCCAACCAATGTCCTGCTGGGACCCAGCCCAGCAGGGACCCACGTTAACATGCCCCGCTGTGACCGAGCACAGCAGGGTCCCACGTTAACATGTCCCGCTGTGACCCAGCACAGCTGGGACCCACCTTAACCAAGTATACCATTGCACCACCAGGGGTAGCCCGCTCCTGCACTGGGTTCACCCCCCCGCTCTTTGTGCAATCCACCGACTTCAAATACCCCCCTCCTTTCCGTCACCTCTTCTTCTCTTCACCATGTCGATCTCCAGAAGATCCTAAAATTAGGGCGGGAGGGCGGGACGATTCCGGACGTCTGCAAGGTAAGGAATGACCATCCCCCCACAGTTCTGCCCTATATATCCATCCCACTACTGACCACTCCCTGCCAACTCACATTGCACAATAAGCCCCATAGCTCCAACCCACACCTTCCCCACAAGCACAAAGCACTACTGACCACTCCCTGCCAACTCACATTGCACCATAAGCCCCATAGCTCCAACCCACACCTTCCCCACAAACACAAATGCACTACACCTTACCCTTCACTAACCCTCAGGCCTAGCATCCCTCCTTAGTCATGTGCGCCCTCCCTGTAGCCCCTTTGGGGCAGGCGTCCGGGCTTGCCTTTAATTGTAAAGAACCCTTTCCTATTTAGCTGCCGGAATCGCCTTTCTTTCACCTGTAATGAGTTCCCCCTGGTTCTTAGCATGGTCTTTGGAAGGAATAAGTCATGTGCCAGTCCTCTGTACTGACCACACATATATTTATGCATGTAAATGAGATCTCATCTGAGACATCTTTTTTCTAAGCTAAACAAGCCCAACTTTTTCCAACCTCTCCTCATATGAGAGGCCTTCCATCCCTTGTAATAATCTATTAGCCCCTTTTTGTACAGATTTTAACTTCTGAATATCCTTATTAAAATCTGTAGCCCAAAACTGGATCCCATATTCTAGATGTGGCCTCACCAGTAATTTATAAAGGGGTAATAATACATTGGGATAGAGGGATTTTATCTCTCTTTTTATACACCCTAAAATCTTGTTTGCTTTTGTGGCTGCTGCCTGACATTGAGTACAGCGGATCAGGTTACTTGTAGCCAGAATACCCAAGTCCTTCTGTTCTGTATTCCCGAGTATACTCCTATTTAATGTATATGCAGCAATAGGATTACTCCGTCTCAGCTGCATTACTATATATTTATCTACATTAAATCTCATTTGCCAAGTGTTTGCCCATTCACACATCTGATCCAGAACGTTTTGTAATATTGTAATGTCAAGGTCAGATTTTAATATCCTACATAGATTGGTTTTATCAACAAAGACTGACACTTTAAGGGCCCGTTACACTATGCGATATCGCTAGCAATATCGCTATAACGTCACTGGTTTTGCTAGCGATATCGCTATGTCTGATACTTACCTCCGTCCGGCTCCATCGCTGGCTATCGCTGATCGCGCGAGAACATCCTGGGAAATTTCTCGACGTCAGCTTCCTGCTGGACTTCCTGCTGGCGCCGACGAGCGACGCGTGGACGCGGGCGGGAGGACGTCTTCATCACCTTGTCTGACCGCTGCGATGTCGCTGGTGAGATCTGCCTGTTTGGCAGCTCACTACACTTAGCGATGCACCAGCGATCCTGACCGGGTCATATCGTTGTCGGGATCGCTGGTGCATCGCTAAGTGTAACGGTACCCTTACGCTCCATCCCATCCACAAGGTCATTAATAAAGAGGTTAAAAAGTATCGGTCCTAGCACAGATCCCTGATGACTATATCCCATATAGAAATCGTAACATTTACGAAGACTCTTTGTTTCCTGTCATTTAATAGCAAAGCCGCAAAAGAGGACTAAAAATCCTCCAAAAATTCAAGAATTAACACAACAGAAAAGCATCAGCAGTGCTTACCTGCCAGGTGTCTGAACAAATGCACTCTCAGGATGCAGCCAACCCACGTAGCGAAGATGTCGGCAACACAGGTGCAAAATACTAATATATGTTGCATTTTCTTGCGTTCGGCAGGCACGTCAAAATGACGCACACGGACGCATCCACATACAACGCATGTCCCTGTGTACACAGTGTTAAAGATAGGTACGCAAGACGCACGCTGCAGTAGGCGGAGTTTAAGGAAAGAAGTCCACTGCACCACGCTGCGGACTCAAACGCTAATGTGAACCCAGCCTAAGCCAGCCACTCACAGCCTACCAACTCATGGAGGGGGGTATATGATTCCACAATAGAGGCTCGTATAGGGCGCTGGTCACACACCGGTAGTGCACCTTGTCTGGCGTACAGCCTATTATTCACGCCCATACTATTCGATCAGATGGGCTGGCGAGCACTAAGTGCATCCCATGTGGACACTCCTGTTTACAAGTCCGTACGTGCTGGGCTTGGCTGCACCCTGAAAAATAAAGTGCACATTTCAAGTGACACAAGTGGCTTAGTCTCTTTCCCGGAGGGAGTTAGAATTAATCTTTACTCCCCTTACAAGCCGCCCCTGGAACAAGCAAATAAAAGTTGAGATTATCTGACGTTGTAATATGGGAAAGACTTGGAGACGCCAAATTTACTTCTGCCACATTTATATGATCATGGAGCGTGACCAATAAAACCAGCAATGTTTTTACAGACAAAGAGTTAGTGGAAAAAGACATTTTTTAATCTAGGTGCTCCTGAAGTGCAGACAATGTCTGTGCAAGTGGTTCCACTTTACCGGTGACTGAAAACCCAGCATATTGACTTTACAATCAGTGTTAAAGTGTCGGCTCAGTTCACACTTCTTATTATATTACATTACACTGAAATGTAATTATTCCAATATGTGAGGTCTGGCCAACGAGCACGACAAAGAAATGGAGAGATTATTAATAGGGATGTTGTCATTGTGCTGATGGGGAATTATGGCACATGCTGCGAGATCATATGTGACTTCATTTCTGCCGCGACTACAGTGTATATATTGTTTCTTGGCATTTCTAATGACGGCTTTAGTTTTTCAGTCTTATAACATTGCTATGACTGAAAAGTTGAGAATCCATTTATTGCTGAAAGCTACATATTCCCTATGTATTTTATTTAAAGAGTTCCCTGTATTTTAGTTTTTTTAATTAAATGAGGTCCAAAATTGTGATGATTAATTTAATAATTATTCAGCAAAGAATTTTCTCAATACAGAAATGTAAACCTCCTTTATTCCCACACCGCCATACCTAACTTCTAAAATTCTTTCTAAAAATTGCCGTTTGACTTTCTTGATGTTTGAAGGGAACCTGGGAATTTGGAGCTTTGTATGAAAGAGGTTCCAACCATGACAAGCATATATTATTAAATCAGACAGCACATACAATTTGTTATTTTGGTTAAAATAGGTAAGCTTTAATTAGGGCAAAATATTGGCAACAAAATGATCTTCCCATCTAAGACATTTATGGCATGTCACTAAACTGCTGTTCCACCAGTCAAGGTGGGGTTAACCTGGTCATACACATAAAATGTTTATTGGCCGAAAGATCTTTTGGCTGACAGCCACCTCGGCCCATTCCCCTGAACACAGGAGCGCTCGTTTGGCCGAGGGCTCCTGACTTCTTGATGAGAAAGCTGCCGACTGACATGTTGTCCAGCTGCTTATCTCAAAGAGAAGAATGCGATCAGTAGTCCGAAATCGGACATGCCTGATCAATCTCTACCTCAACCATCAGTTGTCCTACGACCCCATACACATTCGACTGTTCACCAAACTCGTCGATATTTGCGTGTATGGCCAGCTTTACAATGGAGAGATAGCTGCACATCTACAGATGGAGCAGTCGTTATAATGACCAGCGTTGGGGGCACAATTTGATTGTAGTGCGCCTATGTACCTTGTGTAGCGTGGCCACTCATTTCCATTGTATAGGAGTAATGGGGCTATTTGGTTTGCATAGGAACAATTGGGACATCAATCCATAGATTGTGGCATGCCGATCGTTTGTTTTAAGATTGCTACCCCCATACGTATGCTCTTAGCGTCCCGTTACACCTATCAACGCTCCAGTGATCCCGAGACCGATACGACCTGGTAAGGATCGCTGGAGCGTCGCTACATGATCGCTAGTAAGCTGTCAAACAGGCAGATCTATTCAACGACGCAACAACGAGACGGCGATCCGTATATCGACCTCGGCGGTCGTTGGGACCTTGTTACACGGCAGCTATTCTGACGATTCAGACCTCGATACACATGCTTCAATGAGGTCGCTCGTCGTTGTTACGGCGTCAAAGACAGCGAGCATCGCTGGCCAGCGGGACACCGACGTTCAAAAAATGGCCCAGGACATTCGAGCACGATCAGCGAGATCGCATCGGGGCCTGGTCGCCGCTGCGTGTCACACGTAGCGAGATCGCTGTTGCGTCACAAAATCTCGCTATGTGTGAAGTACCCCTTAGGGTCTTAAGGCCCCTTCCGATGACAGTTTTATTTGCATGAGTGCTATTAGTGTTTTCCAAATAGCTGTAACAGTCTATGGGATAGTCCACAGTTCTGTTTTTTTTTCTTTTTTGCTTGGACCGAGTCTGAGGCAAAATCTAACGCACTGACCAAAAACACTGATGAAACTAGGACCGTATGAGAAAAATCACTGAAGTCCTTAGTCTGTAACTGGATGCAGCAGTTTTTAAAACACTTGCCAAGCCTTTCCAAGGCAAAACCGCCTTAGGTACAATTTTGCTGGCAGTCATGCCGTCGTTTTTGTGCTAGCTCAATCATTGGCCTATTTTTTCTACTATTTACACTATAACTCGTGAGCAGCTTCCGAGAAATGGACATTCTACTTCTTTTAACCTCTTCACAATTCCTGAATCCTGGTGAGGATAAAAAAAAGTAAGAAAAGTCTGAACATGTGCACAGCAATGTCGTTGTTACATTGCTATGCATTTTGTTTATGTCATGGGCCGCTTTTTCAGGCGGACTCCGGGCACAATCTGAAAAAGATGTTGTGTTCACACAGCCTTGGAGTGGATTCCACAAGGAATCTGAAGCATAGAAGCGACACGTCACTTCTTTTTATCAGAAAAAAAAATTGCGGTATGAACACTGTGTCGATTTGAAAGCAAAAGTAAGCATATTCAAAGAGTGCGTGAAGATGTTTTTTATGAGGATTTTGAAGTGGATCCGCTTTAAAATTCTCATCCCTACGCTCCATTTGAACATACCCTAAAGCTATGTGCCCACGTCGCGTTTTTCAAGCTATTTTTTTCCTGAGCAGAAACGCATGCCCTTGCCAGGGAAAACGCATGCGCTTTTTGACACGCATTTTTGACGCGATTGTCAAGCGTTTTGACATGCGTTTTCCCATGCGTTCTTCCGCATATAATTGATGGTATGTGGAATCGCGGGTGATTCCGCAAAATTAATGAACATGCTGCGTTTTTTACCGTTAAGCGATTCCGCAGCGGTAAAAAACACACCATTGGCACAATATGTGCATTTTCTATTACAAATGCATGGAATGCTTTTTTTAAGCGTTTCCGCGGCAGAATCGCGCGTTTAAAAACGCCGCGGAAACGCTTAACGCTACGTGGGCACACAGCCTAAGGGTTTTTTCTGCTCCAGAATTGCATTTTCAGAAATGCTATTTCCGGTAATTATAACAATCCCCGATGTCACCCAAATGTTTTTTCTTATGTCCTATCTCCAAGTTCCCATCACCATGCACCTGTTTGCTTACGAGATTTGTGTCCTGACCCTGCACCTTCTAGATCTCTTTAACACTTTTCCCCAAATTTATATTTCTGTCCCTGAAAGATGCTTCACAGACCCCTCCTTGCATCCAGCTATGAGTTTAGGTGCCATCAATAGGGGACAGGACGTTCTTGCACCGAGCTGAGGAAATTGGCACAAGATCGCTAGTGAAATGTAATTGAAAATTGACTTATTTTGGGTAGTGACCGCCACACGCGAAACTTGGGAAAGTCCTGCACATTTCCTTTAAGAAAACGATGGCATATCGGTGTATGTTCTCCTTGTGTTTGTAGGGGTTTCCTCCTTATTAATAGGTCCCATTAAATTGCCTCATAGAGAAATAAGATTGTGAGCCCCATCGGGCACAGATACGGATTTGAATAGTCGCGGTCTTTGTACATCTTGGCTCTATAGAAGCAACAGAAAACATAGCATCTAAGCTATAACATCTCGGTGTCATTCCCTGGAAAAAAAGATAAACCAAGATCTAACAATGACAGACAAAAGGACTTTTCTTCTAGAAGATGGGGCTTGGTTTTCTAAAACAATCAGGGTACTTTACATAAGAAACACAATGAATTTCTTTCCATTTTTGATTTTATGTTGCATCAAGCAAAACTCCCAGCAAAGTACCAAGCATGACCTGGTACTCGTCCTGATGGTGAGGGCAAAGAACATAAAACCTTCACATTGATGTAAGCATAATTAGATGTACAAACTTCTCCAAGGTCATAAAGTGCAAGGAACCTACAATTCCAGTCGAGTTGACCTACTTCAAAGACTTTTAATAGACAGTGGCCTTACCAATAAATTACTCATCGACTCCTACCCAAATGCTGCCAATTTATATATAATGGCTCCTGGCTTCAGAAAGTTCAGACTTTACTTTGGAGTCTGACATTTAGTATACCACAGCATCAGCATGTGGCATGACACCTGCTATACATGGGGATTGTGCTATTCTCCAAGAACTGGACTTAGGATATGTGCACACAGTGTCTTATAGACCTGACATTATATGTGAAGCAGAAGACGCTTTAGGAAAATGCTTGCAGTGTTTTTTTTTTTTTTACATTTTTGCAAAGAAAATAATTGCGACTTCCAAGCAGAAGCTTCAAGAAGAATTGAACTTCTTTTAGCCAATTCACGGCTTTCGACACATGAATCGGTTAAGAGAAGTTAGAAAAGGAAGAACATGTGCACAGCAAGTCACTACAGAGCATGTGCTCATTGTTTTTAATGTTTAGTGAGAGTTTTTTTCAGAAAATTTTTTCCTGGAAAACGCTGTTTGCACATACCCTAAGGCTACGGTGGCATGTAAAGGTTTGGGCACCACTGGTAAATATTATTATCATTGTGAACAGTTAAGCAAGTTTAAGATGAAATCATCTGTTAAAGGGCTGAAGTTAAAGATGACACATTTCCTTTGTATTTTAGGCAAAAAAAATATATATATATATATTTTCATCATTTACATTTTCAAAATTACAAAAAGGGAAATGGGCCGAAGCAAAAGTTAGGGCACCCTGCATGATTAGTACCTAGTAGTTAGTAGTTTTTGAAAGTATCAAAGCTTGTAAATGCTTTTTGTAGCCAGCCAAGAGCCTTTCAATTCTTCTTTGAGGTATTTTCATCCATTCTTCCTTGGCAAATTTTTCCAGTTCTGTGAGATTCCTGGGTCGTCTTGCATGCACTGTTATTTTGAGGTCTAGACACAGATTTTCAATGATGTTCAGATCTGGGCACTGTGAGGGCCATTGTAAAACCTTCAGCTTGCACCTTTTGAGGTAGTCTGTTGTGGATTGTGATGTGTGTTTAGGGTCATTATTCATTTGTAGAAGTCATCCTCTTTTCAACTTCAGGTTTTTACAGATGGTGTTTTGCTTGCATCAAGAATTTGTCAAAATTTCATTGAATCCATTCTTCCTTCTACCCAGGAAATGTTCCCTGTGCCATTAGCTGCAACACAACCCCAAAGCATGATTGATCCACTCTGTTGCTTGATGGTTGGCAAGTTGTTCTTTTCCTAAAATTCTTGTCATGATCCAGGTTGGATTATGACAGATTTTGCACAAGTAACCTTTTTTTTTTCCTTTAAGCTGTTTTCTTAAAGTTAGTTTTGCCCCCGGTGGCCATTAGGGCCATTACACTGTGGTTGTTTTAGTTCTAGTTTTGCCCCCGGTGGCTGTTAGGGTCATTGCACTCTGGTTACTTTAGTTTAGTTGCCCCGGTGGCCGCTAGTGTTATTGCACGTGATCATGAAGCAGGTGTGATTCCCTGGCTGCTACCTATAAAGGAGTAAGAGGTGGTCTCACTCACTGTTGGTGATATTGCTCATTTCCAACCAAGTCTGGTGAATGAAGGAACTTCAGAGAGGAGTTCCTTGCAGCTCAGGAGAGCTCTGGTGTAAAGTCTGGTGAAGGAAGGAACTACAGAGAGCAGTTCCTTGCAGCTCAGGGGAGCACTGGTGTAATAGCTTCAGGCGGAAGCTGAATTCAGGTGTCGAGCTTCAGGGGTGAAGCTGAACTTTGGTGTCGTACTCTGTTGCTGGGAGCAATAGCAACAGAGCAAAGCTAAGTGGTGTTTTTCTCTGTTTGTTACTTTCCTTGTGTGTGTATTAGTGCAGTGGTGAGATTAGTTTCTGCACCGTCCAATTCAATAGAAAGGGATAGGTGCAGGGCGAGCTAGGGATTTGAGGTATCCAGCTCGTTGCCAGGTGCGGAACCTGCCTAGGGATCATCAGGAGTGTAGGGACACTGACTCAGGGGAGTGCAGGAGGTCTCCACGTCCCCATTCCCTATTGCAGGGCCCTCCATTGTAACAGTTTCCCCGGTGTTTCCCTTAACTCTGTGTAAATTCGCCCTGCTGGAGGCGGTGTATCCAGGTTCACGGGTGTTAGAGAAATTCACCCTGCTGGAGGCGGTGTATTCAGTCACACGTGACATTACTATTCTGTTCCCTTTTTTTTGCCACACATACCTTTGATCTTTGACGCTAAAGTACTATTTTAACTTTATCGTCCACAGGACTTGTTTCCAAAATGCATCAGGCTTGTTTAGATGTTCTTTTGATGCTGAATTTTATGCCGAGGATGCAGAAGAGGTTTTCTTCTGATGAATCTTCCATGAAGGCCATATTTGTGCAGGTTGAACAGTAGAACATTGTACTACACCTCTGGAGTCTGCAAAATAGGGGTTCTGATTTGCCTCTCTAGCAATCCTATGAGCAGCTTTCACTGAAATTTTGTTGGTCTTCCAGACCTTGTCTTGACCTCCACTGTTCCTGTTAAAGGGAACCTGTCAGCAGGATTGTACTGAGTAACCTACATACAGTGTCAGGTTGGCGACGTTAAACAGATTAAAATTATACCTTGGTTGATGAAACCATCTTTATTTTTAGTTTTGAGTTAATGATATGCTTGTGCTCCGGGGCGGCCTGTGTGGGCCTTCATGTGGTGCACTAATTTGGTATCCATCTATATGGATCGCCGATAGCTGCTACTGCGCAGATGTGGCCGGCGCCATCTTAGTGGAGACAATTTTTTTTTCTCTAGCAACGCTGTCAATGTGACAATAACAATAAGTGAGTTCAACAGCTTGTGCCGTAAGCTCTAGCAGAACTGTTGTGCTCAGCTAAAGTGACATAAGAACTGCAGGCAATAACAGACACCGAGAGTAGCAGCGGAGACTCAGTGCTGGACCCAGTGAGGGTCATTTATTTTTAAAAACAAGTAGTTTGTTTTTAAAAATAAACTGCAGCTGTCGGACAGAGATTTTCTCTTTTTGGAAAACCCATCTAAGAAATTATCCAATTTAAATTATTCTTTAAACAGGCTTTTTATCTGCCTGATTTGGAAAGTCAAAAACGTCTTCAAAATCTACAAGAATGAATATACCGTAATTCTGGAAGACGGTCCAATAGAAATGTTAATGTGGTATCGCTTAGTTTTTGGAACCGGGGCATCTCATACTTGGCTGGCTTTAGCACCGTCATGGTCGGAAATTCCAGATTCTGTTAATTATTACATACTTCACTACCAGCAACCAGTCCAGTGTGTTGGAATTTATGCTCTCCAGGGAGCCGGTGAGATGAAGTATTTGGGTCCTAGATAAAAATCTAATGAAGTCGTCCGAATAACAAGCATCAGCAAATATATATTGACTTTGTATGGACTGAATACCGGGAGTGGGATTTAGCAATAGATTGTGAGCACTTTGAGCCTGGGGTGAGCGTGGGGTTATGCCTGGGCCGGCTCCTCTTTATACAGGGGGCTTGCTGAACTTGCAGTAAATGCGGTTTCAACAAATAAGCCTGAGCTTACAATGTGTTTTCCCACCAGGCCTGATCCACAGCAGATTTTATTTTTCTTTTAATTCAAAGGGGAAGCCGCTCCACTTTCATTCAAGTCACAAATTCAAGTGAAAAATGAAGCCGACCAGATAATGTCTGCAAAACAATATGGATTTGCCAGTATGTTGGTGGGAGAACTACAGGCTGGCGTCAGGAAGTCTGCAAGCTCCTTCAATTGCAGTTGATCCAGCCCTGTGCAGCTGCGCTCTCAGTACAATTAGCTTGTAGACACAATCAGGCCTCTTCCTTCAAAGTTCTTAAACTACAGTGATTCCTCTCATCGTGACACTGGAAAGCCCGCCACAAGCCAGGCAGTGTTTGGCCCGCTTCATCTGTGGGAATTCATTTCCATTTTTACAACAAGAGGCGATTTGTTCGGAACTCTGCTCCATCTTGATATTATGATGTTGTGCATACATCAAACCTGTATACAGTTTTTTTGTTTTTTTTCACAAGTATTATATTGTCTGCGCGCGCCGAGAGAATTATTTAAAATAGTTGAAGGTTCTATCGGAATGCGAGAAGTTTGGATTTTTAACCGTCTCATTTCTAAAAGTAATTAAAGGCATCCAGACTTGGGATCTTGGTGGGGAGATGGTGCGTTTTTTTCATGTTATCTTATAGGCATTTTTTAGGCTAAATTACAGGAATAATTTTTAGGTTATTTTCCAATGGAACGCATTTACTGCAGACTTCCACATTTATATCAACAGCGGTGTTAATATCACCCCCTGTACATAAACAGGTATGCCACGCAGACGAGACCCTGAACTCTTGTCATTTCACTTTCCGGATAATTTTCGCAGTGTGTGCGTAGGATTTTTTTTTAGTATGTGAATACCACAGAAAAAAATTAGCTGTGCATAAACAATCTTTACTTGGTTTATCAGAAATTTTACTAGATGACAAAGATTAGCGCCCGTAGGCTATGTGCACACGGTGCGGATTCTGCTGCGTTTCCGCAGCGGTTTTGCCCCTGCGGAAACGCAGCAGTTCCGCTGACCAAGTACAGTACAATGAAACCCTATGGGGTTTCAAAAACGCTGTGCTGACGGTGTGGTTTTTTCGGCGCGGTTTTGCTGCGGTTTACAAACCGCAGCATGTCAATTGTTTGTGCGGTTTCCGCAGCGGTTTCACACCTTTAACATAGTAGAGGTGTGAAACCGCTGGGCAAAACCGCAGACCAAACCGCAGGAAAACCGCAGGTCACTTTACCTGCATTTCCGCGCGGAAAAAACCGCAGCGGAATCCGCAACGTGTGCACAAACCCTTACACCGCAGTTACGGTAATTTCCATTTCTGTGTCTCCATTTTTTCCTCCCCTTCTTCCCAGAGTCATAACTCATCTATTTTTCTATCCATATAGCCATATGAAGACTTATTTTTTGCAGACAAGTTGTACTTTTGAATGACACCATTCATTTTACCACATAGTGTACTAATTCTTGCGGTGCGAGACGTCATTTTAGTAATACCATTTTGGGATAGATGTGACTTTATGATCACTTGTTAAAGCCTTTTTTGTGAATCGCGGTGACCAGAAAAGTGTAATTTTGGTGTTTTTGAATTTTTTTCTGTTTATGGTGTTTACCGATTGGGTTAATTGTTTTTATAATTTGATAGATCGAACTTTTCTGAACACATTGATACCACTTTTGTGTATTTTTTTTATATCTTTATTTTCAATGAGGAAAAGGGGGGTGATTTGAACTTTTATTTTTTTTATATTTTTTCCATATTTTTTCAATTTTTTTTTACTTTTCTTGTTAGTCCCCTTAGGGAACTTGAAGCTGCATCATGTGATCGTTTGTGCTATTTACTGCCATGCCACAACATCGCTGCATATAGCAGAAATCACGGTCTCCTTTGAAGCCCAGCCAAAGACTGGGTTTTCAACGGGCTCTGTAATGATAGGCACGGGGGTCATCAGATGATCCTCTGCTGTCATGACAACCCATCGTCAGAGACAATGGCATGCATGCACATTGGCACGTGTTAAATGCTCTGCCAGAGACTTACAGTGGCATTTAACAGGTTAACAATCTCTTGTCCTGACTGTAATACACAACAATCACCTGCCAGGTATGGGGTGGGCTCGCTGACGGAGCCCGCTCCATACACCTGCTTCCGACATGCGCCATGCATGTACGGCAGATTTTATGTAGGGGTTAAAAAGAAAATGTGCTAAATTAAAATATGAAGTAAGAGAACTAGTAGCACCAAGAAAATAAAGAGAATTTTGGCCAAACTGACAACAATACGGATTTCATGAGGGAACGTCACACAGGTCCTACTCTTGGAATTATAGTGTGAGGTGGCATAAATTACAGTAGCCAGACCCCTCTAGTCTTCATTCCAGATACATTAAGAGCGCAGCGCTACATTGATTTGGTCAAAGAATCAGTGGTACGGCCATTTCTCCAAAGTGTGCCAGGAGCCGTTTTTCAATATGAGAATGCAAGGTCACATGTTACTCGTGATACTGTGAACAGGCTGTATGGCCTAAAATGTGCTACCATGGCCTGCAGCGTCTCCGGACTTGTCTCCCATTGAGCACATTTGGGACATAATTGGTCATCAACTGCAAAAGAAACTGCCAGCCGTGGATCTTGATGATTTGCCAAAGTGCATTCATTGTGACAGACCCTTCCTCAGACAACCATTAATAGCCTCATTGATAGCAGCCAAGGTGTGTAAGTGCGGAAATTACACTTCATACTGAATAAATCGAGCTATTAAACTATTGCTGATCAGCAGAAATCAAGCCAACTGGCATTTTTTAATGCTACAATTCAGGTATTGTTAACCCAGCCTAGCCATCAGCGGAATCAGCCATTCAGATCTATGACGATATGGCATATGCACACCAGTCTTGCCCCAGTTACTCCCCCGCTTGTCAAATTCATGACGAGTGATGATGTTTGCTATTCCACAAATGTTACTCCAGCAGAGGTGAAGTGAGTGGGTAGGTGCACACAGCCTCGCCTAATTCATTAAAGGGAATCTGTCACCTCACTTTTGCCCTATGAGCTGTGGCCACCGCCGTCAGGTGCTTATCTACAGCATTCTATAATGCTGTAGATAAACCCCCGATGTAACCTGAAAGATAAGAAAAACGAGCTAGATTATACTCACCCAGGGGTCCGGTCCGGTCCGATGGGTGTCGCAGTCCGGTCCGGCACCTCCCATCTTCTAGAGATGACGTCTTCCTTCTTACTTCTGCTGTGGCTACTGTGCAGGTTTACTTTATCTGCCCTGTTGAGGGCAGAGTAGAGTACTGCAGTACGCAAGTGCCGGGAAAGGTCGGAGAGGTCCGGTGCCTGCGCACTGCAGTACTTTACTCTGTCCTCAACAGGGCGGATAAAGTACGCCTGCGCATGAGCCGCGGCAGAAGTAAGAAGGAGGACGTCATCGCTAGAAGATGGGAGGCGCCGGACGGGACCGCGACACCCACCGCATTAGACCGCGCCCCCCGGTGAGTATAATCTAACTCGTTTTTCTTATATTTCAGGTTACATCAGGGGTTTATCTACAGCATTACAGAATGCTGTAGATAAGCACCTGACGGCGGTGGCCACAGCTCATAGGCCAAAAATGAGGTGACAGATTCGCTTTAAGAGGTGTGCACCGTTTAATGAATCAGAAGCATCAGCTACAAAATGCCCCCTCATTAAGACTGGCGAGAGAATCGCTGATCTTACCTTACTGTATGCACAATTATTAGGCATGTGAGTATTTTCACCATTCATCATTGTTAGACCACGTTCACACGTTCAGTATTTGATCAGTATTTAACCTCAGTATTTGTAAGCCAAAACCAGGAGAGGAACAATCAGAGGAAAAGTATAATAGAAACCCGTCACCACTTCTGTATTTATCACCCACTCCTGACTTTGGCTTACAAATACTGATGTAAAATACTGACCAAATACTGATCGTGGGCGGATGGAGCAGATCAGGTGATGTGTATTTATGTAATGAGGGAGGTGAGGCCTAAGGATGCAACTTTCTTTATCAAGGTGTGCAGAATTATTAGGCAGCTTGTTTTCCTCAGGCAAAATGGGTCAAAAAGAGCTTTAACTGACTCTGAAAGGTCAGAAAATGTTACAAGGCTTATAGATGGGTGCAACACTGAAATTTCTCAGATATTGGGGAGTCATCACAGAACCAGCAAAAATTTTGTTGATAATAGCATGGTCGTAAAAATGTATTGTGAAAAAAAAAGTTGCACATTAGCTGCCAAAGATTTGAGAAGAATCAAACATGAAGCAACCGGGATCCCATTATCCCCCAGTGCTGTCATATACCACAGCTGCAACCTCCCTGGAGTGCCCCGAAGTGCAAGGTGTTCAGTGCTCAGAGAT
Source organism: Dendrobates tinctorius (assembly GCF_039654945.1). Classification (NCBI taxonomy): domain Eukaryota; kingdom Metazoa; phylum Chordata; class Amphibia; order Anura; family Dendrobatidae; genus Dendrobates; species Dendrobates tinctorius. The sequence continues at coordinate 13,041,728 of NW_027361689.1, read as the reverse complement.
GTGGCCAAAGAACGAGAGGCTAAAACCTGACCACCACTGAGCAAGACACTTTTTTTTGCGCTACAGGAAATGCAGCTCTCGCTTTTTTTTTCTGATGCTGTTCTGCACCAGCTGGAGACATGGCGATCACCGGTTTTGCTTCCCATCTTACAAGCATAGTAAGCTCCAATGATCCCCTTTTTCTCTAAAGATAAAATAGTTGGACCTTTTGGGGTTGAAGATGGATTGAAAATCAACTCCCAAACCTACTGTCAACGTTTAGAAGACAGGAAAAAGTTTGAGCCTTTCAAGAAAGCCATGATTTTTATGCAGGACAATGTTCCATCACAGCCCTGAAGTGTCCACTGCTCGGCTGCCAGTAACGTAGAGTAGTAGTGGCTCGGCTGCCACTACTAGGACAACCCCTTCTCAATCTGAATGCCCCTGTGAAAATAAAAACACTTATACTCATCTCTGGCGCTGTTCCGGCAGTGTCGGCACTCGCGTTCCCGGGACTCACATGAGGGTGTTATGACACGTGAGCCCTGCGCCCAGTCAGCGCTGGTGTCGCTATCCTTTGGATGTACTCTTAATCATGAGGCAGTGAGTGGCGACTCGCAGCTCTCGTTTCCTCTTAATTACTAATACATCCGAAGGCGAGGTCAGTGATGCCAGCGCTGATTTGGCGCAAGGCTCATGTATTATAACAACCTCACCAGAGCCCCGGCAACGGGAGTGCTGACATTCTGGAACGGCGCTGGCACGGGAGATGATCATAGGTGTTTTTATTTTCATGGGGGGAGACATTCAGATTGAGAAGGGGTCATATAATCTTTTATGTTGATTTGTCAAATAAGTCTGTGGCAACGGTCATTGTGAAGGAAGAGGGGGCAAGGTCAGCTGTGACATCTATGATTGATGGACCCTGTGTTATAAGCTGTGTACAGAGATTACCTGTCTTGTAATCCTGCCTCTGAGGATAATGCAGCTGCTGAAAACACTTCCTCAAAGGACAGAAAGTATGAGTCTAAAAAATGTCCAGCGGGCAGTATGGAAATTGCATGATTACTATTTTTGTATTGTACTGTGAATAAAAGACCAATGATATCATTTTTTTGAAAATACATGTAACCCAAAAACCTGATTTCAACATTAGGTCACTTTCTGATGATAGTCTCCCTTTAAGGTACTGTACAAAGAGGTTTTTTTTTAGGAAAAATAGCCATGGTAAACCACAATCGTGTTCTTAAATTGCCTTTTGAAAACCGTCCTGTAACTAAAATTTCTGGCCTCCATGCTGTTTAGGTCATGAGTTCTGTAAGCAGATCTTACATGACCAAGAATTTGGCTATATAGAGAGCCATCGAGCTTTTCTCATAATTCAATCTCATATACAGTCATTTTTTTTATCAAGCAACATGTGACACTTACCCTCCCTCCCATTTCTCATGGATTATATTCCAGGATTGCACCCTGTGCACCTCTGATGATAATGAGACATCTGACCAAGCATCGCTGTACAAGAACGTGTATAATATATTCTGGAGGCTAATCCATATCATGTTATGCATAGATTAAATCGCTGAAGGAATCATCTCATTTCAATAAAATGATATAGTCTCACTTGGACACACACCCTCTATTGTCCATTCTCAAGGGATAATTAAGAACATGTCATGATCCTAGAAAATTACGCGACCCTACAGAAATAAAATACCCTGCATTGTTTCTCATGGCAAGAATTAGCCGACGATTGTGTATAGGCATTTGTCTTGGAGAAGACTGACATCTACTATTACGTATATCATGAACACATTGCAGCCATTAGTTTTTTCTACTAATACATTGTGCTTTTTTTTTGCACTCATCTATACCCATATCTTCTTTTCATCTCCCCATATAAGATTGAAATTGAGTGTAATCCTCAATATAAAAGTGATTTTTTTTTTAACCAAAATCATGCCAATTAGTTCTACCTTGCAAGTTCAACCAAATTTGTAAGTTCTACCGGAAAAAAGCAAGCGGAGCTCAGCAGCCCAATAGGGAATGTGTGGAGCGGAATTCGAGCATGAGCATTACCGCTCCATTCCAAGTGGGGATGACAGTGCCTCATCCTGCCGATCAGTGTGGGCCCCAGTGCTCAGAATTCCACCGATATATGACTTATCACCTATCCTTTGATAATTTAACTTCACTGAATACCTCGAAAAAAGAAAGTGTGCAAGCTCCATAAAATACTGTATAGAAACATGTGCAGCAATATTGCACATTTGAGATACATTTAGCAAATTTTGCACCGTAGGAAAAGGAAAGGATATGTTTCTGGCACATCGACCAATTAAAAGGAAAAGAGTTTATTTGGACATGATTATAAATAAAATAGTAAAAAACAACCTTACACGTTTCTGGTGCAACAGTGCACTCTTAGTCGTCCTATGACTAAGAGTGCACTGTTGCGCCAGAAACGCGTAATATTGTTTCATTTTTAATCATGTCCAAATAAACTGTTTTCCTTTTAACTAGTCAGTGTGCCGGAAACATATCCTTTCCTTTTCCTAAGTTTGCAGAATGCACCTTCAGGATCGGCACCCACCAGACAAATGCTAGCAAACTCGCTTGGATTCCAGCTTGATACCTACTCATGTGGAGACTCCCTGTCCCTCTTCCCTACCTAAAATTTGCACAATAATCTGCCTGAGACACAATTGCATACAGTTATACAGCATTTTATGCATGCATTGCTTATATAGTGGCCTCATATTCCGCAGCACTTTACAGACATGATCATCACTGTCCCCATTGGGGCTCACAATCTGCATTCCCTATCAGTATGTCTTTGGAATGTGGGAGGAAACCGGAGTACCCGGAGGAAACCCACGCAAATATGGGGAGAACATACAAACTCCTTGCAAATGTTGTCCTTGGTGGTATTTGAACCCAGGATCCCAGTGCTGCAAGGCTGCAGTGCTAACCACTGAGCCACCGTGCTGATATTTTGAGCAAATAGCTTATAATACATTTTAAATTCCATGGAAATTCTCAAAATAGTAAGCGATCTATAGGGTAAGGCATAAATTATTGATTGCTGGGAGTTCAACTGCTTTGATCATCAGAGCCCCGTCTTGAATGGAGCATATGCTCAGTCTCTGTTCCATCAATTGCCCATGGGACTGCTGGGATAGCTGAATGCTGTAATCGGCCATTTCTGTCCAGCCACTTCACCGATGCCTCCACTCTGTGCCAGTCATTGCACTAGTTGCCCATTTGCTCCAGAGTACAATATAAGCTTATCTCATTCATAAAGCTTCTGCACCACCCTACATCTCCTCCCTCATCTCTATCACCCTACCCGTGCTCGCTGCACTGCAAATGATAAAAGATTGATGTCCTTCGTAATCAGAAGCTACGTCCTTCATCTCTAACGACTTCTCTCATGCTGCGCCCCTTTCCTGGAATGCACTACCCCGGACAATCCAATTACTATCTGGCCCCCATGCTTATAAGCTTGGTTTAAAAACACATTTTTAAAATTATCATTATTCAAGATGGTGTTCTAGATCCATTTTATAAGGATAACTTGCTGATCACTGACTAGTTTGTCAATAACTCTTTAAAACTCAAGAAAAACTCGTCAGGCGTTGTAACTTTGATATGTGGAGACTAGACCAATAAAAGGGTATAGGTATACGAAATGCAGAGGTATCAGAGCCCAGGTGCCAGAGAAGACCCAAATACTCCTCTGCCATATACACGAGTACTATAAATGGGCAGATGGTAGGTGAGAACCGTGTGAAGATTTTGCAGTGGTGCACAGGAACTAGAAAATATTTTGCTTTTCTATAAATCTGTTTTAAAAGTATGAAAGATAAAATGAGTTGTGGATGACAAAGCTACTATTGAGTGAAATTAGTCATGGCAATCACACAAAGGCGTCAGTGTCATGGAGCCAGCGTCATTACAGCGAGTACAGATGTGTCATGGTGTGCGTGTCTTGGTGTAGTTCGCAGTATTAAAGCCAATTTTCTGGAATGATGTTTTCTTATTGAATTTTAGCAGGTACATACTTCACTATGCGGAGAAGACATGCTGTACGTATACATATACTGTATGTACATATCTTTACTGGGCCTTATTTTGGAGCATTCAGATATAGGATTAATATAAGTATACAAATATATAACAAATGAATACCCACTAATCCTATACAGAGCCCTACCCTCTGTTTAAAAAAAATAGTTTAATTGTAAAAAAATAAATAAAACTTATTTTGCAAGAAAAATGGCCAATATTGCTATAAAAGCAACTGCTGTTTATTAGAAAAAGGTGAAAAATGAAAGAATAAAAAAATTCAAAAATCACTTTAATAGATGAAATATAATTAATAATCTATAATATAACGCTGTAAGCCTCACTCTGTCCGAAGCCTTTATAGACTGCGCAAGCGCGGCGCGCCTGCGCAGTCTGGCTCCATACAGAATGAGGCATCCACCAGTGAGGAGTGTGTATGGCGCCGGAGATGGCGATACCGTACACACTGCATTCTGCCATCTCCGATGCCATACTTACTGACCGGGAGCAGCATTGCTGCGGCGCTTCTCTTCAGCCGGAGACCGGGGCTGGAGTGTGGCCGGAATCGCGCATGCGCATAGTGCGATCCGGTGCCATTTTACTGAAGACACATTGGCAGTGTGTCTTCAGCAGTATGGTGCCGTGTCTTCAGCAATATGGCGCCGGACAGCGCTATGGGCATGCGCGATTCCGGCCGCACTCCTGCCCCGGCCTCCAGCAGAATGTGACAGCGCTGGAGCACAGGAAAGAAGGGTGAGTATAAATGTTTGGTTTTTTTTGTATGTGTGTAGTTTAATAGGGGTGAGGGGACCATACATACCAGGAAAGGGGGGGAGAGAGGACCATGCATACCAGGATAGGGGGTAAGGGGACCATGCATACCAGGAAAGGGGGGTGAGGGGATCATGCATACCAGGAAAGGGGGGTGAAAGGACCATGCATACAACGAAAGGGGGGTGAGAGGACCATGCATACCAGGAAAGGGGGGTGAGAGGGCCATGCATACCAGGAAAGGGGGGTGAGAGGGCCATGTATACCAGGAAAGGGGGGTGAGACGACCATGCATACCAGGAAAGGGGGGTGAGAGGGCCATGTATACCATGAAAGGTGGGTGAGAGGACCATACATACCAGGAAAGGGGGGTGAGAGGGCCATGCATACCAGGAAAGGGGGGATGAGAGGACCATGCATACCAGGATTGGGGGGTGAGGGGACCATGCATACCAGGAAAGGGGGGTGAGGGGACCATGCATACCAGGAAAGGGGGATGAGGGGACCATGCATACCAGGAAAGGGAGGTGAGGGGACCATGCATACCAGGAAAGGAGGGTGAGGGGACCATGCATACCACGAAAGGGGGGTGAGGACACCATGCATACCACAAAAAGGGGGTGAAGGGACCATACATACCAGGATTGGGGGGTGAGGGGACCATGCATACCAGGAAAGGCTTGTGAGGGGACCATGCATACCATGAAAGGGAGGTGAGGGGGCCATACATATCAGGACTGGGGGGTGAGGGGATCATGCATACCACGAAAGGGGGGTGAGGAGACCATGCATACCACAAAAGAGGGGTGAGGGGACCAAGCATACCACGAAAGGGGGGTGAGGGGACCATGCATACCACGAAAGGGGGGTGTGGGGACCATGCATACCATGAAAAGGGGGTGAGGGGACCATGCATACTACGAAAGGGGGTGAGGACCATGCATACCAGGATTGGAGGGTGAGGGGACCATGCATACCATGAAAGGGGGGTGAGGGGACCATGCATACCAGGATAGGGGGGTTAGAGGGCCATGCATACCACAAAAGGAGGGTGAGGGGACTATGCATACCACGAAAAGGGGGGTGAGGGAACCATGCATACCAGGATACGGGGGTGAGAGGACCATGTATACCATGAAAGGGGGGTGAGAGGACCATACATACCAGGAAAGGGGGGTGAGAGGGCCATGCATACCAGGAAAGGGGGGATGAGAGGACCATGCATACCAGGAAAGGGGGGTGAGAGGACCATGTATACCATGAAAGGAGGGTGATAGGGCCATGCATACCACGAAAGGAGGGTGAGAGGGCCATGCATACCAGGAAAGGGGGGTGAGAGAACCATGCATACCAGGATTGGGGGGTGAGGGGACCATGCATACCAGGAAAGGGGGGTGAGGGGACCATGCATACCAGGATAGGGGGGTGAGAGGGCCATGCATACCACAAAAGGAGGGTGAGGGGACTATGCATACCACGAAAAGGGGGGTGAGGGAACCATGCATACCAGGAAAGAGGGGTGAGAGGACCATGTATACCATGAAAGGGGGGTGAGAGGGCCATGCATACCAGGAAAGGGGGGTGAGAGGGCCATGCATACCAGGAAAGGGGGGATGAGAGGACCATGCATACCAGGAAAGGGGGGTGAGAGGGCCATGTATACCATGAAAGGAGGGTGATAGGGCCATGCATACCACGAAAGGAGGGTGAGAGGGCCATGCATACCAGGAAAGGGGGGTGAGAGAACCATGCATACCAGGATTGGGGGGTGAGGGGACCATGCATACCAGGAAAGGGGGATGAGGGGACCATGCATACCAGGAAAGGGAGGTGAGGGGACCATGCATACCAGGAAAGGAGGGTGAGGGGACCATGCATACCACGAAAGGGGGGTGAGGGCACCATGCATACCACAAAAAGGGGGTGAAGGGACCATACATACCAGGATTGGGGGGTGAGGGGACCATGCATACCAGGAAAGGCTTGTGAGGGGACCATGCATACCATGAAAGGGAGGTGAGGGGGCCATACATATCAGGACTGGGGGGTGAGGGGATCATGCATACCACGAAAGGGGGGTGAGGGGACCATGCATACCACAAAAGAGGGGTGAGGGGACCAAGCATACCACGAAAGGGGGGTGAGGGGACCATGCATACCACGAAAGGGGTGTGTGGGGACCATGCATACCATGAAAAGGGGGTGAGGGGACCATGCATACTACGAAAGGGGGGTGAGGACCATGCATACCAGGATTGGAGGGTGAGGGGACCATGCATACCATGAAAGGGGGGTGAGGGGACCATGCATACCAGGATAGGGGGGTGAGAGGGCCATGCATACCACAAAAGGAAGGGGTGAGGGGACTATGCATACCACGAAAAGGGGGGTGAGGGAACCATGCATACCAGGATACGGGGGTGAGAGGACCATGCATAGCAGGATAGGGGGGTGAGGGGACCATACATACCAGGATTGGGGGGTGAGAGGACTATGCGTACCACAAAAGGAGGGTGAGAGGACCATGCATACCAGGATTGAGGGGTGAGGGGACCATGCATACCATGAAAGGGAGGTGAGGGGATCATGCATACCAGGAAAGGGGGGTGAGAGGACCATGCATACCACGAAAGAGGGGTGAGAGGACCATGCATACCAGGAAAGGGGGGTGAGAGGGCCATGCATACCAGGAAAGGGGGGTGAGAGGACCATGCATACCAGGAAAGGGGGGTGAGAGGGCCATGTATACCATGAAAGGAGGGTGATAGGGCCATGCATACCACGAAAGGAGGGTGAGAGGGCCATGAATACCAGGAAAGGGGGGTGAGAGAACCATGCATACCAGGATTGGGGGGGTGAGGGGACCATGCATACCAGGAAAGGGGGGTGAGGGGACCATGCATACCAGGAAAGGGGGGTGAGGGGACCATGCATACCAGGAAAGGGAGGTGAGGGGACCATGCATACCAGGAAAGGAGGGTGAGGGGACCATGCATACCACGAAAGGGGGGTGAGGGCACCATGCATACCACAAAAAGGGGGGTGAAGGGACCATGCATACCACGAAAGGGGGGTGAGGGGACCATGCATACCATGAAAAGGGGGTGAGTGGACCATGCATACTATGAAAGGGGGGTGAGAGGACCATGCATACCAGGATTGGAGGGTGAGGGGACCATGCATACCAGGAGGGGGGGTGAGAGGGCCATGCATACCACGAAAGGAGGGTGAGGGGACTATGCATACCACGAAAAGGGGGGTGAGGGAAACATGCATACCAGGATTGGGGGGTGAGGGCACCATGCATACCAGGATTGGGGGGTGAGGGGATGATGCGTGCCATGATAGGGGGGTGAGGGGAACATGCATACCAGGATGAAGAATGGGGTACCATGCATACCAGGATAGGAATGAGGGGTGCCATGTGTACCAGGATAGGAGGGTGGCTGCACATACCAGGGTGGGAGACCATATACCAATAAAAATGCTCGCCACCCAGGTGTAGAACGGGTTCATAGCTAGTAATTAATAAATGAAATATAATTTATTAAAAAAAGGTGAAAAATTAAAGTATAGAAAATGCAAACAACACTTTAATAAATGAAATATAATTAAATAAATAAAAATATACCAAACAAAACAAAAAAAGCGATTTGGTGATTTCACCGGTAGATACAAGAAACAGGAAAAATCGTAATGGTCATTAAGGCCCATACAGCATATGTAGTATAGTGAAGTGGTCAAGTTGAAGATGGCAGGATGTTATAGAACAGAAGGAGGTGATCAGAATAATTTACATTTAAATGTGAAAATTTTAAGTAAAAGTTTGCATTCATTGAAATCGCTGGTGTTTGAATATGAGTCCAGTGGGCGGTCCTACTCAGTGGATGACCATCTCTGCAGTTTGACTGTGCATGCACCGATAGCTGTCAATCTCTTGAAGGACCGCCCACTGGACTCATATTCAAACACCAGGGATTTAAATCACTAAAACACAAGTTATACTGAATCTTTTCCAATAAACGTATATGTCATTCTGCTCTGCTCCTCTTTATCAGGAAGTCCACAACTCAGATTGCATGACTGTATGTGTAATGTGTTAGGTTTCCTTTAAGTTTCAAAGGTATTCTGACAAACAATTAAATCCAATGTATGTTAAATATAATACGGCCAATTCTTTACTACGACCAATTCTTTACTTGCCAAAAATGCACATACTTTCTCCAAGACAACTGAGTGGGGGGTTCTTTTTATGATGTCAGGACTATGCTGTGTGCTCTGAACCAATCATATGTCTTCCCCAAACATCTCCTTTTTGTTAAAGACACATTGTTACTAATGAAAAAGTTTTAAGGAGTGACTGATGAGGAATATGATATGCAGACAGCCTGTAGAAAGAATATGGCCAGCTTCGCATTAGCGTTTCTCAGAGCTGCGGAGGGCTGCAGACGTCCTCCGTGAAGCTCCGCCCATTGCCGCACCTCCTCCGCCTATGTCCGCATGCGGCCTGCGTACCCTATCTATAACATTAGGTACGCAGGCCGTGCGGATGTATGCGGATGCGTCTGCATGCGTCATTTTGATGATGCTGTGACCGCATAAAAAATGTAACATGTTGCATTCGACACTGGTCGCTGCATCGTCAAAACAACGCATGCAGACGCATCGGCATACATCTGCATGGCCTGCGTACCTAATGTTAAAAATAGGTACGCAGGCCGCACGCGGACATAGGCGGAGCTGACCGGAGGAGGTTCGGCAATGGGCGGAGCTTCACGGAGACGTCCGCAGCCCTCCGCAGCTCTGAGAAACACTTATGTGAAGTCGGCCTAAGAAACTACTTTACCATAATAAATAGCAATGCTTGAATCTTTTGAAATTCAAATTGACAATCATCCCTCCTAGTCATTTGTGATCAGGCAGCCTGTTCTGTGCAGAGCACTGACTCAAACTGATGGTTTCGCTGTCAGGGGTAACATCATCCTTTTGTGACTGAGATGTGTGATGTGCCATATACTCATTATTACCCTCCATATATTTCCCACTAATACATTTTCTGGAGACAAAGGGGCCTAATTGTGACCTATATTTGGTCGCACTTGTGGCAGGAGCTTGTGGTAGTGGTGGTGATGCTTCTGCTGCTAATGACTCCCACATTTTTTGCTGTGATATGTTTTTTTTTCTTTTACACTACTCTGTTATTGACATTGCAACTTTTTCTCTTAAGTCCCGGTCACACACAGCGATCTCGCTAGCGCAACAGTGCAACAGTGATCTCACCAGCGAGATCGCTGTGTGACACTTATCAGCGACCGGCCCCCCTGCCAGGTATCGCTGATCGTCCTCGAATGGCCAGGACATTTTTTTGATCGCTGGTCTCCCGCTGGCCAGCACGCATCGCTGCGTGTGGCAGGCGGAAGACCAGCGATCAGCGAGCTGGAGCTGGTAACCAAGGTAAACATTGGGTCTGTAAGCGCCGCGTGGCGCTTAGAAACTCGATGTGTACGTTAGATACCAGCGCGCTGGTGCAGGGAGCTGGTAGCCAGTGTACCTTGGTTACCAGCTCCCTGCACCAGCGCACTGGTATCTAATGTACACTGCTGGTAACTAAGCGACATGCGTTGCTTGTTACCCGCGTGTCGCTGTCCTGATCGCTGCTGAGATTTGCCTGTTTGGCAGCTCACCAGCGATCATGTGGTGACACACCAGTGATCCTGACAAGTTCATATCGTTGTCGGGATCTCTGGTGAGTCGCTATGTGTGACGGGGCCCTTACCATACATTTTGTAAACACTATAATTAATTTTTGACAACCTTTTCAACCCGTTTATTCAATTTTTGCCAAAAAGGACATAGCAAAATATTCTAGGTATATACAGTAGGTATGTACAGAAAGTAAAACTTGGTAGCAGGCCAGAGTGTAGGTCAAATTGGACTAATAAAACTGATGTGCAAAAACAGATATGCACAGTTAAATACAATTACATGCCCAGGGAAAATGATAAATGTGACCCAGGGAAGAAAGAAGTGAGGACAAAAGAAAGCCTTAAAAAATAAATGTTATTAAATGTACATAACGATGTAACGATGATAAAAAAACACAAGGTACCTCACAAAATAGACCCACCTAGACTATTATATTGTATGATGCAGCTTATAAAAAAGCAATCCCCATTGCTTTTTAGTCCTCAACTCTAGTATACAGACTGTGTTAATACACTAGTGGAAATAAAGCATCGACTATAGACAAGTACAGCAGTGACAGCAGTATAGATATCTTATTATTGTAGTTGCTGGTATAAATGCTCATTAAGCCATATGTCTCTCTTTTCTATTTTTAAATTATGTGATGAAAAACTTAGTACAGTTGCTTGCAATAAACAAGAGCACCATTTCTGACATTGATTTATTTTTCCTGCAAAAAATATTATGTTGCCTTGCTGTTGCTGCTTAGTGCATTAACAATAAAGATGACAAATCTTTAACTGTAATTCAAATCCATTAATACTTTTATCTAATAATAACATATGTTAGATTACTTGAATATACATGTGCTACTGACTTATACAATCCATTATCTTATATAACCCCAAAAGATGGGTCCACTAGTACACCTGATATAACGCCAATAATGGAGGTAGGCTTCAGTTCAATAATGTCCAAAAGAGGCATTACCCCATATTCCAGGAGTGATTTGAACCTTCGTAGAGCTCACCAGTGGCCTCTCATCATTAGCAAAGAGAAAGGGGACTTGGCTCAGACTTTTTTTTTTCTTAATTTAAAGGGTTTTCTGGTATTTGTCATGTTGACAGTGCTGCAGCCAATAACTGAGGACAGAGTCTCTGCAGAAGTTGACAGCATAAGCCTCTCAGAATCTCTGAGCTCAGTTATTGACTATAGTGCCGTTGACATGCCATTAGTGTTTTAGACGGTGTCAGACACTGGGATTCATGGCAAAGAATCACTGCTGGGACCTGGGGAGGGTGAGTCAAGAGGTTTGTTGTTTATTAAACACATTGCAGCCGGTGTACAGGAGTTTTCAGAAACCGGAAACTCGTGTCAGATGATGGGATTGCTGCTCCCTTCAGCCGACGCCTGCTGCCGCTAATAACAGTGAGAGCAGGTGCGGCTGATGGGAATATTCATCAGCCGCACCTGTGCTCTAAATAAGTGATTTAAAAATCTGGCGTGGCTTCCCCTGTATTTTTGATAACAAGCCAGGCAAAACTCACAACTGGGGGCAGCAACCCTCAGCTGTTAGCTTTAGTAAGGGCCCCGCTACATTTAGCGATGCACCAGTGATCCCAACAACGATATGACCCGGTCAGGATCACTGGTGCATCGCTAAATGGTTGCTAGTGAGCTGCCACACAGGCAGATCTCAGCAGCGACGCAGCAGCGGTCGTTACTTACCTGTCAGACGCGGCGATGATGACGTCCTCCGCCCGCGTCCATGCGTCACTCGTTGGCGCCAGCAGGAAGCCGCCGACGAGAAACGGCCCAGGACGTTCTTGCGCTATCAGCGATAGCCATCGGGGGAGCTGGTCGGAGATAAGTATCACATGTAGCGATATCGCTAGCAATATCGTTGCTGCGTCACAAAATCGGTGACGCTTTAGCGATATTGCTAGCGATATCGCTATGTGTAAAGCCCCCTTAAGGCTAGTTATCAAGAATAGAGGGGTCCCCATGCTGGTTTTTTAATTATTTAAATAAATAATTAAAAAAAAAAAAAGCTTGGGGTCCCCCCCATTTCTGACAACCAGCTTTGCTAAAGCAGACAGCTGGGGGCTGCTATTCTCATGCTGGTAAGGGGCCTTGGATATTGACCCTCCCCAGTCTAAAAATAGCAGCCCGCAGCTTCCCAGAAAAGGCATATCTATTAGATGCGCCAATTCTGGCGCTTTGCCCAGCTATTCCCGCTTGCCCTGTAGTGGTGGCAAGTGGGGTTATATTTGTGAGGTTGATGTCACCTTTGTATTGTCTGGTGACATCAAGCCCACGGATTAGTAATGGAGAGGCATCACCTGTACAGAAATTACATATTTTGGGCAAGTGATGAATTCTTTTTAAGAAGAATTTTAGACAATTGGGTGAGAGGTAGCGGAATATTTCAGAACTAAAAAGTTTAGTAAATTATAAAACTTATGAGATTAGTTTACTAATGTTGCTCTGAAATAACTAAATCTATTTAAAAATTTGGAGTAAGAAAAAAAGACTGAAGGAAGAAGAAAGATCTGTCACACCACAGCTCTTCCTTGGAAGAGTTAAAAGACAATGCATCCTCTGACATGTGCATTTGATCCAAGTTATCTCGGTCTGCAATTTGCTCGCTTGTTTCCGTCAGAATGTGTCCTGTTCTCAGGTGCTGACACATTTCCTCCTGGTAACATCTGCAGACAGCTCAATATTAGCAAGATGGTAGCTGATTGCTTACAGAGCAGAGACGCTGACAGAGAACTTGGAGAGGATTTTTTTCACTTTTTAACTATTATTAGAAAGAAAATGGAACCTTGCTATTTCTCATGTATAAAAGTCGCAGAGTGCACCCACTGATTCCTACTTTGGCAGATTACCTCCTGTAGGCCGGTAATTGGCTGCTTAGCATAACACGGCGGCCTACTTTATCACAACCAGATGTTGGTGCCATCGCCTGTATGGAAGGTACAGCGAGGCCAATGATTTCACTACAGGATGAGTTGATGAAAAAGACCTTCATTTACCACTGTCGGGGTTCTCTCCCATGTAGAGACAAATCTACGCTAATGGCTTTAATGGGCCGGATAGTTTAAGAGGAATACAGTATGAAGGAGAGGCATCACTTAGATGATGTTATACGTGGCTGTTGAGTAATGTAGGGTAGCGGCATAATTATAGCTACTAGGGCATAAACAGCCTCAGAAATGACGGTGGTTGACACACAACATCTGCCTCCGACCTATTCACCTGCCTTCCACTGAGGTTTGTCCTATTTTGTCCTACTCTTATAGACAATGTGCGTTTTTCGACATAAAACTATAAAATAAATGGAAAATGAATATGGTCAATATAAATCGAAGACATATAAGATATTTTATGGGTTTCAAGAAAGCTAAAAAGGATATTTTGACTTGTGATGCTTAAGTCTGAAACTATAATGACCTCCTTACACATTAGATAAAAGTCGTCTGAACCCACCGATGTTGATGGAATTGCCTAAACATCCATTGTGTAAGGGAAGACTCAGACTGGGATCACAATGCAGTCCTTGGACTGGCCGGCTGCTCTCCTGACCCGAGCGTGCCTGCATGTATTTCTATGCAGCTGTCAAGTTATTTGGACATCTAACTCTTCCCTAAGGGAGCCTCTCAAGTCAGTGAGTTTGTTCGGCAGGATGAGGAGCCACTGCCAGATTATTCTGGCAGCAGCTTTTTCATGGACCACTCGGCCGAGCACTCCTGTTTATGGTACAGTCATGAGAGATAGAGTCCCAAGTTCACTCGGTTTTTCATTACTTGAGTGAGACTCCGGTATGGCGTTAAAACACGATGTCTGAATAAAAGAACCTTCACTGAACTTCCTTGAAGCAAGAGACTTCTTTCCATCCACACATCCTATTTTCAAAGTGCTTTTATTCTCTGTTTGGAGAAAGCCACTATGTCTCCGTCAGGCATTAGGTACTTTTCCTTAACTATAGCAGATCTCCAGGACTCCGAAAAGAATTGTTAGATTTACCCAAGCTCCACTGATGATTCCCAAAACCTTCCAAAATGCAGCATTTCTGGAAGCTTTCTTGTACATGCTATCAGGATGCTTCTTCTTCAGCCAGAAACTTGGCACTCAAAGTACATGAAAGAGGTGTCTAGGGGGCATACTGAGATAGGGTCCTGGCTAGCGAAAAAGGTTTCATCGGCACGCTGGATTTGCCGCAGTACTTGTTCGCCTGGAAGAGCATCCATAAAATTGGCAAGTATTTAATATTGGGAAACCTCTATAGAGAAAGAGAGGACTGCTGGGGTTTACAACTCCTCCATAGGAAGATGGGAAGTTTACTAAGCTGGGACCACCATTTAGAAGAAATAGGGTCAATATTTGTTTATCTTCCTCACTTATAGAGCGCCATTAATTCCACAGCGCTTCACAGACATCAACGTCATCACTGTCTCCACTAAGTTCCCTATTAGTGTGTCTTTCATTGGAAGTGGAAATTGAAAACCCATCATGGAAATATCTGGTTTAGTTCAGGCAGGGGTCTTCTCACAGTGGCGATCTGTTGTGGAGGTTCCATATATATTAACATACGGTCTATGTACACTTTATCATAGTGATGTCATTTTAATAGGATGCTGTAAAAACATGCCCAGCCTTCTACAAAGCTTGTCCATGAGTTACATAGATCATCTAGGAGTGTCATCTGGAAACATCAAAGGCTGAGATTGATGTTTGTCAATTTGGGATAAAAGCCTGGGATAATAAGATAATGTGCCACACACAAGCGCCTCCCAGTAAATCTCAAGATGGTTGCCCTTATTCTAGTATGCGGCGTCCCTCCAGAGGACTGTTAATTGCGTCTGCCCAAACTATGTCATGGGATGACTGTCGGTATATAAAGATGCCCATTACCTATTTAATAGACCGTCACTGCTGACTTATAACATTGCAGTTAATACGCCGTGGATTATAATAAATGCAGGTGCTCCTGGGCGTAAAATATAAAGTACCGTAATAAGCCATTGTGATATGTACTTGATAGTATTAATGTTAAAATAAGATTACTGGAGCAGTTTCACACGCAATTCATCAGTAGCTTTAAAAAAGTTTTTACTCCCCTTTTAATAATCATAGAATACTTACCCATGGATCCTCTGTCGCTCCTTTATCCTGCTGGCTGGTGCCCCTGCCGGTCATCTTACCTTCTGTTCTGACTTAATGGGCGCCTGACTGCTGCAGCCAATCAGTGGTGGCAGCAATGGTGCATTGATTGCTGCAAGTGTTTGGTTTCAGTGGTCAGGCTCCAGGAGAGGAGATCTGCAAGGGAACGCGATCAGAGTGATGGAGGAGGGTTGGGCTGAGTATATGCTATTTTATTATTTTAAGATGCTCCTTCACATTAGCTAAGGATGGATACATTTGTGACCGACCATCTATATAACTGTATGGGGATGCCATGACTGTACCTTGATTGTAGACGTTGCAGCAAAGGATTGGGCACATTGAACTTCAACATGGCCAATCCCTTTTTTCCTAATGGTACATAAGCTGCTACCAGAGGAGACCGGTAGAGGTCTTTTACTCTTTCCTCATTGAAAACACATTTACCCTTTATGCATTTTCCTAACGATCATTTACCCAGAAACTGTCTGCAGCATTAGGGTAGCCCTCGGCATATTTTCACAGCAAAAATAATTGTATTCCTATGAGGTATATCAAAAATTTACAATGCGTACATGGTTTAACTTTCCGCATGACATTTTTCCCTTGGCATTTTCTTCACACATTGTAGATTGTGGTTGTGGAATTTTGCTCATGTTTTTCTCTGCCATGGAATTAGTGCACCGCTGGATTCATTGACCATCTCTGAAAGTCCACTAGACAATGGTGGTGCACATTCAGGTCAATCGGTCTAGTCAGAGGAAACACTCCAGGGCCCATTGTCAGGATCAATTGGAGTCTGAGTGGTGTACAACCTACTGTATATCACAAAGGAAAACAGTAAAAAAAAATCCAATACCACACATTAAGGCCCCCATGCACATTAGTTAGGAAAACCCATCGCTCTCAGTGGGATTGTGTCTAATGTGAACTGGGACCTCGCGACTCTCCACGCCAAATGGGAGAGAAGGATCCAACCTATTGAATTTCTAAAACCCGTTCTTTTGTTTTTCCAGAGAGGAGTCTGGTAGCGGCTCTTTCATAGGGAACATAGGAACGCTCTGCTGTGCCGAGTGTATCGGTGTATGAGGGTGTCAGGAGATCTATATCTAATGTGTATAGGGGCCTTTAGTCATAAGTTGGTTCATGATTTTTCTTCTTATGCAGTCATACATTTCATCACCACTTTTCTTGACCAACCCAGCTCTGTTACATCACTGGGCTCTGCTGCATCATCACAAGTGAGTCTTCTGACATACTTAGCTCTGCTGTGCTGCTGGGCTCTGCTACAATACATGGCTTTGCTTGTACTCTGCATTGTCTCATCACCTAAGTAGCTCTCCTACATCTATAAGACTACTCTTCTGTACTTGTAATCTTCCTCTACTTCATTGGTTATTCCGCCATCCACCTCTACACTCTCCATTGCACCAACCAGTTCACCCTGCTGCACCAGCGTCCTTGGTCCGTGCTGCATTCCACCTGCTCCTCCAGGCCAAACACTTCTAGGATCCAACTCAGCGGGTGAGACATAACAGGATGCTTCCACATATTCGGGACTGAAATAGAAGTACAGTTTAAAAAAAGGGCGGACTAAAAGTAGGAAAGTAATCGGGTTAATTAAATGGTTGTCCAAGATTTAAAAAAAAAAAAAATCAATCTTTTTTTTTTTTTAGAAATTGTTAAATATACGCTGTACTATGTCCCAGACATATTTTCTTAAATAAGCTGTAATAAAAAACACAACCTGATTGACAAGAGGGCGCTGTTTTTGAAAAAAAGAAAAAAGCAAAACAAAAACGTTTTCAAATTCTGGGAAGCTAAAATAAAATGTCTGCCATTGGTCTAATTTTCCATTTTGAAGAATAATCCTCTCCCTTTATCTTGCAGTGACCGTCAGGTGAATCATCGCTGCCAATTACACAAGAGCTAAATCACCACCTGCGTGTAGATAATAATTGAAGACTTGCCATAAGCTCGGTGATTCCGCCTATCCTCAACATAGTCTGATTTAATTAGTCATATGATACCGCTGGCAGCTTGTGTAATTAAGAAGTATTAGATACTTTTGTCGCCACTTCTTATCTGAGCGTCAAACTCAATCATGACAACGACGTTGAGAGCATATTATTCCCTTCAGTTCTTCATTTGAAGATCTTCTTGTGGATCATATAAATTTGGAGGGATATAGTGAGATATCCTGATTATTCCTTGTAATTATACACCTATCAGGCAGCGTAAGAGCGTGTCGGAATCACTCACATCATTTAATACAGTTCATGCACTGATCAGATGAAACCGTTATATCACACATGTCTGAGGAGCGCCGTACGGGGAAAACGGGAAATGAACCAAAAAAATAGGAATATAACAAAAAGTATAAAAAAAAAAAGGAGAACATTTGCTAATATATGGAAAGGGCTAACGTAGAGGATTTGGCACATTTTTTGGACACTTTAAACCACCACTTAGTTAATTTACAAGGATTCGTTGCATCATTAACTGATGTAATTGTGATAGTTTTTGTTCCTTAGGCCTCAGTCACACAACAGTATTTCAAGTTCTATAGATTTTTTTCACACCCGGGTCTGTTCACATGTCCTTGATTTTTCGCAGAATGATCAAATTCACATCTCGGAGACATGCCTGATCTTGATTAAAATGTCAAATCAAAATTAACAATGCGAGTCTATCGGTCCGTCAAAAAATTGGATGCCGTCCAAGTGCGGTGCAAAATTCTTGGACTATTAGATAGGGGAAGGTGGAGAAACTTTTTTTTTTCTACATACATCAGAAACTGATAAAAATCGGATCTCATGAAGATCAAATGGAGCTGTGATGAAAAACGCTTATTAAACTTGTTTTGTTTTTCTCATAACTGAAAAAACTGATGTGTGAATGAGGCCTAACTTTAAAGGGGTTGTCCAGTCCAAATCAATAAGTCTGCAATCACAGTGTGTGACTCCAGACTTATAAATCCCCCCCAGCGCACGCACTGTGTGATATGGGAATTCACCGGTTTCTGAGGCAGGAGCGGATGGTATGTATGCGTTATACATACTGCTGGCCTGTGGGCGCGGCCTCATTTCCATACATTCATATGAAAAAAAGCTGTGCTCTCTAGCTAGCCACGCCCACTGGACAGCCGCATCACTAAATTGGGCGTGGCCTCACTCCATACACTGTGCGCAGTCTCTGAACCAGGACCGGAGGGTATTTATGCGTTATACATACTCTCGGTCAAAGCCCGTACAATGGGCGTAGCCTCACGGCAAACACATGACAGGAGTGAGGCCATGCCCCATTTAATGATGTGAACATCCAGTGGGTGTGGCCTCGCTTCATACAAATATAAGTTTTGTAAAAATAAGCCACTTTGCAATTTACTCTATTCTCCCCAAATGTTTGCTTTTTATTTTACTGTCACCACCACTGCTGACTAGCAACTGCGGCTGTCCTGAATTTTCAATCAATCAGGAATTCCAGTCTCCCAGTGTTCAGGAAGCTGGGAAGCAGGGCGCTCCTGAAAAATGCACTAGTGATACTTGAAACAGAAATCTCTCTTAAGGCCTCGTCACACATAGCGAGATCGCTAGCGAGATCGCTGAAACGTCACAGATTTTGTGACGCAACAGCAACCTCGCCAGCGATCTCGCTAAGTGTGACACATAGCGGTGACAGGGCCCCCGCTGCGATCTCGCTGATCGTGCTCGAATGGCCTGGGCCATTTTTTGATCGTTGGTGTCCCACTGGCCAGTATGCATCGCTGTGTTTGACGCCGACGAGTGACCTCGTTGGCGACTCAGGGACGCAGGCGTCAGTCGTCAGAAAAGCTGCTGTGTGACAAGGTCCCAACCACCGCCGAGATCGTTATACAGATCGCCGGATCGTTGCTGTGTCGTTGAGTAGATATGCCTGCTTGACATCTTACTAGCGACCATGTAGCGACACACCAGCGATCCTTACAGATCGTTGTCGGGATCGCTGGAGCGTCGCTATGTGTAACGGTACCTTTAGGCCACATTCACACATTCAGTGTTTATAGTCAGTATTTTACGTCGGTATTTGTAAGCTAAAACCAGGAGTGGGTGATAAATACAGTGGTGACGTGTTTCTCTTATACTTTTCATCTGATTATTCCACTCCTGGTTTTGGCTTACAAATACTGAGGTAAAAGACTCACCAGATACTTATCGTGTGCACGCGACCATAGGCCGGCATCATATCTACCGTAGAATACGGGCGAGTGCTATGCGAAAAACCATCCGGGCTGATGATTGCAAATTTACCTCCAGTGTTTGCTGATAACGTGCTGTATTCACCTTTCCTTCAACTTTGACCAAGTTTTCTATGCCTTTGTAACTCACACATACCCAAAACATCAGCGAACAACCTCCATGCTTTACAGTAGGAATGGTGTTCCTTTCATCATAGGCCTTGTTGGCCTCTTTCCAAATGTAACCTTTAGGGTTGTGTCCAAAAAGTTCAATTTTGGTCTCATCACTCCAAATTACCTTGTTCCAGAAGTTTTAAGGCTTGTCTCTGTGTTATTTTGCGTTTTGTAGGCGAGATACTTTGTGGTATTTGCATAGTAATGGCTTTCTTCTAGCGACTCGACAATGCAGCCCATTTTTCTTCAAGTGCCTCCTTATTGTGCATCTTGAAACAGCCACACTGCTGGTTTTCAGAGACTCCAGTATTTTAGCTGATGTTATTTGTGGGTTTTTCTTTGCATTCCGAACAATTTTCCTGGCATTTGTTACAGGTCACAGATTAGGATGTTACCTTTAGTAGCCATTCAAACCCATTTGTGTTAACTTCTGTGCATGTTATCAGGCCAAAATCATCAGGGTATGTAAACTTTTGATCAGGGTCATTTGGATGTTTTGGGTTGTCATTATGATTTAAAAAGAGAAAACACAGTAGTTTGACAATAAATAGCTTCACCCAACCACTAACCATGAGTGGAGAAACATTTTGGTGTTATCATTCATATTCTCTGAAAAAAGGCCGGGGTATGTAAACTTTTGAGCACAACTGTATACACATAGAATACATAGATATATAGATGTCAGTGACAAATACAATCAATGAAGTGTGTGTGCAGCTTACTGTACATATATTTAATTAATAAAAGATTATTTTTCTGAAAAAAATGGCGTGGGCTTCCACATAATTTTTGTAACTAGCAGAAGGAAAGAAGATGGCTGTGGGCTGATGTTTATAGCCTGGGAAGGGGGTAATACCCATGGAGCTTCCAGGCGATTAATATCAGCTCACAACTGTAAATGATGTAGGGTCTCCCTATAATTAATAAGCAGCAAAGGCTATGGAGGAGACAGCTGCAGGCTGATATTAATAGCCTAGGAAGGAGTCATGGATACTGCCCCCCCAAGCTAAAAATATCAGCTCTCAGCCGCCTCAGAAACTGCGCATCTCTAAGATGCGCCAATTCTGGCACTGAGACTCGCTCTTCCCACTTGCTCTATGGCGGTGGCAAGTGGGAAGAGTCCCCATTACTTAACTCATAGTCACATTGTATGAAAACACAGATACCCAGAAAAAAAGTCTTTTAATTGAAAGAATGACACAGACTCCTTTAATAACATAAAATAAAAGCGATGCAAAAATAATTATTTTTTATATAAAATTGGTTATATTGTATAAAAGCACCAAAACATAAAAAATGATATAAATGAGGTATCACTGTATTCGTACTGACCCGAAGAATAAAACTGCTTTATCAATTTTACCACACGCAGAACGGTATAAACACCGCCCAAAAGAAATTAGTGAACTGCTGGTTTTTGTTCATTCTTCCTCCCAAAAATCGTAATAAAAAGCGATCAAAAAATGTCATGTGCCAGAAAATGGCACCAATAAAAATAAGACCTCACATGACTCGGTGGGCTAAAATATGGAAAAGTTATAGCTCTCAAAATGTGGTGATGCAAAAACTATTTTTTGCAATAAAAAGCGTATTTTAGCGTGTGACAGCTGCCAAACATAAAAACTCGCTATAAATAGTAAATCAAACCCCCCTTTATCACCCCCTTAGTTAGGGAAAAATAATAAAATAAAAAAAAAGTATTTATTTCCATTTTCTCATTAGGGTTGGAACTAGGGCTAGGGTTAGGGGTGTGTTGGGGTTAGGGTTGGAGTTAGAATTGGGGGGTTTCCACTGTTTGGGCACATCAGGGACTCTCTAAATGCGACATGGCGTCTGATCTCAATTCCAGCCAATTCTCCTTTGAAAAAGTCAAACGGTGCTCCTTCTCTTCCAAGCTCTGCCATGCGCCCAAACAGTGGTTTATCCCCACATATGGGGTATCAGCCTACTCAGGACAAATTGCACAATAACTCTTGGGATCCAATTTATTCTGTTACCCTTTGGAAAACAAAAAAATTGGGGGCGAAAATATCATTTTTGTAGAAAAAAATATGATTTTTTTGATTTTTATGACTCTATGTTATAAACTTCTGTGAAGCACTTGGTTGTTTAAAGTTCTCACCACATATTCAGATAAGTTCCTTGGGGTGTCTAGTTTCCAAAATAGGGTCACTTGTGGGGGGTTTCCACTGTTTAGGCACATCAGGGGCTCTCCAAATGCGACATCGCGTCTGATCTCAATTTCATCCAATTTTGCGTTGAAAAAGTCAAACGGCGCTCCTTCCCTACTGTGCCTTGCTATGCTCTGGCTGGGTCTTCCAGCAAGATAATGATCCAAAATATAGACAAGCAAAGGGATCAAATACTTATTTCTCACTGCAAAATGCAAATAAATGTATGCAATTTATACAATGTGATTTTCTGGATTTTATTTTTGATATTCTATCTCTCAATGTAAAAATTAACCTACCCTTAAAATTATAGACTGTTCATGTCTTATCAGTGGGCAAACTTATCAACCTTACAACACCAGCAAGGGATCAAATACTTATTTCCCTCACTGTGTATATATACAGTATATATATATATATATATATATATATATATATATATGTGTGTGTTTTGATGAATATTTCCTTTGAAAACGATGTGTAAATGACAGAGAATTGCTCTAAGGAAAAGCTCATGTTAAAATTGCGTTATTGCATTGCAATCAGATAGCAATCGCACTGCATTCGGATGTAAATAGGATGCTAGGTGTGAAAAATCGGATTGTATTCGCATGACACTAGAATTACACTCATGCAACTCTCGGCAGGGAGACTCAGTCCTATTTTTCATACTTTTAGTGTGACTCCGGCCTTATGTTCTAGATGGGGTGGTGGTTTTGTGACATTTTCTCCCACTTCAGTTCATTTTTGTATAATGCACATACACTTATTTATACAAACAATTTTTGGAATGTTCTCTAAACTTGCAGACTGCTAAAAAAACAAATATGAAAAAAATGTGTAATAGATCTTACCTTTCCAAACTCTCCTCTCTCCAATCTGTTCTATGACTACACCAATGTGTCTGTGCTGTTCCAGCCATTGCACTGGTTGCCTGTTTACTTTATATTTCAGTTTAAATTTATCATTCTCACACCCAAAGTACTCAACACTACCCCACTGTTATATATATGAAGGTACTATGGAAACTGATTGTATGGGAGAAAAGAATCTGAAACCAAAGTTGAGACAAACAAATTGTATTAGCAAGCAAAAGGAAGCATAAACATAACGGAGGAATTACTGAAATTACAGCGAAGTGCAAAACAGCACAAAACAGAAATGTTCAGCAGCTATACTAGTGGAGCGCGACCGCTAATGCAAGCAAGTCCAGAAATTATAGGCAGTAAGAGTGCGACCTGCACTTATACTTGGGAGTCCAGAAAAACGCAAACAGTGAAGCAGACACCTTTCATGGAAGTCCAGTAATATGAAGACGGTGAACCACAAGGAGAAGGTTTTCCAGTGCACTTCCTTTAGGGCTGAAAAAGTCTTGCTAAAGTCCAGCACTGCAACCGCACAGACACAGTCCAGGAGTTAATGTTCAGAACATAATAATATCAAAAAGTCTTAAGGACCACAGCAGTTCCAGAGATGTGTATCTCCACTCTTAGAAGTCTGGTCAGTAGGTAAGCACAGCCAGGATCAGGAAGCAGCACAGGGGACTGAAGGCAGCTAGAAATGATGAGGCAGAGCACAGAGTAAACGAGCAGCAGTAGGAACTCCAGAAACAAGTCAGGAGGAAGCTCAGAAGCCACCAGCAACAAAATACTCAGGCAAGGAGCCTTTCACGAGCCGGACTTAAATAACAGGACTGACAGGAAGTTCAAGGACAGGGTGAAGTACCAGACTCCATCTTGGACGAGGGCAAAACAGGCTCCATGGAACATCCGGAAACCTTACATCCACTAATTAATCTTTGTCTACCATTTGTTCATTGTTTTTCATTCTGCTAAAAATATAGCATATGTATATATAGCTAATATCCTCCAATATCCAACCCCCCCCACTTATTTTGTGCTGCTCCAATTCCCTGGAATGCTTTACCTGGGACAAACAGGTTAATCAACATCATCCATTGTTTTAAGCTCGTGCATTCTTTTAGGTGGAAGTATCACGTTCGATAATCTAATGTCTCTCTATTTATCTCTCCGCCTACATTATATCTCAGGATCAGACCATCTTCTAAATGCAGTCATGTATATGGAGATACTGGCTGTTGACTGGCTCATACAGTTTAAGGTTACGTCTACATGACCACACATGTCACCAGACATTGAAATCCAGAAGCTGTATTCTGATTTTGCAGTTTATGATCCATTATGGAATCGCCCACTTCCACAGAAATCACTGGTCGCAAGTCATACTCGCCTCACTTGCCATAGACTTCAGTGCAGCAATGACATGAATGTGTATTATCTGCGATTTGGCTGTTTTTTTCACAGCAAAATTGTGTTTAGTTTTATTAGTTAGGACCTGTTGATGCATTTTGCAGCCTAATCTGATGGCTGATGTGAGAAAGCCGTGATTAGTTATACAGTGCAGGTACATAATCTATGTGGTTGGTAAATGTGACCTATAAATTACTTTTTTTTTTTTACAATGTTTACCATCAGATTCATTAACTATAATGTTTATTTTGGGGACATAACGCTGTCAGCTTTCTGGTTTTATTCATATCTGTTTTGGGATCTCTTTCCTACTATCTGATATGTAAAAATAGTAAATCATATGTTGATCAGGACAAAAATAGTGTTTCCTTCATCTTACTGATTCCACAATGATTACAACTTTTTGCTTACGTTCTTCCGCTTCCAATATTTTATCTTTTTTCGTCAGTAAACTGCTAAATTTTAATTCTTTGTAACTTACAGATACACTGATTGTAAAAGAGGACCTTTCAACAAATTTTTAATGCTGAGCTGGACACTTGATGTAATAGTGGGGGCAGAGCGGAATAAAACATTTTTGGTTTTTTTTTATTTCACCTTATGGAGATATTAGCAATCAAAGTATTAGCACCTAATGAGTTAACTTTAAGTCCAAGTGGGTGTTATCAGATAGCTTTCACTGGGGGCGTGTTCTTCATCTCCCTATGAGAGTTGCTATTTTATAACACCCACTTGGACTTAACAAAAGTTAACTCATTAGGTGACAAATACTTTGATTGCTACTCTGATATCTTGGCAAAGGAGAGGTGAAATAAAAAGCAAAAAAAATATTTTATTCCACTTTGAAGCTACTATTACATCATGTGTCGAGTTCAACATGAGGTCTAAGGGGTAAGGTTTCTCCTTGTGGAGAGTGACATTCCAGCTCTGGCTTGTCAAGGTAAGGAGGCTTATTCCCCATGCAATGCTCCTCTGGGAAAATAATATGCAAATTGCCTCTTCAGAAAGAAAGAGGACTTTTACTCTACAGCGCCACCTACCAATAGGTGGCGCTGTAGAATAAAAGTCCTCTTTCTTTCTGAAGAGGCAATTTGCATAGCAGTTCAACATGAAAACTTTGCTGAAAGGTCCTCTTTTAGGGGGTTGATCATCTTAAGTTTATACTTCAGAATAACTACATTAGCCTTGTAGTGGAGAGAGCAAATTTAAAAAAACATTATTTTTGTTTTTGAATCTGTGGAGAGAGAGAGATGTGTGCACTTGCTTCTGCACAAGAGCAATGTCAACAGAGAGGAGAGAGTGATGTGTGCTCTCTCTCCTGCTGTACAGGAACAATATCTACAGAAAGGAGGTAAGTGATGTCATCAGCATGGACAGAACCATTTGTGCACTTTTCATGACAAGATTACACTAACTCTGGCTAAGCCAGCACTGTCAATCAATAAAGAAAGGAGATGATGGCATGCTAAATAATTCATCCTTGTGCAGTAAATACATATACATTCTATAAGCTTACACTCTTAGGATACGGCCACGCTATCAGTATTTGTTCAGTATTTTTTCTCAGCATTTGTAAGCCAAAACCAGGTGAGGATCAATCAGAGGACAAGGTATAATAGAAACAAGTGCACCAATTCTGCATGTTTGACCCACTCGGAGTTTTGGCTTCAAAATACTGATGTGAAATACTGACTAAATACTGATAGTGTGACCATAGCCTTAAAGTGCAAGATCACCGTGAATGACCATTTGTAGGAACGCTCCCTTCACGAGCCAGACAGGCTGCCGATTACAAAATCAACAAACAAAACGCTCGTCCATCGGATGAAATGATCTTTTGGTTTTCAGAAAAGATAATCCTTTTCGGCAGCACGTCGTTTTAAACAGGATTTGTGCTGCAGAGAACAGTGACAGTGTTAGGGACGGCGGAACGCACTAAATATTAAATAATAGAAAGTGCGCTTGCCGCCCGGGGTCCACCGTGCAGTAGGTGTTAAAACTGCTGCTAGACAATGGCAGACGCGCTATATGGCGCTATAATGCGCACGGGTTTGACGTCACCCGATGTGTGCATTGTTAACTCTGTTAACTTGCAGAGGCTCTGTAACATAAACATATACACCGAGCCTGTTAGACTCACAGGTCTCAGAGAAATTGCACGCACAGGTTCAGGTCACAGGACACTGGTCCAAGACAGGGGACGGTGTCCGTCTAGACCTACCGTGCATGCGGTGTCACTACTGCGGACGCCAGTAAATGCTGCTGAATGCAACGTGGTGGCAGACACAGCCGCTATGCGATAGTGCCGTGAGAGACATGAGACCACCGGACGCTAGTGTAGAGGTGCGGTGTGCACAGTGGCCTAAGGTTTGCCACTGACTGGCACTGACTCTTTCTGTAGTTCCCTATCCACATGCGTAATATCAGAGGGAGGGGAATCTTAATAAGTCAGTCACCTGAATCATACATCCATCACCATTCACACATCTAGCAAGAAGAGTCTATACTGGCGCATGGCCGAGCGGCCATGCGGGCCTTTTATAGCCGTGCGGGACATTCCAGATCTCTGAGATGGACCAATCAGATCAGGAGAAGGACCTGAGCACGTGACTCCCGAACTCCAATGGGAGATCGTCTCGTGAGCATGCCCAGTAGTGGGACGAGAGGACTTAGCCTCTGGAGTGGCTTGCTGCAGGACAGCCTGCGCTGCTATTGCTGACCCAGAGGTGGTAGGAACAACCAGTCCTACAGAGCTGGTCTGAGCAGAGCGTCTGGGATGCCTAGATTGCTGTGCAGGCTCCTGAGTGGTTGGTGGAGAATGGGAGACCACTGGATGCAAGGCTCTGGATTCCTGCTGTGCAGCTGCAGGAACCTGACGCCTGACAGCGTATGTGCAGTGAGCATATACCTGTGTAAATAGACTAGCGCAGATCGGTAAGTATTTCCCTAGGGGTGATTGTTCAAACCTGCAAAATCTGGTAAAGTGAGCCCACCTTTATTCATGACCTAAAACTGAATGATTTTCACCGGTCTTTAGGATTTCTTTTGCTTTGTCTACAGGACCTCCCTCCCGTTTTCCTGAGGCAGTACTAATTAGAGTTCCACTGATTTGATACTTTCCATGACAATTATTAAATAAAGCAGCGCGTATATAGGGAAACAGATCGAGCCGGTGGTGGCTAATTGGGAGGCGCCGGTGGGTATGCTGTAATCTAAACATTGTAGGTCTTCCATGTTCCCCCCAGCCACAGTAAATTAACACGTCCTGACAGTGGAGACATATATCATGTCAACGGCCCAGAAAGACTTAACAGTGAGAAATCATTTCTGCATTTAGAGATGAACAACATTGCAAGAGCCAGGTGCACACCATGAAAGTGGCAATTAAGGAATTAGGCTGATGGAGGGCTTCTTAACCCAAAAAGTCATGCTTTTCCCTGTGTTTCACTGTGGCTTTTAAAAACCAATAAATGTCATTCTTTGAACATATTTCTTTTTAATTGCTCCTTTCAAGGTGGGCACCGGGCTCTGCACGAGCCTAGCGAAAAAGCTGCAGTATAGCCAAATTCATCTCGCTTATGAATTATTTATTTTTTTCGAGAAACGCACTTTTTACTGGAATTATATATTTTTTTTAAGTCCCTGAAACCATTTTTCCACACTTTTGTCGTAAAAACATGAAACCGCAATGAGTTCACGAGTGAAAATGATCAAACTCATTAATGACATCACCGCCTGAAAACTCGGAGCATTGGGATTAAAAACTTTCATTTTTTTTGGAGTAGTATATTTAAAGGGGATGTACTGAATAAAAAAAAGTAGCCTATTTTCTTGCAGAAACAGCGCCACACCTGGTCTACAGGTCATGTGCGGTATTGCAGCTCCATAGAAATGAACCTCCATCCACATGTTGCATAGTGCATATTGATGTGGATATTCAATACAGAGACCACATATTTTCATACAGACTTGCACAATAGACCATAAACATATTTATAAATAATATAAAGGTCTCAATTGTTTTTCAATATTTTTCCCAAGCTGAATTAGCGCTATTTTTCCAGTTTTTCATTTAAAGAGTAAGGCCAGATGTATGCTATAAGTTGCTGTGGTTTTGTGCTTGTTTAACTCTGTCACCCCCAAAATAAATAATTAAAGAATCATACTGGGGGCTTAGCCCTTGTAAAAATCACACTTGCAGTATATATTTAATTGTTGTAGATACTGTGAAAATTTAGTTTATTACACATGCAAATGAGTTGGCTTTGGTGCACTCTTGGTGTGGCCGAGGGCTTTTTTACACCAACATGCCCCTCAGTTTACATTCTGAGATATTCCCTGATTCTGATTGACAGCCCTTGATTGGCCAGAACTTGTGCTGTCAATCCCCTCCTCTCTGAAGCCGCTCGCTACAATTCTGGGTGTATCAGTGTAGTGAGTGGCATCCGCTGTCAGGATGTGTTAATGAAAGGGAGGTCCACCTGTAACGGGGACCAGGGGGGTAGTCGTGGCTGATGGTGGTTGCTCTGTCACACCCTGGTCTCCCGCCACATACACACAATGTCCCTTCAGCAGCATATCTTTTTGTCCGTTCACTTGTCCATCAGGGTCCTCTCTGGTCGGCGGGGGATTTCTTTCTTGAAGTCCCATACAAAGAGAGGCAGAGTCAAGTTCCAATTTAAAACAAACAATTTTACTCAGTTCTTTTCTCAGCTCATCTGGTTCACACATAGGTACAGAACAAGATTCTTCACAAAGCATGGCATTTTCTTTCCCTGTGCTGTCCCTTATTTCTATAGGAATATAGCAGGGTCATGCCGTTGCCTCCGGTACCGTAGCGTTCTGTCTGGCCAGTCTGACTATCTTTAGGAGTTCCCTGTCCATTTTGCCCCAGACATTCAGGCGTCTTCCTGCGTAGCTGTCTGCTACGTAAAATAAAGTCCAGCTCACCAGTTATGACATCCCAGGAATGGGAGCATGGAACCGCCGTGTCAGGATGTGAAATGTAGCAAAATAAGGGAAAAATCCAGCTCCAAGATATAGTGAAAAAAAACCCAATTCTTTATTCACTTGATATTTCAAGCATGGAGGATAAAAGTATCAGCATAGATAGCAGCAAATCATGCGTCATCAACGCGTTTTGTGTGCTACAGCACCCTTAGTCATGATACCTTAACAGTGACCGTTGCTCCTAGGCCCTGGATGAGTTTTTCTCGTGTGGCACAACTGCCCTGTCTGGGCTCCCAGGCCCTACTAACTAAATGCAGGAAATCATTGTAGCTTACCCCAGTTGGCCCCTCCTAAGTTAACTAGTTCCTATCATCCTATTGCTACCTTACACTATTGTGCCCCCCTGTAGTGGGCTAGTCTGAATACTACACTTTCCCTATAAAATAACATATTGTACATTGCATTACACAGCATGGCATTTAACAGTCATATACGATATAGCAGCATTCTACAATTTACAGCACAACATCTTAAGTATACCAGCTGGCCAGGGACATAAAACACGGGCAAGGGAGAGTAGGCACAACCAGTCCTTGTACACCCCTTACACACCGCCATACTGTGCGTATTACCACCCCTGTACTGCGTGAATGTCCACCCCTGTACTGCATGCATGTCCACCCTTGTACAGCGTGCATATCCATCCCCGTACTGTGTGCATGTCCACCCCTGAACTGTGTGCATTCCTACCCCCACACTGCGTGCATGCCCAACCCAGTCCTACATGCATTCCCACCCTCAAACTGTGTGCATTCCCACCCCCGAACTGTGTGCATTCCCAACCCCATACTGCATGCATGCCCATTGCGTTACCACCCCGTACTGCATGCATGCTCACCCCAGTACTGCGTGCATGCCCACCCCCGTCCTGTTTGCATTCACACCCTTGTACAGCATGCATGGCTATCCCCCTATGGTGCGCATGCCCACCACTGTACTGTGTGCATGTCCACCCCCATACTGCATGCATGCCCACCCCCGTACTGTGTGCATTCGCACCCTCGAACTGCATGGATGGCTATCCCCCTACTGCTGCGTGCATGCCTACCACTGTACTGTGTGCATGCCCACCCCCATACTGCGTGCATACCCATTTCCGTACTGCGTGAATTACTACCCTTGTACTGCGTGCGTGCCCATCCCCATACCGTGTAGATTCCCTCCCCGTACTGCGTTAATTCCCACCCCGTACTGTGTGCATTCCCACCACCGTACTGCATGCATGCCCACCCCCATACTGTATATGTGCACATGACTTTCAGAGTCTGTTTGCTGTATGTAAATAAGGGTGGTCCGGTGTGATGGGCATCCTCGTGGCATTGTCTGTCCCTCCTCTCTGCTCCTAATTGCGTCCTGCTTTTATTGATGTAGATGCCTCATCCACATTCCGATCCTGAAATATTGTACCTGCACTGTACACTCACAGGACCGCGCAGGTGCACTCTGCTCTGCCCTACTCTGAGCAGAGCATAAAACAGCACATGACCGCCTGACAGCACGCAGTGTGCGCAATGTGAGGAGTCACAAGTCTGCAGTCACATTGAGTGACTGCAGCCTTCTAGCTTAAGACCGGATAACCCCTTTAAATTCTCTATATAACTGTTTGATTAGTTTAATTATCATTTTGGGGTGACAGGCTCCCTTTAAGGAACAACCGGATGCGCCTTCTCTTGCTCTGCTATTTGCCTTTTATTTTGTGTAGTCAAAATCTTATATATAAGATAAGATCCCACAAACTCTGGATCGAAAATTTTTACTTCTCTTTTTATGCCTAAAAAATGTTATCTGCTTTTGCGGCTGCTGCCTGACATTACAACACTTAGCTTACCGGTAGCTATTTACCAAATACCATATTGCTAAGCTGCATTTCCTTTGCTTGTATGTAGTCACACGATCACTGCCACTTTCTTGCCCAGCGAAAAAATATCCTAAAGGCAATGGATGGACAGGAATATCTGATTATTAACGTATTATTACTATCAACTTAAAGGGTGTTTTGCCAATATAGTTATCCCCTATCTACAGGATAAGGAAACAATCGCTGAAGCTTCAACCGCCGGGACTCTTCGCAATCTCATTAATGGTGGTCTTTATTGGGATGGAGGTGCACATGCTCAACATCTGCTCTTTTCAAGACAGAGCTCAGCAAAGCCCTATTATCGGGATTGACGGGCTTCCAGAGATCAGCAAAATTAATTTAGCAATTGACAGGGAATACCTTTTCAAATTTACATAAAAAGTGAATGTTTGACAAGCTTGCAGATTTCAACAGCGCCAGGCGACCATTAAATGTGTATGGGTAAAGGGAGGATACCTTTTTCTGTCTATTAGGAGTTTTGGTTGACCAAAATCTAAAATGCATGACCAACCATAGTGCTTAAAGGGGTATTTAATCTAACATATATAAGGAAAAACCATAAAATGTGCCATAAATATCTGCTAGAAGTTTTTGCGCCTTGCGCCAAGCATGCTCAACTATTTTTGAAAGTGAACGTAGAAAGAGAAAAGCGTGCATGCGCACCTGCCTATCTGTTCGCATTAGTGCAAGATGGGACTGCAGCTTTGGTACACCATCAATTTGGGACTAGTCTTTTAGATTAGCCCTATACGGGCAGTTCTGTCTGGTGGATGATTATTCACGCATACAATGAAATGATCATGCTTTTCAAGGCTGGGGTTTATGGGGAGGTTAGGAGACAAACTGTCGGCTGGACAAGTGTTTAGCCTGTAGCCATCTACTTTTATAGCTAAAAAAAGAAAAAGGAAACCATTCACTATGATGCATGGCTCAATGAGATGTTTTCTGGTCTTTTCTCTTTGTAACGAGCTTGGACTGTTCTACGGCTTGTGTTTGCAGGTGGTATTGTTATCTGTATAATATAAATACAATGTAACCCCGAGTCTCCAATCTCCAACTTAAGCTCCAAAGTTAATTTACAGGGGGAAAATTAGGCCGTGGTCTTCAAAGAGATTTCATGATGGATTTAAGATTTTATCAGTTTTTGCTCACATCTGCTTCACATAATCAGTCACATGGACTAAGTACACGCACTGTAGGAAATGGTCAAAAATGCGGCTTAAGTCCCATGTGTTTTTATAAAGTGTTACAAATGATGAAAAACAATGTTCCCAGACTGCACAAGGATGAGCGCACGAAAAGGAGACATATGAAAGGCTTTACAGAAGAATTTGGTTGAAATCTTCAAAATAGTCATCGAGACATCAGATATTTGTTGGTCTCTCATACTAATTCTGGGAAGACATACACAAATGCCACATACACAAATAACCAAAGAAACATATCTCGATTCCGCCTATCGGCGTGTCTGGATGCAGTGAATTACTGTTCTGCAGTCCAATCTAGGGCAGTGGTGTGCTGGGCTCTCAGTATGGTGATGGACAGCTCAGCCATCCAATTGGAAGCTGGGATGTACTTAGCTTTGGATGTCTTGAGTGACAGTTTTGCTGTACAATCAGTGCCAGGGCGTGCCGGAGCTTTCTCCACGTGTCTCCTGTTCGGAGTAATTATCTGTCTATTTAGCTGGCTCTCTGCGTTATATTCCTGCCAGTTGTAGCTTAGATCAAGAAATGTGTGTTTACTCTGTGCTAATAGTCATGTATTCTGATCTTTGCTGCTCAACCTTGGATTTGCCTTTGACCATCCGTTTGCCTAGCCGTTTTGTTGTGATCTGCTACTTTGTTGGAATTCTGATCGTGGACTGGTCACTGACTACTCTCTTGTCTCACCCCTCTGTCCATGACATACCCCTCCTGGCTTTTATCCTCGGACCTCTTGTCTACACAGCTGCACGGCTTGTCCATGGTTAATGACTAGCGTTATAATAAGTAGAAATACAGGCAACGTGTAGAAGCATGTTTGCACTGTGGCAGTTTAAGATTGAATTGGCCAGAGTGTGAACATGCTCCTGTACATTGCATGTATACCAACTTATGCGCCGTCTCATTTCTTTAGCTTTGCTATAGTTTCTTATACTTTGCACAAACAGGGATGCGGCTCACTGTCACGCAGTTACTATGTCACTATGGGTGCTAACCAGGTCCCTAGAACTAGCGACGCAATAGTCTATCCCTTTACCCTGGATTACTCCTGAAGGTTGGCGACGCCAGGTTCACATGCCTTGCTATGCTGCTATACCAACCCTTTTCTGTCTCTTACCTCACCTAGGGTAGTGGGATGCAGCAGTGTATAGGAACATAATAACCAGACAAACAAGGGAAGATGGACAGGAATAAATTAAAATGCCAACCATTCAAAATACACTTACCAAACTGCAGAGTGGGACACAAGGGAGTTAAAAGGAGAAACTAAATAGGGGAGGATGAGGATGTGCAGAGAAACAAACTCCAAGCTGCAATGTCTTGAACAACTCTCAAAATGCCAACTCCAACCATGAACTACACCTCCAACTCCAGAACCAGACATCAAGAACTAACACTGGCAACCTGTAAGTGCCAGAGGTGAGCATATATTGCAGAGGGGAGTGGCCAACACTGAAAATTTGAGACAATCCAGGTAGGAAAGCTCAAGGAGCTACAACTGAATAGTTTAACCTGCACTGTTTAATAAGATGGAGAAGTATTTCTAACCAGTGCAGTAGTTTCTGAAACCAGACACAGCAGTCTTTTGCCCTTCTCTGTCATGGCATCTCTTTGACACCCCCCCTTTTTTGAACTAGGCAATTTATTTATATAGCTTCCAATGGGCAGATGTCTGAGCAGCCTAGCCTGGGTCCTGGTCCGCCCTTATCTACATTGAGGCAATGTAGATTACAAAAACAAGTAGTGCTAGGAGGAGGAAATCCAAAGAGTTAGGGCCCCGTCACACATAACGACTCACCAGCGATCCCGACAACGATATCAATGTGTCAGGATCGCTGGTAAGTTACTATGTGATCGCTGGTGAACTGTCAAACAGACAGCTTCACCAGCGATCAGCACAGCGACGCCGAGCGGGCGCGTCGCTGTGTTCGTTAGTTACCAGCGTGCTGATGCAGGGAGCTGGTAACTAACGTACCCATTGGGTATCCAAGGGACGCACGTCCCTTGGATACCCGATGTGTACGTTAGTTATCAACTGATCGCTGGTCTCCCGCCTGTCACACGCAGCGATGCGTTCTGCCCAGCGGGAGACCAGCGACCAAAGAAAAGTCCTGGGCTTTCCTACAGCGATCAGCGATACCGGCAGGGGGGCCGGTCGCTGATCGCTGTCACACACTGTGATCTCGCTGGTGAGATCGCTGTTGTGTCACAAAACTTGTGACTCAGCAGCGATCTCGCTAGCGAGATCGCTATGTGTGACGGGGCCCTAAGGGTTCCATTACACATAGCGACGCTCCAGTGATCCCGACAACGATACAACCTGGTAGGGTTCGCTGGTACGTCTCTACATGGTCGCTAGTAAGCTGTCAAACAGGCAGTTCTACTCAACGACGCAGCAATGATACGGCGATCCATATAACGACCTCGGCGGTCGTTGGGACCTTGTCACACAGCAGCTATTATGACGACTCAGACCTCGATAGGCGTGCTTCAGCGTCGCCAAAGAGGTCGCTTGTCGTTGTTATGGCGTCAAACATAGTGATGCATGCTGGCCAGCGGGACGCCAACGATCAAAAAATGGTCTAGGACATTCCAGCACGATCAGTGATATCGCAGCAGGGGGCCGGTTGCCGCCATGTGTCACACGTAGTGAGTTCGCTGGTGAATTCGCTGCTGCGTCACAAAACCTGTGACGTTTCAGCGATCTTGCTAACGATCTCACTATGTGTGATGGGGCCTTAAGTAAAAAGGCTTTATTAAAACTAATGGTCTTAATGTAGAGTGCAAAGTTTCCTCTACGTCTTAGATATGCTGTTTGACCTCTGTTCAGACCTCCCAGAGTATTTATCAAGTGGTACATTTATGGTGTATATTTTGTTTTTGATTATTTAGAGATGGGTAGACCCTTGGTACCTGTGGTGTGGGTTTATGAAGCGTAAATACATAAATGTGAAAGACCACTTCCCGTATTTCTATTTTTATATACATTTCCAGTCCCATTATATATGTCTGTGACTGTTTACCTTTTTGCTTAATGTGAGTTTTTCTACTTCATTTGCATATGTTTGCGCTGTTACTTGTATTTTGGATCGCATTCCATTTCCAAGATGGAGCTCGGAGGTTCGGAATAGCTAGTCTACATGCTTCCCTATTGACTGGATGGCAGTGACACGCAAGGACATGAACAGTAGTATACACAGGACCAGGGGCGTAACTAGAACTGATTGGGCCCCATAGCAAACTTTTAAACGGGGCCCCCTCAAAGACACACCCCCTTCAAGACATTCCCAGAGGTCCATGCGGCAGACAGCTCTGCAGAGAGCTAATAGACAGCGAGGACTCAGGGAAGGGGCGGGACTGAACTGAAGCAATACACTCTGTGACTGGCTGCAGGCAGGGAGGTGGGCCCAATATGTGCTTTGCTCCGCACAGCAGGCACAGAAATGCAGTGTAGGCTGCAAAATCATAGTGTACATTTTTTTCCGCCGGGGCCCCGGATCCCCTACACTACACGCACCGGGCCCCCAAGACAGCGTTGGCCACCCACAGCACCCTCCGGAGCGCTGCAGTAATGTACTTAATTAAATTGCACTACCGGGTAGCGCAGGGGCGGACACTGACAGCTTGGGGCCCCTGTGCAAGAAATGTGTCTGGACCCCCCTCCTTTTATGGCGTCAAAGATATATATATATATATATATATATATATACTGTATATATTGATATTATATAGCCACACACACATACATGTATATATATTACAGTCTCCTTTATTATGTATATTGCTGTCCCTTACACAGTGCCCTCTCTTATGTACAGCACCGTCCCTTACATATTGAAATATATAGAGCCCTGTTTTTTTATTACATACCGTCCTGTCTTGTTAGCTGTATAATGCAATGATGGCTGATGGAGCATGGGAAAGCTTACTTTCTAATGGAGGAGCTGATGGACTGGTAGTTTGGTCACCGGCTGCTCCATCAGCAGTCATTTTATATCTAACAAGAGAGGGAACTATGTAATAAAAGAGGACACTGTAAATAACAAAATTAACAAGAATACACTATGTAAGAGACAGCACTATACATAACAGCAGAGGAAGCTATATAATAAGGGACGGCACCATATATAACTAGAGAGGATGGGACGTAATAATGGACATGTTATCTAATATATAAAGCTCAAGTGTGTGTATGTATGTGTGTGTGTATATCCGGGATTGGCATCCGCACCGTTGCAGCTACAGCCACAAAATTTGGCACAGTCACACGTCTGGACCCCGAGAATGTCGTAAGCTATGTTGTGAGGCGAAATTTTAACCCCGCGCGTTCCAATTCACCAAACAATTTTGCCCCTATCTACATAATGGGGAAAAAGTGTGTGTGTATCAAGCCCCGCCCCTCATTATGATGTCATAATGGTTGACTATGGGATGGAGGATGTGTGATGGGTATATGGGCACTGGACTATGGGATGGAGGATATGTTTGATGGGTATATGGGCACGGGACTATGGGATGGAGGATGTGTGATGGGTATATGGGCACTGGACTATGGGATGGAGGATATGTATGACGGGTATATGGGCACTGGACTATGGGATGGCGGATATGTATTATGGGTGTATGGGCATGGGACTATGGGATAGAGGATATGTATGATGGGTATATGG
Source organism: Dendrobates tinctorius (assembly GCF_039654945.1). Taxonomy (NCBI): domain Eukaryota; kingdom Metazoa; phylum Chordata; class Amphibia; order Anura; family Dendrobatidae; genus Dendrobates; species Dendrobates tinctorius. The sequence continues at coordinate 13,004,488 of NW_027361689.1, read as the reverse complement.
GCACGGGACTATGGGATGGAGGATATGTATGATGGGTATATGGGCATGGGACTATGAGATGAAGGATGTGTGATGGGTATATGGGCACTAGACTATGGGATGGCGAATATGTATGATGGGTATATGGGCATGGGACTATGGGATGGAGAATATGTATGATGGGTATATGGGCATGGGACTATGGGATGGAGGATGTGTGATGGGTATATGGGCACTTAACTATGGGATGGAGGATATGTATGATGGGTATATGGGCATGGGCCTATGGGATCGTGGATATGTATGATGGGTATATGGGCACGGGACTATGGGATGGAGGATAATTATAATTTGTTATAACTAACCACAGTTAGTTACTATGCCCGGGCAGCGCCGGGCTCTTCAGCTAGTGCATAATAAAAGAGGAAACTATGTAACTAAGGGTGGTGTTATACAGAATTAGTGAGTCCACTATATACTAAGGGACTGTGTTAGACATAATAAGCGATAACGTCTTCCTCCACCTCCCCCTGTTCCTAAGGCCATTATAAGTCCCCCTTCCTAACATCCCAATCCCCCACACCCCTCATTGTCCTCCTCGCATCCCATTATTGTCATCTCCCACACCCCATCATTGCCCTCTTCACCACCTCCATCATTTTCTTCTCCCCCACCATTATCTTTGCTTTCTCCACCACCACACCCATCATTGCCCATTCCTCCACCATCATTTCCTCCTCCTCCACCACCCCCATTATTGCCCTTTCCACCACCACCACCAGTGCATTCTCCCCCACCACCCCATCATCATTTCTTTTTTCCCCACCACCCCATCATTGCCCTCTCCATCACCCCCATCATTGCCTTCTCTCCATCACCCCCATCATTGCCTTCTCTCCATCACTCCCATTATTGCCTTCTCCATCATCCCATCACTGCCTTCTCCCCATCACTCCCATCATTGCCTGCTCCATCACCCCATCACTCCCATCATTGCCTTCCCCATCACTCCCATCATTGCCTTCTCCATCACCCCATGACTGCCTTCTCCCCATCACTCCCATCATTGCCTACTCCCATCATTGCCTGCTCCATTACCCCATCACTCCTATCATTGCCTTCTCCCCATCACTTCCATCATTGCCTGCTCTATCACCCCCATCATTGCCTGCTCCATCACCCCATCACTCCCATCATTGCCTTCTCCCCATCATTGCCTGCTCCATCACCCCATCACTCCCATCATTGCCTTCTCCCCATCACTCCCTTCTCTCCATCACTCCCATCATTGCCTTCTCCCCATCACTCCCTTCTCTCCATCACTCCCATCATTGCCTTCTCCCCATCAATGCCTTCTTTCCGTCACCCCCCATGGCCTTCTCCCATTACCCCTCATGGCCTTCTCCCATCACCCCGGGCATCATGGCCTTCTCTCCTCATCAGTCTTCTCATGTCCGCATATCCTCCAGGGCCAGGCTAACCTACACACACACACACAGACCCACACACACATACACACATACATACACACAGACATACACACACAGACATACACACAGACAGGCATACACATATACATACACACACAAGCATACATACACACAGACACACACATACAGACATACACACACAGACATACACACATACCTGTACATACATACATACACACAGACATACACACATAGACATACACACACAGACATACACACACAGACAGACATACATACATACATACATACACACAGACACAGACATACACACATACAGTGGGGCAAAAAAGTATTTAGTCAGTCAGCAATAGTGCAAGTTCCACCACTTAAAAAGATGAGAGGCATCTGTAATTTACATCATAGGTAGACCTCAACTATGGGAGACAAACTGAGAAAAAAAAATCCAGAAAATCACATTGTCTGTTTTTTTTTCATTTTATTAGCATATTATGGTGGAAAATAAGTATTTGGTCAGAAACAAGCAATCAAGATTTCTGGCTCTCACAGACCTGTAACTTCTTTAAGAGTCTCCTCTTTCCTCCACTCATTACCTGTAGTAATGGCACCTGTTTAAACTTGTTATCAGTATAAAAAGACACCTGTGCACACCCTCAAACAGTCTGACTCCAAACTCCACTATGGTGAAGACCAAAGAGCTGTCAAAGGACACCAGAAACAAAATTGTAGCCCTGCACCAGGCTGGGAAGACTGAATCTGCAATAGCCAACCAGCTTGGAGTGAAGAAATCAACTGTGGGAGCAATAATTAAAAAATGGAAGACATACAAGACTACTGATAATCTCCCTCGATCTGGTGCTCCACGCAAAATCCTACCCCGTGGGGTCAGAATGATCACAAGAACGGTGAGAAAAAATCCCAGAACCACGCGGGGGGACCTAGTGAATGAACTGCAGAGAGCTGGGACCAATGTAACAAGGCCTACCATAAGTAACACACTACGCCACCATGGACTCAGATCCTGCAGTGCCAGACGTGTCCCACTGCTTAAGCCTGTACATGTCCGGGCCCGTCTGAAGTTTGCTAGAGAGCATTTGGATGATCCAGAGGAGTTTTGGGAGAATGTCCTATGGTCTGATGAAACCAAACTGGAACTGTTTGGTAGAAACACAACTTGTCGTGTTTGGAGGAAAAAGAATACTGAGTTGCATCCATCAAACACCATACCTACTGTAAAGCATGGTGGTGGAAACATCATGCTTTGGGGCTGTCTCTCTGCAAAGGGGCCAGGACGACTGATCCGGGTACATGAAAGAATGAATGGGGCCATGTATCGTGAGATTTTGAGTGCAAACCTCCTTCCATCAGCAAGGGCATTGATGATGAAACGTGGCTGGGTCTTTCAACATGACAATGATCCAAAGCACACCGCCAGGGCAACGAAGGAGTGGCTTCGTAAGAAGCATTTCAAGGTCCTGGAGTGGCCTAGCCAGTCTCCAGATCTCAACCCTATAGAAAACCTTTGGAGGGAGTTGAAAGTCCGTGTTGCCAAGCGAAAAGCCAAAAACATCACTGCTCTAGAGGAGATCTGCATGGAGGAATGGGCCAACATACCAACAACAGTGTGTGGCAACCTTGTGAAGACTTACAGAAAACGTTTGACCTCTGTCATTGCCAACAAAGGATATATCACAAAGTATTGAGATGAAATTTTGTTTCTGACCAAATACTTATTTTCCACCATAATATGCAAATAAAATGAAAAAAAAACAGACAATGTGATTTTCTGGATTTTTTTTTCTCAGTTTGTCTCCCATAGTTGAGGTCTACCTATGATGTAAATTACAGACGCCTCTCATCTTTTTAAGTGGTGGAACTTGCACTATTGCTGACTGACTAAATACTTTTTTGCCCCACTGTACATACACACAGACATACACATACATACACACACACCTACATACACACAGACACAGACATACACACATACATACACACAGACATACACATACATACACACATACATACATACATACACACAAACACACATACATACATACACTACACACATACACACACAGACATACACACACATATACACACAGACATACACACATACATACACACAGACATACACACAGACACACACAGACATACACACAGACACACACACACACATACATCATACACACATACATACACACAAGTGACTGACTGACCTGCGGCTGCAGCCACCGTCCGGCCGGCGCCACAGGCACAGTGAGTGAGACTGTCTGTCTCCTCCTCTCCTCCCCCACAGCAGCAGCGCAGCACAGCGTGACTGACGCTGATATCATCTCATCTCAGGGCTGGCTCCTCTCCTCCTTGCGCCTGGCGCTCCACATGGCTAATTTGAATAATTAGCCATGTGGTGTTGGAAGGGCCCCCTCTCCCCTGGGGCCCCCGTGCAATGCACAGGCTGCACCGGCGGTAGGTCTGCCCCTGGGCTAGCGCCGATCGGAGCCGGGGACCCGGGCCCCTATATGGGCCGGGCCCCAAAGCAACCGCTTCGGCTGCTACCCCGGTAGTTACGCCAGTGCACAGGACAACGATTTTGGTGCTAAATCTCTTTTTAAAGAGGTTTTCCACTACTTTTTCATTGATGACCTATCCTTAGGTCATCAATGTCTGATCGGTCAGCGTCCAACACCCGGCACCCCTGCCGATCAGCTGTTATTGGTGTCGGCGGCCAGAATTAATCACTTTTGGAGCTGTTCCGTCCTCTGATTGTGGCTGCTACACATCCACCTCCTATTGATTTGAATACGAGGCGGATGTGCAATACCAAGGATATGTCATCAATGAAAAAGTATTGGACAACTTCCTTAAGGCTATGTACCCACGTATGCAGAAAAAACGGACTCCTTCTCAGGAAAAACGCACGTTTTTTGCGCAATTTTTCATGTTTTTTGCGCTTTTTCTATGCGTTTTTTACAGGAGCATCCTCCTGCTCATAGAATATAGTTAGAAATGCGGATTTTTCCACAAAATTAATGAGCATGCTGCGTTTTTTACAGCGATGCGTTTTTTTTAGCAGGAAAAAGTGTGGGATTCATTAAAATGAATGGGATGCTTCTTGTAAGCGTTTTTGCCAGTAAAAACGCTTAAAAAACTCGAAAAAAAAACGCTTACGTGGGTACACAGCCTTAGTGTGACCTATGAGTTTTTACTTATTAGGTGAGTTGTTTCTGTAATCATGTTACTGAGCTGTTTTGATTAATCCTGTGCATTTAACCTCAGAGCAACCTTTACAGTATATCTGCTTTGCACAATATATAACTGAATGCTATATATATATTTAGTATTAACCCTATTTGTTCACAGGAGTGATCTATCTTTCTTTTCTACCTTTCTAGCCCATATCTGTCTGACCATCCTATCTTTCAATACACATACAAATCTCAGACCTGACATACAATAGATTCTCCCCGTAGTTATTAGAATCACATAAACATTTCCGATTACTTTCTTATGACATCTAGTTTAGGAATTGGCACTATATGATTAGACTTGTATATTTGTGTATACTTGTGTATTTACAGAAAAAAAGCCTATGCAAATACTGTTATAATTGGAGGAGGAAATGAAAGAGGAAATGTAGAAGGATGTTCAGATTGAGTTCTGAAATAAATATAGTCTAAGTCTTAGCAACTATTATCCCGAGAGCCGTATTGAGCGTCTCAGCCTTCTAGAATATGAAAGTCTATATACAGTGTTTCCCTTCTTGGAAGAACAGAGACAAAGTTGGCACTTTCCACATTGAGCTACATGAACTATAATACAGCCAATTATTTTGTATTGTACCATGAAGAAGTGAACATTTTTTAAACAGATATTCTGCATCAATGGTTCATGGTTTTAAAGATCTCTGCTTTCTGTCATTCTATAGGAACCTTCCAGATTACCTCTTTAGTTGTACTATTAGGCTATGTTCACACGTTGCGTCTTTACAGCAAATTTTAAGCTACTTTCAAAAAGCAGGTTTTGCTGTATCTTATGCAGCATTTTTAACAGATATATATAAATATATATATATATATATATATATATACAGTGCCTTGCGAAAGTATTCGGTCCCTTTAACTTAATATTTTGTTGCGCCACCTCTTGCTGCGATTACAGCTGCAAGTCGCTTGGGGTATGTCTCTATCAGTTTTGTACATCGAGAGACTGAAATTCTTCCCATTCTTCCTTGGCAAACAGCTCGAGCTCAGTGAGATTTGATGGAGATCGTTTGTGAACAGCAGTTTTCAGCTCTTTCCACAGATTCTCGATTGGATTCAGGTCTGGACTTTGACTTTGCCATCCTAGCACCTGGATACGTTTATTTGTGAACATTACATTGTAGATTTTGCTTTATGTTTGGCATCATTGTCTTGTTGGAAGACAAATCTCAGTCCCAGTCTCAGGTCTTTTGCAGACTCCAACAGGTTTTCTTCCAGAACGGTCCTGTATTTGGTTCCATCCATCTTCCCATCAATTTTAACCATCTTCCCTGTCCCTGCTGAAGAAAAGCAGACCCAAACCATGATGCTGCTACCACCATGTTTGACAGTGGGGATGGTGTGTTCAGGGTGATGAGCTGTGTTGCCTTTACGCCAAACATATCATTTGGTATTGTTGCCAAAAAGTTCGATTTTGGTTTCATCTGACCAGAGCACCTTCTTCCACATGTTTGGTGTGTCTCCCTGGTGGCTTGTTGCAAACTTTAAACAACACTTTTTATGGATATCTTTGAGAAATGGATTTCTTCTTGCCGCTCTTCCATAAAGGCCAGATTTGTGCAGTGTACGAGTGATTGTTGTCCTATAGACAGACTGTCCCACCTCAGCTGTAGATCTCTGCAGTTCATCTACAGTGATCATGGACCTCTTGGCTGCATCTCTGATCAGTCTTCTCCTTGTTTGAGATGAAAATTTAGAGGGACGGCCGGGTCTTGGTAGATTTGCAGTGGTATGATACTCCTTCCATTTCAATATGATCGCTTGCACAGTGCTCCTTGGGATGTTTAAAGTTTTGGAAATCATTTTGTATCCAAATCCGGCTTTAAACTTCTCCACAACAGTATCACGGACCTGCCTGTTGTGTTCCTCATAGACTTTGCTGCTACTGTGAAATGCAGCTGAAAATTTGCATTAAAAAAACGCTGCAAAAATGCAACGTGTGAACGTATCCTAAAGGGTCGCACACCTGTGGATCCATCACAAAGGTCAGATTTTCACAATAAAGTTTTCTACCAAATGACTAAAGGCAGATTTTATGCCATTTTCCTTTTTCCTACTTCATTCCATTACTCATTGTCTTGTAAACACTGATTAAATACAGAAAAAAAAGATGTGATTGATCATCCATGAATCAAATGAGTCTGAATAATTGTCAATTTTGGAACCATTGCAAAGCAAACACTAGGTATCTTACATACATGGACTGATAGTTAACCCAATTATTAAAGTTAGACCCTGTATTCACCCTTTTCGAGGTTATTCCTTAGAAGAGCATCTATCCCTATTGCAGCTTCCTTGGTGGTTAAGCGCCTAGTGTCCCTATGGGAAAACCCATTTAAAGAGGTATTTTGCTTTCAGCAAATAAATGTTTTTTTTAGTAATATTCTTGATCAATTCCTTAGAGTTTTTAAGATTTCTACTTGCTGCCATACAATGGGAATCTTCATTGTCTACTGACATACTTTATATGGACAAAAGTATTGGGACACATTTCTTAAAAAGAACCTGTCACTTGATTCATGCTGCTCAAATCACAGGCAGCAGGAATCTGAGGCTGGCTGCAAAAATGCAAAATTTTAGTGAGGGGCTGGATTTTAGCAACTACATAGTGAGGACCTGGATTTTAGCAACTACATAGTGAGGGGATGGACTTTAGAGACTACATATTGAGAGGCTGGATTTTAGCGACTACATAGCGAGGGGCTGGATTTTAGCGGCTACATATTGAGGGGCTGGATTTTAGCGACTACATATTGAGGGGCTGGATTTTACTGACTACATAGTGAGGGGCTCGATTTTAGGGACTACATAGTGAGGGGCTGGATTTTAGCGACTACATATTGAGGGGCTGGATTTTAGCGACTACATATTGAGGGGCTGGATTTTAGTGACTACATAGTGAGGGGCCCAATTCTAGGGACTACACAGTGAGAGGCTCGATTTTAGGGACTACATAGTGAGGGGCTGGGTTTTAACGACTACATAGTGAGGGTCTGGATTTTAGTGACTACATAGCAAGGGGCAGGATTTTAGCGACTACATAGCAAAGGGCTGGATTTTAGCAACTACATAGCAAGGGGCTGGATTTTAGCGACTACATAGTGAGGGGCTGGATTTTGAATACCTGTGAAAATGGGACTCAATGCAAAAACTGAATTCAATGAATAAAGGGAACTTCTCACGTGATTCAAGCTGCCACCCACAGGTAACATGGATCCGAGCCTGGCCTAATGATTGCAGTCAGGCTTGCTTCACTCTAAAACACTGCAATGTTTCAGGTAAATCTTCAAAAAATGAAAAAAGGCCTAGAAAACAGACAGCTTCAGTGATAAATCATCCAAAAAACAAAAGAAAGCTATGTCTAAAATATTACAATCTTTATTGAGATTAAATTAAAAAAGCAATACATGTAAAATATCAGTATAATATTTTTTTTAAAATGAGGGCAATACAGAAAGATCACCACAGCGAGAGGCAATAAACACAGAAAATATCCAAAATGGATGCATATAGAAAGTGCTTAGAGTGTAACATCAGTGCATATGACTAATGGTCAATTTATTAAATGCTAATGCATCCATCAAAGTATTAGAATACCATATATGGATGGATATATGAAAAAAATTTGGACATGATATGATCAACATAAATTAGTGCAGAGAATTCTGATAAAGGATGCTCCAAAGATATAACAAAATAATCAAATCAGTCAGCATTGGAAAGAATGAACAAATAGAGGATCATATAGCCAGTATAAGCCAGTGCAGGGTATGACAGCAATGAGCTCTAAAAGACATATCCAAGCGACAAAGTATAAGAATGTAATCATTGCATATTACCTCAGGGTGCGGTAAGGAGGACCCCGACACGCGTTTCGCGGCAGCTTTATCGAGGGGCGTATAGAGGGGCTGTTTAGCAGTCTTTTTATATGGTAGCAAAGTGTGATATGACAGGCATATGACAATATTTCCAGGGGCGGTCCGGTCCAGGATCGCCATAGGTCGGCGTCACGCAAAGCCGTACCTCCCTCCTACTTGACGCGTCAGAGCAGGAAGGAGGAAGCGGACGCACGAGTATAATTTTATGCACTTTTGCACTTTAAAATATATGCACATTTATATATTCATTATATGTACCTATTGTCTTTTTTGAACGGCTCTGTAATGCATTTTTATGATTTTGCTGTATTATTATAAAGCTGCACTTTTCAATATGTATGAATAACACTTGCATTATGCACTATTTGTTTTCCTTTTATTCCCTTTATGTGCATTTCACTTTTTCTATTTCACATTTTTCCACTTAGCCATGCACTCCTTCCTTCATATTACTCTTTCCCTAACAACGGGATACAATCTGTCGGCTCTCCGGCCTAGGCGCCGCCGTGGTGACGCTTCCTCGTGTGTCCGCTTCCTCCTTCCTGCTCTGACGCGTCGAGTAGGAGGGAGGTACGGCTTTGCGTGACGCCGACCTATGGCGATCCTGGACCGGACCGCCCCTGGAAATATCGTCATATGCCTGTCATATCACACTTTCCTACCATATAAAAAGACTGCTAAACAGCCCCTCTATGCGCCCCTCGATAAAGCTGCTGTGAAACGCGCATCGGGGTCCTCCTTACCGCACCCTGAGGTAATATGCACTGATTACATTCTTATACTTTGTCGCTTGGATATGTCTTTTAGAGCTCATTGCTGTCATACCCTGCACTGGCTTATACTGGCTATATGATCCTCTATTTGTTCATTCTTTCCAATGCTGACTGATTTGATTATTTTGTTATATCTTTGGAGCATCCTTTATCAGAATTCTCTGCACTAATTTATGTTGATCATGTCATGTCCAAATTTTTTTCATATATCCATCCATATATGGTATTCTAATACTTTTATGGATGCATTAGCATTTAATAAATTGACCATTAGTCATATGCACTGATTTTACACTCTAAGCACTTTCTATATGCATCCATTTTGGATATTTTCTGTGTTTATTGCCTCTCGCTGTGGTGATCTTTCTGTAGTGCCCTCATTTAAAAAAAAATATTATACTGATATTTTACATGTATTGCTTTTTTAATTTAATCTCAATAAAGATTGTAATATTTTAGACATAGCTTTCTTTTGTTTCTTGGATAATGTTTCAGGTAAAATACAGTATAATTGGAAGATACAGGGATCATATTCGGAAACTAAACTAGTCTGGTGGCAGCATTTAACAGGCGCCGGCAGGGAGGCGCGTCATTCCATGTACCCATTAGCATGCCCGGAACATGATCGTGGGGCACCGATTGGTTTCCATGACAGGCAGTAGTCTACTGGAGACCCCGGTCATGATGGTACCCCTGTGAAAGCCAGCCTTATGTTCTATCATCCAAGAGAATAGGGCGATTATGCAAATCACACTCTGATGAGAGAATCGGAGCACACTTTGAGCAGAAACTCTAGAATAACATTTTTCCATCTTCTCCATTGTGTCAGATGCCATCAGAGTGCAGTCCAATGTTTTCCATGTGCTCAATGACTCACGTGGCTGAGTGCGACCTGAATATCTAATATGAAACTTGGACATGCTGCGTTTTTTCTTCCGGCTGACTCGGTCCGAGGAAAAAAATCGGGCAAGTGCACGGCCACATAGAATAACATTAGTCCAAGTACTGTATTTTTTCCTTGCGGTAAAAAAAACCTAATAGATTTTCACTACCTGCAAAACAAATACTATTTCTAAAATCTCAATCACGCTGCATTTTTTTCTTTCGTTTTCTGAGCTTCTGTGTTGTGTTATTTTTTTAACTTCCACATGGCATCTCTTTTAGCGCATAAAAGTGCATCAAAAATCATGTAGTGCGCACAGCGTTTTTCCTGCTAACACTGCATTTTTCATGTGGGCAAAAAAGCACGGCAAAAAAGCAGTGTGTGAACAGACCCTGGCACAAAGCAAAGTGTAATGCCGTTCACCTTGTGCGAGGTATGGATGTATTTACACACTGCAGACCACAGGATCGTAGATCTGAGCTCGGTTACTTTTTACTCCTAAATATTTGCTTTTCTGACACAATATCTGCAGCACATACACAGCGTCTTATGGGAATTACCATTATTTGTGGCTGCTATTGATTTTTCTTTCTAAAACAAACTCACCGTCCTGCTGTGTAATGCCGCCCTCTCTTACAGTGTTCCCCCTGGGTTTATCCAGTCTAGCTTTTCTTATTTTACAAAATTCCAGCAATACACCATATTGAGGTAGTTGCCATTTTATAGTTTAGTGCTGAGATTTTTCATATATTTTCTATATGAGCAGATGACATATTCTAGATATTGCTAGGAATTTCAGATACTATTTGATATCTATCTATCTATCTATCATCTATGTATCATCTATCTGATATCTATTTATTGTCTCATATTTATCTAACTCATATTTTGCTATTTATCTATCTATCATCTATCTATCCATCTGTCTAATGGTGTAGAGACAAAGACCCTGATTCCAGTGATGTATCACTTACTGAGCTGGTTCCTGTTGTTTTGATAAAATCACACTTTTATCCACAGGAGATTATCACTTAAAGACTAGTAGACCTGCTGCCTTGTAGTCCCCCATATTTGTGAGTTCTGTATAATCCCACACCGTTAATTGGTGGCGTTTTCCCTATGCACACTGCACAGAAAACTGACAATTAGTTCTTTGGTTGGTGTTATACAGAGCTCAGCATTCAGAGAACTGCTAGATCTGCAGCAGATAAAGCAGGGAGTATAAGAAAAGTGATTTAATACAATGGATGGTTTAAAAAATGGATTTTTAATGGATTCAATGCAGTTATTAACTATGGAAACTGTATTTGGTCTTATAACATTTTTGATGTATAAAGATGGATGCCGTAGGAATGTCAAAAACAGCATAAAAAAATTGATGCAAAATTGTTTGTTTTTTGTCTGAATAGGAAAATGGATGAATTTTCATGCTGCTGTCTGAACCTAGCCTAAAGTATAGAATACTCATTTTGGCTAATGCCAACTCAATTCTACATATTCCTGTTAGAACTTCATTTTCCTAGATGAAATTTTAGGGTTAGCCTATGAAATACCAGTAAGGTGGCTGTGGTCCATGGGTTCCTGTACAGGTGGCTGGATCACGCTCTGAATAGATGATATCTGAACTACAATAAGTTACCCTTGGCTTGATAGGGTTATCGAAACCAAGAACTCCAGTAAAAAACTTTTTTGCCAAAAGACTTTCATCTTACCTTTGTAACTGTACGTTTTTTTTTTCACTTTTCTACTAAGCTGGTGTGCTTTAAGATAGACATACACTATGTTGGCCGATCCCACCGGTATCGATGCTCTTGGTCAAAAGTCTAATATGTTTGGTGGCCCCCAGACTCTCACCTACAGATGATGATAGATAAGGATCCAGCATGTCTGATTTTGGACTTCCTATCCTTTTGGTCTTTAGAGATAAGCCAGAGGAGTCTCGCAGAGAACGCTGGAGTGCTCGGCAGTGGAGAAGTCGGCTCGGCTGCTAGACTCCTGTTACCGGCTGGCTTAACGCACCAAATAATAAAGAAAGGCTTTAGGTGCGTTCGCAGCCCGGGGTCCACCGTGCAGAGATGGTAACTGCTGCTCGGTAATGGCAGACGTTATATGGCGGTACAATAGAGGAACCCACAGGGTTAACTCCACCCTGTGTGTACCGAGGCCGACTCTGTTACCTCACAGAGCCGCACGGCCGCCAAATATAAATGCCGTGGCCCGATTATGCTCTCAGAGCATGGCAGTGTGAACACTAGTGTATAGTTACAGGACTCTACCCCTGAGATACTGGGTCAGAGTCCCTCTAGACACATTAGTGTTCGGCACCGGAGCTGCAGTGCCAGGAGAGAGAAAGTAGATAAAGCTGCCAGGAGAGAGAAAGTAGATAAAGCTGCCAGGAGAGAGAAAGTAGATAAAGCTGCCAGGAGAGAGAAAGTAGATAAAGCGCACTATGTGCGCGCAGCACCGCTCTGGTGAATGCCACTAACCACCCGGACTAGGGAGGAAAGTGCTATCCTTGCGCACGGTGCCGCACAGGCGGTAGCTATAATTGGTCGAGGTACAATAGTGCCCTACATTGGGCGAGACCATCGGACGCTAGTGTGTGCAGCGTAGCAGGAGCACAGTGGCGTGAGGACAGCCACCCAGTGGTGCTGACTCTAACTCTGTATCCCTATAACCACAGACACTACCAAGGGTAGGGGTTTCAAATGAGTCAGTCACCAGATACATGCATCCATCATCATACACACATGAGCATTGGGGTCTATACTAGCGTATGGCCGTGCGGCCATGCGACTCTTTTATAGCAGAATCCTTCTGGGATCTTCCTGATGGTCCAATCCGAGGTGGAGAAGGACCTGAGCATGTGACCTCCGATCTCCAATGAGAGATCGTCCCACGGGCATGCTCAGTGGACCAAAAGGAGGACTTAGTCCCTAGAGTAGCCCGCTGCTGACCAGCCTGCGTTGCTATAGCTGGACCAGAGGTGGCAGCAGCAACCAAACCCACAGAGCTGGTCTTAGCAGAGCACCTGAATTGACGAGTCTGCTGAGCAGCCTCCTCTATGGCCGGAGAGGAATGGGAGACTGCCAAATGCAAGGCCTGGGATTCCTGCTGTGCAGCGATAGGAACCCGACGCCTAACACCTCCAACATGCCAAAACGTTCTTTTCACTAAAGATTCATCAAACACATCAAATATTCATTTTTCCTGCTAAAAAACATTTTTTTTTTCGTTTCATATACATTTATGCCATAGATGTATAATAAGCACTTTGTGTAGTGGCTCAGACATTTTCACAAACCCATGGAGAAAGTCACATACATGCCCTGGATGGCAGCCATGAGCCACCTCACCAGGAGCATTTGGTTCAGTTGGTTCAGGGGAAGTCCTAAAAGAAGATATGTAATAACTGAGATAGGATCAAGTTAAAAATGTATTCCTTGCTCACATATTAATAGCATATGCCATAAATATCCAATAAGAAAAAGGGAATGGAGGGGAAAACAGAACCGCAAATGGAAAGATTGCCACGAATGCTCATGTCTCCAAAGTTACTTCTATGTCAAGTATGCTCAAGAAACTTTCGGAACTGCCATTCATGTGCAGCCTCCTCCCTGTTCCAGGTGGCACAAGATGGGGCCCTGTTCTCGAGAGGTGTGGGCTCTAAAGTCATTGATAGCATATCCAAATGTCCAAGGTGGAAATGTAAGGAAGTGGACCAGACCGGACTATGGGTACCTGCATGCCTGGTCCTCAACTGAAGGGTCTGCATCCTCTGTTTCAGGGGTGAAGCCTGAGGGAGGCGGACCTTCCCCTGCTGCAGGAGGGAAGGAGAGGAGAAATAGAGTTTCCTGCTGACAGAAGGGGGCGGGGAGAGTCCAGAGAGAGCACGCTGACACGGGTATAAGAAGGAAAAGCGCGCACTGCAGAAGGAGTTGGCGCCAAGTAAGTGCAGCGTGCAGAGCAGAGGAGAGAGCGCTCTGCTTCCCCCTCCAGAGAGTGCTGGCCCTGTGACAGGCCGTGCTGCTGCTACCCGGAATAGGAGCTGTGGTGCTGGGGGAATTAGCTGTGCCAGCAGAGTGGAGTGTGCAGAGCTGTGCCAGCAGAGTGGAGTGTGCAGAGCTGTGCCAGCAGAGTGGAGCGTGCGGAGCTAAGCCAGGTGCCGTACACTAGGAGACAGTGAGTACCGCACCCGCTCTGCCCAAGAGTGACCATATACTTGTCACGCGGGGCTTAGGTCAACTAAGGCAGAAATACCCGGGGCCCCTGTGATGTCCCTTTAACTAGGGGAAACCCTGTCTGACCCTCAACCCAGGGTTTTTGCTGAAGGTGCAAATGCCTGAGCCTCCACCCTTTCCTTATCTCCTGCTCAGCCCTAAGCTTAACCCTCCACCCTCCACCCAGTGAGGAGACAAACCACCAAAGCCCCAAACAATAAAGACAGACAGGGAGAACTTAAACTGCACCGCGCCGCATACACACAGGACTATACAGTAATGTGAACAGGGCACAACAAAACACAAATATGGGAAGGCAAGAAGGTAACAAGGATCATACGACACCAGATATGAATCTCTCTCTCTCTCTCCAACACCTCCACTCCAGACCGGAACCACTTGGTATGAAACACAAGCTATAATCGGCGACGCCCATAGGCCAGCTCGACTATTTAAAGACCGTGGGCGTGACCAAACATCCAACCTGATCTTCAGCTAGATTAACCCCCGATAGCCTGAGAAACTCAAGCCGGCGCCACTGAGGCTATAGTGGACGGAGGTGGAACTACCTCTGCCTGCCGGACGCTGTGGTGTGAATAGCGTCCGACATGACAGTACCCCGTCTTCTACGAGGGACCCCAGGGCCCTCAAGACTCATAGGACCCGGCTTGTCCGGATGACGACGGTGAAAAGAACTGACCAGCCGATCTGCATGTATGTCCGAGGCTGGTACCCAAGACCTCTCCTCCGGACCATACCCAAGCCAGTGTACTAAATACTGAAGAGTACGGCGCACTACTCGAGAGTCCACTACCTTGGAGACCTCAAACTCTAAATCGCCATCCACCATGACTGGAGGTGGCATCGGCGTCGTGTCCACAGAGCCTACCACCTTTTTCAATAAAGCCCTGTGAAACACGTTGTGTATCTTGTATACTGCAGGGAGTTCCAACCGATAAGCAACTGGGTTAATGATGGCAGCAATCTTAAAAGGCCCAATAAACCTTGGACCCAATTTTAAAGATGGAATTTTGAGTTTTATATTTTTAGTCGCTAACCACACCCATTCACCCACACACAGGTCCGGACCTGGCACGCGTCTACTGTCAGCCACCCGCTTGTACCTCGCACTCATGCTCAACAAACGCTGTTTCACCCTCCTCCAGACCGATGATAATTGAACTCCTAACTGGTCCTCCTCCGGGACGCCCCCCGAGTCACCCTGACGTAAGGTACAAAATTGAGGATGTTGACCGTAAACACAAAAGAACGGAGACTCTCCCGATGACTCTTGACGGTGATTATTTAACGCGAACTCGGCCAGAGGAAGGAAAGTAGACCACTCCTCTTGGTTGTCGGACACAAAGCATCGTAAATACTGCTCCAGATTTTGGTTCATGCGCTCAGTTTGACCATTTGACTGTGGATGAAACGCCGATGAATGTGACATCTTGATCCCCAAACGTGAGCAAAAAGCTTTCCAAAAGCTCGCAACAAATTGAGTTCCCCTATCAGATACTATGTCCGACGGAACTCCGTGGAGTCTGACCACCTCCTGCACAAACACCTGAACCAACGTCTTAGCATTGGGCAAGGAGGGCAATGAGACAAAATGCGCCATCTTTGAAAATCGGTCAACCACCACCAGGATGACCGTGTTCCCCGCCGAGACTGGCAAGTCAGTGATAAAATCCATGGAGATTTCTGTCCATGGCCTATTAGGTACCCCCAGAGGCTGTAGCGTGCCAGCAGGACGGGCTCGGGGCGACTTGGCCCTGGCGCACGTGATGCAAGCTGCCACGTACGAGACCACGTCCTGCCGGATTTTGGGCCACCAGAAACGACGCGATACCAGCTCCAAGGTGCCCTTAACCCCTTGATGACCAGCCAGTACTGAGTCGTGATGTTCCCTCAACACCTTAAGACGAAGATGAAGGGGTACAAATGATTTGTTGGCGGGAAGTCCTGGCGGTACCTCCTCTTGGGCCTCGGCAATCTCCGCCTCTACCTCAGTCGTGAGAGCCGAAACCACTACACCTTTCTGGAGGATGGGTACCAGCTCTTCCCGAGGTTCTACCCCTGGAAAACACCTGGACAAGACATCCGCCTTGGTGTTTTTAGCCCCGGGACGGTAAGTCACCAGAAAATTGAAACGTGTAAAGAACAATGCCCAGCGAGCCTGCCTAGGAGACAGACGCTTGGCCGACTCAAGATAGAGCAGGTTCTTATGGTCGGTGATGACTGTGACCTGGTGAGCCGCCCCCTCCAAGAAGTGTCGCCATTCCTCAAAAGCCAATTTGATGGCCAACAACTCCCTGTTGCCGATATCATAATTCCGTTCGGCCAGCGACAGCTTCTTGGAGAAGTAGGCGCATGGATGCATATCGCTCAAATATGAGCCCTGTGACAGTACTGCCCCCACTCCCACCTCAGACGCATCAACCTCCACCACAAACGGTTTAGACACGTCCAGTTGCACCAGAATGGGGGCTGAAGCAAAACTGTTCTTCAGACGCTCAAATGCACGTATCGCCACCTCAGACCAGCTAGTCAGATCGGTACCTTTTTTTTGTCATGTCCGTGAGCGGTTTGGCTATAGTAGAAAAGTGTTTTATAAATTTCCTATAATAATTAGCAAACCCAAGGAACCGCTGGAGCGCTTTCAGATTATCAGGCCTTTCCCATTGTAGCACCGCTTGCACCTTAGCGGTGTCCATTTTAAACCCTGCGGCGGACACAATATATCCCAAAAAATGCAACTCCTGAACAAAAAATAAACATTTTTCCAGCTTAGCATAGAGCTTATTCTCACGGAGCAACTGTAACACCTGCCTGACATGCTCTAAATGAATGTCCCGGTCGCTCGAATAAATGAGGATATCATCCAGGTATACAATCACAAATTTCCCCAGGACATGAGCAAACACGTCATTAATAAAATGTTGGAAAACAGCAGGCGCGGTTGTCAACCCAAATGGCATAACCAGGCTCTCAAAATGACCCTCAGGAGTGTTAAAGGCCGTCTTCCACTCATCCCCCTGACGGACCCTTTTGAGGTTATACGCCCCCCTGAGGTCAAGCTTGGAAAACCACTTTGCCCCCGCCACCTGGTTGAACAAATCAGGGATCAAAGGCATCGGGTATGGATCACGGATCGTAATCTGGTTTAACTCCCGGAAATCCAGACACGGCCGTAACCCCCCATCTTTCTTCTTAATGAAGAAAAACCCCGCTGCTACAGGCGAGGACGAAGGCCGGATGTGTCCTTTGCTCAGACTCTCCGCGATGTAGTCTTTCAGAGCTTGTCTCTCTGGACCAGAAATATTAAACATCCTGGCCTTAGGTAATTTGGCCCCGGGTTTTAACCTAATCGCACAGTCATAGGCTCTATGTGGAGGCAGTTCTGAGCAACCCTTCTCAGAGAAAACATCCGCGAAATCCTGCAAAGCCTCCGGAAGGCTGGGCGTCACGGCGGACACACATGTGGCCAAGCAATTGTCCTGGCAAAAACCACTCCATTGGACTATGTCCTGAGTTTTCCAATCAATCACTGGGTTGTGCCTGGACAACCATGGAAAACCCAAGACCATTTGTGCTGGGAGATTACGGAGGACCCTACATGTAACCCACTCCGAATGTAGGACCCCAATGTGGAGTTTCACCTCAGCCACAAACTCCGTAATCTCCCCCTGAGGGAGGGGAGCGGCATTAATGGTAACCACCTGAATAGGATGAGGGAGTTTTTCGATCTTAAACCCGGCAGTGCGTGCAAACTCCTCATCTATGAGATTGGTGGCGGAACCGCTATCCACAAACACAGATATTGGTAGCTCTCTGCCCGCGATAATAACCTTGGCAGGGAGCATACATTGAGATACCATCATGGAGGATATGCATACGCTCAGCTGGGTCTCCTCCATACCCACTGAGCTTAGTAGTTTTCCGCCGGTGTGCCCTTCTTCGGTAGCATAGGACAAGCGTTAACATAATGATTCCTTTTACCACAGTAAAAACATGCTCCGGGCTTCGTGAACCCAGGGACGCAACGCTTAACCTGTGACACCCCCGCAATTTGCATAGGTTCAGTGGGCTCACCTGCAGCAACCACACTTGCACCCCTGCTTTCCCCCAGGGGTAGCGTCTCCTGTGCCCCCTGACGCAAACGGCGATCAATACGTATAACCAAACTCATGGCAGACTCCAACGATGCAGGAGTCTCATACATCAGGAGGGCCTGTTTAACTCTTCCTGAAACCCCATGAATAAACTGACTCCGCAGCGCTGGGTCGTTCCACTGTGTGTCTACTGCCCAACGGCGAAATTCGGAGCAATAGTCTTCCGCCATACGTTCCCCCTGACGGAGGGCGCGGATTTTAGATTCTGCTAGAGCTAATCTGTCGGGATCATCATAAATGAGTCCGAGTGCAGAAAAAACATTATCGACAGAATGAAATGTAGCAGAGTCAGCTGGTAAGGAAAATGCCCATGCTTGGGGGTCCCCACTCAGTAATGATAACACCAGGCCCACCCGCTGAGCCTCATTACCTGGGGAGACCGGGCGCATGCGGAAGTATAACTTGCAGGCCTCCCGAAATATGACAAATTTGCTGTGTTCCCCTGAGAATCGTTCTGGCAGCGGGATCTTCGGCTCTGCACCGACACCTGCAGATGCCGTTTGCACCTTCGCTACTACCAGGCCCTGCTGCTGAACTGCCCCTTTCAACTCGGAGACCTGTAAGGACAGCGCCGCCAACTGGCGGGTTATGGAATCCATGGGATCCATGGACTCCTGAAAAATGTGGGCCGATTATAATGTCACGCGGCTTAGGTCAACTAAGGCAGAAATACCCGGGGCCCCTGTGATGTCCCTTTAACTAGGGGAAACCCTGTCTGACCCTCAACCCAGGGTTTTTGCTGAAGGTGCAAATGCCTGAGCCTCCACCCTTTCCTTATCTCCTGCTCAGCCCTAAGCTTAGCCCTCCACCCTCCACCCAGTGAGGAGACAAACCACCAAAGCCCCAAACAATAAAGACAGACAGGGAGAACTTAAACTGCACCGCGCCGCATACACACAGGACTATACAGTAATGTGAACAGGGCACAACAAAACACAAATATGGGAAGGCAAGAAGGTAACAAGGATCATACGACACCAGATATGAATCTCTCTCTCTCTCTAACACCTCCACTCCAGACCGGAACCACTTGGTATGAAACACAAGCTATAATCGGCGACGCCCATAGGCCAGCACGACTATTTAAAGACTGTGGGCGTGACCAAACATCCAACCTGATCTTCAGCTAGATTAACCCCCGATAGCCTGAGAAACTCAAGCCGGCGCCACTGAGGCTATAGTGGACGGAGGTGGAACTACCTCTGCCTGCCGGACGCTGTGGTGTGAATAGCGTCCGACATGACAATACTCAAAAGAGACCTCCTGCTGAGGACTGAGACAGACCGACAGTACGTGGTGACCGCCCTCTGTATAAACGTGGACCCACCAGTCTCCATGACCGGAGGAGACTCCCTTGACAAGCCTTAGACAGTCACTAGTGCATGCAGGCCGGCGTGCGCAGTGACAGATCTGAGCCCCTGAGTGTAGTAGCTGGACTGACCAAGGAGCATGGCACTGTCCCTGTGGTAAAACGTGTGGACTTGTGACTAATAGTGGTGAGAGTAGATCCCCTGCTCACCACCCAGCATCCTGTTGTTTTCCCGGAGGCTGTTTCTTTATCGTGGACAGAAACTTGAGAGACTGCATGTGCCGCTGTTGTCATTGCCACTGTTGGATTTCTGCCTGTCAGAGACTAAGACGAGATGACCACCGCCGTTGTTACAGGTGCCACCATTGGAACCCTGTACTCCTTCTCAACAGAAGACTACAGTCCGATAAGTTGAACCTCTTTATTACTGAACTCTCGTTTGTCCCTCACATACCCTGCCAACTTTCCAGTTCTGCCCCATTCCTCACCGTCACCCTAAAATCCCTCACTCCCTGCGTGGATTACATCCCCCTGTAAATAAACCTGTTTAACCCTTGCTCTGCCTCCACATGCATGACTGCATCCCGCGTTCCGGCAGGTTATTACAGAAGAATCTCCTTAAAGTTGGGCATAACAATAACAATAACATTTTTTTGATGCCAAATCTTGGCAGCTTTAATAGGATTAGATGTTGAGCTCACGTGAATGGAGACGCTCTCTCTCCTGAGTTGTCCATTCATGGGTAACAGATGGCACAGCTTGGATGTGTTTGAACCATTCTTTCTCCTAAGATAAGTGGTCACCATATATGAATGGTATTATCTTATGTCCATCCTAAAAAATAGCATGTCTTGTTGGGTGACGAGAATGTGAATATTAATGGAAGACGTTGGAATTAGTTGCTGAACCAACTGATCATGTAGTAAACATTCACCTGAAAACATCAACTGTGGAGGTTTTGGATGTCATATTGGGGCATCCTCGACCCTAGACCCCCTCTTTTAGTAGAGCTACTAGAAGGTTTCTGAAGCAGGGTCCCTAGAGATCACTGATCACTGGGCTGATGTAAATCTGAGAAGGAATTGTCAATGAGACATTCTAAGTTTTACGTCATGCTCCTCATTATGAAATGGATTATAGATCGTCAAAACATTTTCACTTAAATAGTTGAACATTATTTAGGACAACAGAATAAAAGTAATTAATTTGCTTTACTTACCTTGGTCATCAGCTTTACTGTATGACTAATTAGATGGTGATTTGTGCTGGCTATCAAATAACAATTGATAGGTATTAGGGGGTGAAGGGCACCAGGCATGAAGATGTTTGGTTAAAGAAAAATAGAGCACAGGAGATCATGGGTGGTAGGTTGGTTCATATTTGGGTAGAAATTATTTTATATATTTTTTAACAAAATTAAAAATTGTAATACTGGTAAATAAAGTCCTATAACTTCCACCTCCTCTAGATCTATAGTTTATATGGAGACCTACAAGCATCTTGGGTGATGAACAATGCAGGTCGGGTCAGGTCGGGTCAGTGAAATGTAGTAGATCTCCCATTTATGTTCTATCAATGGACACCAATCTGACAATTGCACTCATTTGAATAACTCCCTGGTTAGATTGTATGACTCCACGTCCAGCTATTCCTCTCCTGGCAGAAATTGATGGCTTACAAATACATTGGCCCAGAGGTCACAGCCACTGAGCTGACTTTGTTCTATAATGTGATGGAGTCCATTGCATGTGCTGAGTCCTACTGTTTTCACTCACTGAGAACAGATTAGTACATCCTTTGAAGGCAGGGGGAAAGTGACCAAACGGCATTCAGTTTTGAGCCCGGTCATAGAGTGGTGCAAAACCTTTAAAGAATCAATGAAAATGTCAGTATTAGTTGTCTCTACATAGCACAAAGCTTTAAAAATATAACACCAACCTATAAAACTGTCTTAATGAGGAACTGGTCACTTACTGTAAAAATGTAGTTTTTTTTACCTGGTGAAAATGCCGCTCTTCTCCTGAATCTAACGCTGTTTTTCTTTTATTCCCACGCCTCTCCTTTCCTGAGATATGGCCCTCTATTGTGTCACGGTCTTGTTAGGGTCGGCATGCAGTCAATGCTGAGCAAGGACTCACCCACACTGCAGAGGGTCCCGGGGTCAGACACGGCCGGATAGTTCAGGCAAACAGGACCTGGAGAAGCTGAAGTCAGTGAGCAGTGAAGGACCTATGGTCATGTGACTGCGAGGGGGCGGGGCTTAGCGTCCTGCTGCCAGAGATAGGCAAAATACTATACAGGAATACTTAAAGTCAGACAAACCGGGTCATACACAGAGATAACAGTAAAGTACCAGGGATGAGACAGAATGGATAGTCGGGGACAGGCAGTGGTCAAAGCCAAACAGAAATAGAAGGTACCAAGCAGAATCCAACAAGCAGTATCCAGAGAACAGGCCGATTCATACACCAAGTTATCAGGCAAACAAGAACACAGCACAAACACACTCAGGGGTCAACACACTCTGCCAAGGGCGAAAGTATAACTGACGGGGATAGGAGCTTCCTGAGGCTATAAGAAGCCTTCCCAGAACCAGGGAAAGACCACAATAATGAGCCCCAGGTGTGCAGGTAAACCTGCACTGGGATCATAACCTTTAACCACAGAAGTGCCAGTTTCAGCACTGGTTCCAGACATTAACCCCACATGTGCGAGTCAAACCCGCACTGAGATCATGACATATTGTTTGTATATAAATTGTCTTGTTAGCCAACGGGGATTGTTTCTGAAGAAGGCTCCAATAGAGAAGAGCTGAAGACCACGCCAACTTGGTAAGAAGACTGGATTTACATTCAGGGAAGAGAGGGGCATATCTCAGGAACGGAGAGGTGCAGGAACAAAAGAAAAGCAACGACAAATTCAGAAGAACAGAGGCATTTAGAGAAAGTTAAAAAATATATATTAATGGCAAGTGACAGTTCCTCTTTTATGAACTTTGAAATAAAAATGTTATTCCTTACTTGAAGTAAATTCTTGAGTCGGCACGTTTCAGTTTTTTTTTTTAAAATGCAAACAACCATTACAACGACCATTATGATTCCTGATTACAACATGTACATTATTTTGTGCTGTAGCCAGGACCGGCTCCAGGTTTTCCTGGGCCCCAGGCTAAAGAGTCTCAGTGGGCCCCTTTAACACATACCACAATTCATGATACACAGATATAGCAGAGAAATATAGGTACAGTACAATGCCAAAGAGTTCAATTACTTCTTAAATGAATGATATCAATAGGTCAGAAACCAGACAGTATAGTCCTCCATACAGTATTATGGGAGCCACATAGTGCTCCATACAGAATAATGAGCCCCATATATTGCTCCATACAGTATTATGGGCACCACATAGTGTTCCATATAGAATAACTAGCCCCTTATATTGCTCCATACAGTATTATTGGCACCACATAGTGCTCCACACAGGATGTGATGGACTCCATATATGCTCCATACAGAATGGGCCCCAAATAATTCTCCATACAGTATATGATGGGCCCCATATATTGCTCAAAGCAGAATGGGCCCCATGTAATGCTCCGGTATATGATGGGCCCCATATGATGTTCTAGTATATAATGGGTCCCATATAATGCTCCAGTATATGATGAGCCCCATATAATGCTCCTGTATATGATGGGTCCCATATGATTGATACCCCATATATAATGGGACTCATATGATGCCCCATATATAATTTGGCCCCATAAGATGCACCATATATAATGGGCCCCATATACTGCTCCATATGTAATTAGCCCCATAAGATCCTCCATATGTGTAATTGGTGTAATTGACCCCATATACTGCTCCATACGTAATGGACTCCATAAGATTCTCCATATATACTCACCTCTCCTCGCTGTACTGCTGCTCTGCTCCATATTCCTTGGTGTCTTCCGGCTCTCTGCACTGTGACTGCTCAAGCAGAGGACGCACACTAATCACATCATCATACCCTCTAACCTGAACGTCGCAGTCAGAGGATGGAAGAAGCCGCAATTCAGGAACAGGGAGAGATGAATATTGCAAGAACAGGGGCTCAGAGCAAGCGGTGGGGGGACCCACTCATGGGTTCCGACACTGTCATCGGGCCACCGTAGTGTGCCAGTGCCCCCCTGACGGCGAGTGGGCCAAGTATTACAGGAAACACTTGACCTCTGTAATTGCAAACAAAGGTTTCTGTACCAAATATTAAGTTCTGTGTTTCTATTGTATCAAATACTTATTTCATGCAATAAAATGCAAATTAATTATGTAATAATCATGCAATGTGATTTTCTGTGTTTTAAAGATCCTGTCTCTCACAGGTGAAGTGTACCTACGATAATAATTACAGACCTCTCCGTTCTTTGTAGGTGGGAAAACTTGCAAAATCGGCAGTGTATCAAATATTTATTTTCCCCATTATGTGTCCTGTTTAAATTAGACCCCGCTTTTGTAAGATATAAGCAGTAGGAAGCTGTCAGATCCACCATGATGTCTTAGGCCTCGTTTACAAAGTATTGCTATGTTATAAAGCCGTTCTGTGCATTGCCTTCATCAAACACTGTGTTGTTTCTGCTGCAAAAATAAAGCTTTAAATCTGATTTAGTTGTTTTGACACATTTTCTGGTGCTTTTTTTAATGCTGTTTTGTGCGTGGAGCAGTTTGGTTTTTTTTGTTTCAATTCTTTTAGTGATGAGAACTGCAGTGTTTTTTTTTTTTTCAGCAGAACTAAGTAAAAAAAATGAACACATTGCACTCCATGTGTCATCCCTGTGTCCGTCTTTTACATCCATTTGTTCTTACACATCAGAAATAAGTAAAGTGTACAGTACAAGGCCAAAGCTGTTTCCTATCTTAATAATGGCAATGTGGGCGTAAAAATCGGAGGCTCTGTGCTTCTTCTGCAATTTTTTTTTTTCACATGGACAGCGAAGAAGCTGAACAACTCAATTGAAGAAGATTGGTCCAAATACTTTCTCTGTAATGTCAGATTTTTTTTTCCCATTGACAGCACTTAGACCAAAATATGGGCCATGTCCATGAAGCCTCATGAATCGGAAGCTTATTTATTGAGTATTTGAAGTGTTTTTTTTTTTTTTACTATTAAGACATAAAGGAGTATTCCCATCTCCAAGATCCTATCCCAAAATGTAGAAGGTGTAATAATAATATTAGCAAATACCTCAAATTAGAAATGTAGTATAGTTCTTCTGATTCGCTATGTCGCTTACCCCTTGTGCAGGTCATTACAGTAAAGATATCCATGGTTGCAAACACTAACAACTAACTGTCACTCTATGAGTGGTCATAACAATGGATACATAAGCTACGGCAATGCCCTGCACATGGGGTATTAGCTAATCAGAAGAACTATACTACATTTCTAACTAGTGGTATTTTCTATTATTAGTATTACTACATCTACTACATATTGGGATAGAATCTTGGACATGGGAATACGTCTTGAATGGTTGAAAAAAAAAGTGACAGTTTACATGCTTCAAGGAAAAACAACGGATAAGAAAAAAAAGAAACCTGAGAAAAAATGTGTGAGAAATGAATATGTGAATGTAGCCTGAGGGTAATTGCCCACAACCATAATTAGATGTGTGCGACCTTGGGGTGTTTTTCGGGAGGAAGATGCTTCAGGGCCAGGACGTGAGGTTGTCTTTTTCCTGGAAGCACCTTTTTTTGGCTTTTTCTCAGTTGTTCATTGCTATGTCTTAGGCCAACTGAAGAATGTTCAGGTCACTTCTTTTAACCACTTGGCATCTCTGGAAGCCTGAAAGGGGTTAAAACAAGCTCAAAAGACTGAACATATGAACAGCAAGTTGTTTTTACATTGCAATGCGCGTGTTCAATCTTTAATGCTTTTTCAGGTGGTTTGCAGATTGTATCCTCCTGAAAAAGACATCATCTAACCTTAACCTTAATACCTGTGACGGATATCTCAAACTGAAAAATTCCACTCATTGGGATCTCTAAAGTACATTTCCGATCATCTTTAATAAACTCGTCTGCTCCCTAATATATTAATATTCTCACACAATCTTTGTTTCATATGGCAACCAATCAACACTTGCCGTTTATTTCCCATAATGCACTTGTAAAGTGAATCATAACCCCTGGCTAAGCTGCGAAACATTTTCAGTAACATTTTTGGTGTGTAAACCCTATGATTTTTTATTTTAGCGCAGCGTCAGCTCCCTACATATGAAGCAGTTGGAATTAATATAAACTTCCTTTGTGGTACGGTAGGATGCAAATGGTAAGATCCCTTTAAGCCCTGCCGCAGACAACTGTTGAGGGGCAGAAAATGAGTCGCCATTTAAAAGCCTATTAGGAACAAAGGATCGAATTTTTAATGAATGCTAAATGTTAATGGGGAATAAAGAGTTATTACAGGCCGAGAAGGACACATTTTGAATTTTTTTTATATATATATATATATAATCATTATGTCAGGATCCTGTGCTCCCTGCCAAATTTTTTGGAAGACCTTAGAGAGTAATAAACTATGCCAAACTCCCCCCCCCCCCCACCAAAAAAAGAAAGAAAAACCATGAAGGGAAGAAAAACACTGCCCACAGATGTTGTAATGATATGAGATAATTTTCGGGAGTGAATGGGGTGAAAAGGCTGGATTCGTAAGAAAAGGGAATACCTACGGAGGTCTTTTCTGCAAGTAATACCATGACTTCATTACCATGTCAATTCTGGGAAAAGGTCCTGATTTAACACAGCAGTTGGCTGGATCCATATGGAGTCGATGAGACCCTCAATGAATAGTGAATTGAAAAAACTGCTGGAATCTGGTTTCCACTTTGTTCTCGAGATGACCAGTGTAAAAGACCCAGGAGCGATCCTGCACAGATGGCCTCAAGTGGTACAAACTGGCAGGCTTTACTTTGCTTTTAATCTTGCCTGGATGTGTTATTTTTTTTTTCTGTCAAACCACTTTTTGTTGCCGCTCTGAAAAACACATGATGCGTAACTTTTCTCTTTAAAGCGGAGGCAACTTTAGACCGAAGTCCAAATTTCAGATTATTTGCAGAGTGTCTTACAATCAAAACTATTAATGAACATTTCATTTCCATCACAAATACCAAAAATAATATTAATAATAGTAATCATGGCCAGAGTGCCCCCTTATTCATAATAATAATGGCCAGAGTGGCCACTAATAATAATAATAATAATAATAGTAATGGACAGAGTGCCACAACTTATTTAATAATAATAATAATAATAATAATAATGGCCAGAGTGCCCCCTTAATCATAATAATACAAATGGCTAGAATGGCCACTTATAATAATAATAATAATGGACAGAGTGCCCTCTGAGTTATTTTTTTACAAGTATTAATGACATAGAAAATTTTTTTGAAATCCATATTCACCTGATTTTAATTCTCCATCCCCACAGCAGTCCTCTTCTGCACAATAAGTGGCCAAGCCCAGGCGGCACAATGCGGTGACGTCAATGTGGCGCTTGCACTGGGACGTTGGTGTCTCGTGTAACAAGGCACAGGGTGGCCATTCCTAGGGCCTTGGCTCCTTGCACTACGCAGAATGTAACTGTGGTCACGTCCTGTGGACACTCCCCTGTGATGCCCATGTGGACCCCACCATGTGAGGGAGCCCATAGTGACCGGCTCCCTGCTAGCTAATAGCTAAACTACTGGCTATCTCACCCATTTTGGTCCACAACTCTGCAAACTTGGTGGAATTGTTTCCAAAGAATTATGATAGTCCTGTTAAATTTTGGGACCGTTGACCCAACCTGACACATATGTGACAGAATTATTTGTAGCTTGTAATTCTGGAGCCATCAGCATGGAGTAACTGGGATATCTAGAAGGACAAGTTTTAGGTTAGATACACCTGGCCAGGTAGGTACGGAGGTCTTCCTTTTGCGCTGTCCTCCCTTTTTCCTTGCTGCCTAATAGCTTATCCTCCTGCTGCTCTCTTTCTCTCTTTAAAAAACAAACCGTTGCTCCCATGGAAGGCAGCTTGAGCCTATCACAGGTGACGCTCCTTTGTGTCGGCTCCAGGCTCTGGTAAGCTGCTGTGCCTCCGGGTATTAGATTGGGCCAGGAGATCTGAAGTCCCCTGCCCTCCGGATTTAGCTGCCGGGACTTCAGGGATATATGGCATGGATAAAGGCATTATGGTGACTGCGGCCGCGCCCGCCTCTGGGTCCTCTCCTAGATTGGGCATCTCCTTCCCGGGCATCTCCTTCCCTCCAGATTTAGCTGCCGGAACTTCAGTACCCGTGCAACCATGGACTCCGGTATCTGGTTCCTAGCGCTCAGCTCTGGGGCAAGTGTAATCACAGCTCCGCATTCTCTCTCCTATCTATCTATCTACCCCATATCTCTATCATCTATCTATTTATCTATCTTTCTATCTATCCACCTATCATCTATCGCTCTGTCATATCTATCTATATATCTATCACATATCTATCTACCTAGCTATCCCATATCTATCTATCTATCTATCTATCTCTCTATCTATCCCATATCTATCTATCTAACTATCTATCCCATATCTATCTGTCTATCTATCTATCTATCTATCTATCTTTCTATCCCATATCTATGTATCTATCTATCTTTCCCATATCTATGTATCTATCTATCTATTTATCCCATATCTATCTATCTATCTATCTATCTATCTATCTATCTGTCTATCTATCCCATATATACAATCTCTGCTACTGCTACAATCCCTGCTTGCTGTCATCTAGTGCAACATTTCCTTTAATGGTATATAACAGTGCCTACTGAATGTTTGCTAAATTCATTTGTTGCATTGAACTCAATACTTACTGCTGTATATCCATGTTGGGGCCAGTAGAGATGTTATCAGGTGTAAGGTATTACTAGCATATGGATGCAGCCAGGCCCTGTGCCTTTGATCGTGTAACCTCCCCTGGTGCGCTAGGCAATTGGTAATTTATCCCAAATCAGTTCCCACAATCCCTCTCACCTGATCCTCTACTCAGTCCTATATATTCAGATGCCTCCTAAGGGGGGCACGTGTGCGGGGTCAGGCATGTGACTCCCTGCAGCATAAGTATCACTGCAGCAAAAGTATCATGAAGATGCAGTTATTACAACGGCAGTTAGTCATGGCAGGAGTCGGGATCCCACACTATGTACCTGTCTCTTTTGGGTATGTCTGCTAAGTAAGCACTTCTTATTACTTGGATCTAGCTTTTCTATTAACCTTTCAACTCCTTCCTCCTGTTTACATATGCCCTTACAGTGTTTGCTCCTTTAATCCTCACTCTCCTTCGCTATCCCCAAACCCCAGCACCCTCTAACGAAATAGTCATCTCCCCTTCCCTTCCCTCTTTCCTCCCTACCTGACCTCCTCTGCTGAACTGCTCCTAAACCTCAAATCTGTCCTAATGAAACCTAAAACAAGCTGCCCACTCTCCTCCCATCTGCTCTCCCTTTCTCTGCTTCTCCTCACTGCTGGTGACATATTTCCCAATCCTGGACCCCCACAGCTCATACTCCTCATTACTACCCCTTCCTACTGCTCCCTATCTAATAATAATAATAATAATAATAATAATAATAATCTTTATTTATATAGCGCCAACATATTCCGCAGCGCTTTACAGTTGAACAGTTTCAAACACAACAGTCATAAGTAACAACGTTAACAATACAATAATTAAAGCGAAATAAGACGACCCTGCTCGTGGAGCTTACAATCTACAATGAGGTGGGGGAGATACAAAGCACAGGTTTGTATTTGTAATGATGTATTTACAATGACGGTCCAGCCATCTTCAGGGGGTGGGGGTTAGATGGAGATAGTGAAGGGGCTACACACACACAAACATGACTTTGATTACTGAATGTGATAGGCCGCTCTGAACAAATGTGTTTTGAGCGAGCGCCTAAAACTATGCAAATTGTGGATGGTCCTAATATCTTGGGGTAGAGCATTCCAGAGGATTGGCGCAGCACGGGAGAAGTCTTGGAGTCGGGAGTGGGAGGTACGGATTAGGGCAGAGGTTAGTCGAAAGTCATTTGCAGAGCGCAGCGGTCGGTTAGGCCGATAGACAGAAATGAGGGAGGAGATGTAAGGGGGTGCCGCACTGTGGAGAGCTTTGTGGGTGAGAACAAGTACTTTGAATTGTACCCTGTAATGAATTGGCAGCCAGTGTAATGACTGGCGAAGAGCGGACACGTCTGAGTAACGATTAGCCAGATGGACAACCATAAAAACTACCGCAATTTTTCCAACTTAAAAACCCGTGCCATTGACACCCAACCCCCTGCTCCCTCTCTCTGGAGCACTTTGGAATGCCTGCTCCATCTGCAATAAGCTTCATGTGATTCATGACCTCTTTCTCTCTCACAATCTTGCCTTTCTCGGCCTCACAGAAACCTGGATGACACCCTCTGACACCGCCTCCCCTGCTGCGCTGTGTTACGGCAGCCTCCACTTTACCCACACTCCTCGCCCTGACAACAGACAAGGTGGAGGAGTGGGTCTTCTCCTTTCTTCCAACTGTACCTTTAACCCATTCCCACCTCTTCCCTACCTAATCCTCCCATCTTTTGAAGTCCACTCTGTCTGCATCTACTCTCCCTCCAACCTCCAAGTGGCCATCATATACCGACCTCCAGGCCCGACCACTGCCTTCTTTGACAATTTCTCTACCTGGCTTCTTCACTTTCTTTCAACTGACATCCCCACTATCATCATGGGTGACTTCAACATCCGCACTGATACCCTTCAGTCAGCAGCCTCCAAACTCCTGTCCCTTACTTCATCCTTTGGACTTACTCAGTGGTCCTCCTCAGCCACCCACACAGATGGACACACATTAGACCTGGTCTTCACCCGTCTCTGCTCCCTATCTAACTTCACCACCTCCCCACTCCCTCTGTCTGACCACCATCTACTCACTTTCTCATCCCTGTCCTCCTCTCCTAGCACCCGTGTCCAGCAACATGTGCACCCCCACAGAAACCTTGCACACCTAGACACCTACGCGCTCTCTGACTCTATTCTACCACTGGCATCCATATCCTCACTCCAAGACACAGACAGTGCCACTGCTTTCTACAATGCCACTCTCGCATCAGCTATTGACACAGTCGCCCCTCTCATTCATGGCAAAATGCGACGTACCAACAGACAACCCTGGCACAATAACACCACTAAAAAGCTCCGGCAAGTGTCCAGGGCTGCAGAGCGGTGTTGGAAGAAAACAAATTCGCAAGATGACTTCACTGCATTCAAACAGGCAATACTCGCTTTCAAATCTGTCCTCACCTCTGCAAAACAGGCCTACTTCACAACCCTCGTATCTTCCCTATCCTACAATCCCAAACAGTTATTCAAAACTTTCAACTTCCTCCTCCGCCCACCACTGCCCCCTCCAACCTCTCTCATCTCTGCTGTGGACTTGGCCACACACTTCAAAAATAAGATCAACCAAACAAGGCATAGTTCAACCACCACAACCCCTTTGTATACCAGACCAATGCCCAAACCCCATAACCTCCCTCTCCAACATCACTGAAGGGGAGCTTAATTGCCTCTTCTCCAAATCGCACCTCACAACCTGTGCGCTTGACCCCATCCCATCCCACCTCCTCCCCAACCTCACCACCAGACTTATCCTATCCCTAACCCACCTCTTCAACCTATCGCTAATGTCTGGTACCTTCCCTTCTGCTTTTAAACATGCCACAATCACGCCTATCCTTAAAAAGCCAACCCTCAAACCAACCGCTATGTCCAGCTATCGCCCAATATCACTGCTTCCATTCGCTTCCAAACTCCTGGAGCTGCACGTCCATGCTGAGCTTTCCTCCCACCTCTCATCTAACTTGCTTTTTGACAATCTACAATCTGGTTTCCACCCCCATCACTCCACTGAGACAGCCCTGACCAAAGTTACTAACGACCTACTTACTGCCAAAGCAAACGGACAATACTCTATACTCCTGCTTCTAGACCTGTCCTCTGCATTCGACACAGTTGACCACTGCCTCCTACTACAGATCCTCTTCTCCTTTGGCATCAAAGACCTCGCCCTATCCTGGATCTCCTCATACTTTTCAAACCACACATTCAGCGTCTCCCACTCCCACACTACCTCCTCATCCCACCCTCTCTCTATTGGAGTCCCCCAAGGCTCTGTTCTAGGTCCCCTACTCTTCTCAATTTATACCCTTGGCCTGGGTCAACTCATAAAGTCCCATGGATTCCAGTACCACCTTTATGCTGACGACACTGAGATCTATCTCTCTGGCCCAGACGTCACCTCTCTGCTGTCCAGAATCCCGGAGTGTCTATCAGCCATATCCTCCTTCCTCTCCTCTTGCTTCCTCAAGCTCAATGTGGTCAAATCTGAACTCATCATCTTTCCTCCATCTCACAGATCTTCCTTACATGACCTATCTATCACAATTAATGACATCACACTTTCCCCAGTACTGGAAGTCGGCTGCCTCGGAGTAACCCTTGACTCTACCCTGTCCTCCAAACCGCACATCCAAGCTCTTTCTACCTCCTGTCACCTGCAGCTCTAAAACATTTCCAGAATCTGTCCTTTCCTCAACCCTCAATCTACTAAAATGCTTATGGACGCCCTCATCATCTCCCGCCTCGACTACTGCAACATCCTTTCCTGTGGTCTCCCTGCCCACCCCTTCGCACCTCTCCAGTCCATCCTTAACTCTGCTGCCTGACTAATTCATCTCTTTCCTTGCTACTCCTCCGCTTCTCCCCTCTGCAAATCT
Organism: Dendrobates tinctorius; assembly: GCF_039654945.1. Classification (NCBI taxonomy): domain Eukaryota; kingdom Metazoa; phylum Chordata; class Amphibia; order Anura; family Dendrobatidae; genus Dendrobates; species Dendrobates tinctorius. The sequence continues at coordinate 12,971,729 of NW_027361689.1, read as the reverse complement.
CTTCACTGGCTTCCATTCCCTCAGCGTATCCAGTTCAAATTACTAATACTGACCTACAAGGCCATCTATAACCTGTCTCCCCCATATGTCTCTGAACTAAACTCCCGATACCTTCCCTCACGTAATCTCCTGTCATCCCAAGACCTTCTTCTCTCCTCCACACTTATTCACTCCTCACCCAGCGCCTCCAAGACTTCTCCCGAATAGCCCCCATCCTCTGGAATTCTTTTCCCCAACATGTCCGACTATCAACCACATTCGGATCCTTCAGACGGAACCTGAAAACCCACCTCTTCAAGAAAACCTACAGCCTGCAATGACCCCGCTGCCTCCTCACCACTACCGGAGATATCACCTCAACCAACACCGGAACTGCTGAAACCCACCAACCTACTGTCTCCTTCCCCACCATCCTGTAGCATGTAAGCAGGGTACTCTCCCCTCTGTATCAGTCTGTCACTGTAATTTGTTTGCTGTAAGTGATGTCTGTAATTTGTATGTAACCCCTTCTTATGTACAGCACCATGGAATAAATGGTGCTATATAAAAAATAATAATAATAATTATCTATCTATCCCATATCTATGTATCTATCTATCTATCTATCTATCTATCTATCTATCTATCTATCCCATATCTATGTATTTTTCTATCTATCTATCTATCTATCTATCTATCTATCCCATATCTATCTATCTATCTATCTATCTATCTATCTATCTATCTATCTATCTATCTATCTCATATCTATCTTCCTATCATCTATCTATCCCATATCTATCTATCTTATATCTCATTTCCTTTCAGCGCTCTCGCCCTATAGCACGGACCCTTTTCCTTTTGGAGCTCTCGCCCCATAGCATGGACTCTTTTCTTTTGGAAGCTCTCTCCCCATAGTACGGACCCTTTTCCTTTCAGAGCTCTCGCCCCATAGCATGGACCCTTTTCCTTTCGGAGCTCTCGCCCCATAGCACAGACCCTTTTCCTTTCGGAGCTCTCGACCCATAGCACGGACCCTTTTCCTTTCCGAGCTCTCGCCCCATAACATGGACACTTTTCCTTTCGGAGCTCTCGCCCCATAGCATGGACCCTTTTCCTCTAGGAGCTCTCGTCCCATAGCACGGACCCTTTTCCTTTCGGCTCTCTCACCCTGCGTCGGGGAACGATGCCCATCGGAATGATCGCGGCCTCCAGCGGAGAGGTACAGATTCCAGCACTGGGCTCATTGTGGGAATGGCGGGATGTTTACTCTTCCACATTCATGTGTAAACACTGAGGTTACGCGTCTTTCTGTGCAAGATGCAGGAGAATCCTCACAAGTGCCAATACAGTAAATCAAAAGGCTCGCTGGCATTATCTGCCTTCCTTTCTGGCTTTAAAAGTTAGAACAGATGTCACCAGAGAGGACAAAATGGATTTCACCCATCCAGAGTGGCCTTTCTTAGCATCACTATTATGAAGCTCCTTGAAATGCTAATGAACACAGTTTGTGTTGCTGGGACTGCATAGAAATGGTGGGAAACAGCTCCAATCCCAACAAAACCCTTTGTTATTAATCAAGAAAATCTGCTCTTCTGAAGCAGCCGGGCACTTGAGACGGTCCTGCCACTCGCAATGCTGCGATCTCTATAGTGATCACCAATGAACAAAAATGCCATAAAACTCCTTGGCGGGCAGTGTGGGAGATGGCGCACATTGCTGACTGTGGGTCTTGCTCACCCGTTACTGGGGGCTTTATGTCCCTCCAGAATGTACAGTGGAAAAAAAAAAAAAAAGTTGAGCAAAAACTTTTTCATGAACTTCTCACTTTTTAATGGTCTTGTTCTGTTTATGTAAGGGATTAACCTCTTAGGCGCTGAGCGCCTGCCAATAACTTTAGATTTATTAGGAGACTGTAAAAAGTGAAATAATAATACGAGCCCCCCTGCTCCGCACACCTGGATCTCGGCATCGCGTCACTGAGGAGTGCGGGGAACCCCGACCTCAATGGCTCCGTTCCCATGATTGTAAAATGCGATCTGACGCAGCAGTGCGGGACAATAACTGGGGTGTTGAGTTTTATGAACAAACCTTTGGCCTCGCGTCGCAGTTATGAATTACCAGGTAAAGTGCATGGGTCGCGGTGCTTTCTATAGAAAGACGGAGCAAAGTTTACAAAGTTTTGTGTGGTAATTAAAATAGCAATTTCCTAGTATTCGTGTTTTTGCTGATGAGCTCCCGCTACCTGTAGGAAGAGTTAGTTATATACCTGTAGACTGGTGGTCCACTACCTGTTGCTTGTATTCCAGTGGTCGGGCTGTAGCAACCATAGGCACGCGGGATGCACTGACAAGACGGGAGCCAGAGTAAGCTTTAACTGTTACCTTTATATAGACATATATGTATTTCCCCATATAGTGCTATCTTGAGTAACCAGCAAACTAACAAACGTTATCCTCGCAGGGATCAGAACAACAATACACAGGTAACACACTAATAACTGCCCTGTTAGAACCGGTCCCTATAAGGCCGCGGCGTGGCCAACTATGGGTCCAGGAACTATGATTGTACAACTACAGCGTGTGACATCCTCCTCTGACATCCGGCAGAGTGGTGACCGATGTCTATTCGACGTCTCAGCCGCTGGGCCCAGCCGACGATGAGCTGTCACAGGCTTCTGGCGTTCTCTGCGTGGCGCCTCCCGGCGATGGTGATGTGGTGATGGTCCGGAGTGTGTAGGCCCCTGCCACGGGCTGGTGTCAAACGAGTTGGCCGGCGGCGGCCGCGGATGGCAGCAGGTAGGCCACAGCCGTGGACTGGAGTCGGACAGAGGGGGCCGTGGGCGACCGCAGATAGGTCGCAACCGCGGACTGGAGTTGGACAGAGGCGGCCATGGGCGACCGCGAATAGGCCGCGACCGCATACTGGAGTGGGGCAGTGGCCACGGACTGGAGTGACAGGAGCGGGTGAACGGTCGTTTGGTCGGGGTCCCCCTCCTGGAACGCCAGGGGCTGTCTCCCTCCTGGCAGTCATGGATTTCCCTCCGTCCTCTCTGGCTGTCGCTCACTTCCTCGGGCACTGGCTCTCTGGCGCTGCCTAGACCTCCTGCTCCTTCTCTCCTGCTCTGTCGAGAGCCCTCTGCTGGCGTCCTCAGCTCCTTTTATATTGGCTCCGCCCCAATCCTTCTGGAACTGTCTCTGGTTTGCTCTCTCAATATGTCCCCTGGAAATAGTCTCCCTGGGATCCTTAGTGACAGTCCCCTTGGTTCCGGTCCGGCTACACAGCAGGGACTCTCCCTCCTACACTCCCCCATCCTGTATGCTCGCCAGTCCTCAGGCGAGGGCATAGAGGGACTTGGGCCTGCTTTTTGATGCAAAAGTCTGTTTTGCCACACAAACTGGTCCTGTTTGTAGCGTTCGGGGGGTTTGCCAGCTGTAGACCGCTCGGAGCGGCGTGGTTCAACTATGGTGGTCTTCTGGGGTGGTGGAAGGTGGTGATTCGACTGGGGTTGCTGGGTCGACTGGGACTGTTGGGGTATTGGCTCTTGAAGTGTCCGTTTGTACCGCCGGAGAGTCTTCCTTGTAATCCTCATTCCACACTGCCGGCGGGGGTTCTGGGACCTGAGGAGGGGCCTCGGGTCATTAAGGGTCCGTGGAAGCGCAGGGCCGCAAAACATATTGCGGTGCACAGTTCGGGTAGGGTGGTCCCCTTCTTGCTCAGTTTGTATCTGGGCTTATTCGGCGCAGTACTCGATAAGGACTTTCTTCCCAGCGGTGCCCTAATTTGTTTTGGGGCCGCTGATCTCGTTCGAGTACATGATCCCATGCCTGGAATTCGGTGAGTTGGGACGGAGTCTTACCTGGGTGTTCCAGGTCCTGAAGTTTTGTGTGGACGATTCGGTGCAGGGTTTGCAGCCGATACCTGTGGTTCCGGACCCACGAGGAGACTCCCGACCATGGTAGTTCTTCCGGGTTTAACTCCACCTCGGTGATTCCTTTGCCCTCCGGGCCGAACAGTAGCGAGTACGGGGTATAGCTGGTGACTCGGTGTACCCAGTTGTTATAGACCCAGACCAGTTCGGGGATGTATTCGGGCCAGCGGGCTTTCCGGTCGCTCTCCAGGATGCATAGCATCTGAATTAATGTCCTTGGGGATGGTACAGCGTCGTTTGGGATTTATCGATCCCGTATAAGCGATGTAATTTTTCCGTTACCTTTCCCAGAGAGCACGCACCCTGGTCTGAATGAATCCGCTGGGGGCAGCCATACACTTGAATAAAGTTCTTACAGATCACATAGGCGGCCGATTCTGCTGTCTGATCTCGAGTAGGGGTCACCACGGCGAATTTGGTTAAATGGTCTACCATGACTAGGCAATGCTCCTACCCCAGGTGAGCAGGTCCAATGGTTTAATAGTCTATCATTAAGAGCTCGAGGGGTGCTGCTATTACTGTTGTTTGCACTGGGACCTGTTGCTCAGATGGTTTAGTTAATTTGCACAGGTGGCATACATGGCAAACTTATTCCACTGCGGCTTGCAAACGGAGGTGATAGGCTATTTGATGTAGTCACTGGAAAGTCTTTTGTGCCCCGAAATGAGCCCCTTTTTCGTGGGCCTCGTGAGCAAGTTCAGTGAGCCGAGCTCCCGGAATCACGACCTGCCAGGCAGTCGTCGATGTTGTGCACAGCAGTGTCTTACGGTACAATAGTCCTCCTTTGATAACCAATTTTTCCCACTGGCGTAACATTAGCAGAGTGTCTCGAGTCAATGTCTTTCTTTGGGTGTCGCTGGGTAGCTGTTTCGTGGCCACCCATTGACGCAGGGGCCCTATCTCTCCATCTTCTTGTTGTTGTATCTATTTGTCTCGGGATTGTTTTAGCATGCCCCTAGCGTGCCCTGTGTGGGATTGCTCCCGGATTACAGCCTTGATTCCGGCAGGAGCCAGAGCGAACAGCGTCTCCTCTCCTTCCAGCTCGTCGTCTTGGCTTTGCCCAGGGGTTGCACGTCGAATTCTGGAGAGGATGTCGACATGTACATTTTCCGCTCCCCTTTTGTAGATAATCTTATATTTGAATTTGGCCATACGGGCCACCTACCACTGTTCGAGGGCCCCCGATTTGGCATTGTCGAGGTGGGCCAGCGGGTTGTTGTCAGTCCATACCACCACCTCAGAGCCTGCCAGGTACTCCACGAATCGCTCCGTCATAACCCACACTACCGCGAGGAGCTCGTGTTTAAAGGAACTGTAATTGTCAGGATTGCGTTCAGAGTCGTGGAGTGATCGGCTACCATAAGCGATCACCCTTTCCCAGCCATCTTGGACTTGGGACAATACAGCTCCCAGCCTGTGTAAGCTCCCGTCGGTGTGCAGTATGAACGGTTGCGAGAAATCCACGTAGGCTAACACTGGGGCTTCGGAGAGTGCGGTTTTGAGATCTTGAAAGGCCTCTTCCTGCGGTTCTCGCCACTGGGTTTTCCAGCCATTGGTCCTGGCAGGGACCCCTTTCAACTGGTCCTGTAAGGCTCGGGCCCGGCGGGCGAAGTTTTTTACGAAGCGACAGTAATATTCGGCTAACCCCAGAAAAGCTTGTACGTCCTTTACCATCTCGGGAGTAGGCCACCCCTGTATCGCGGCGACCTTCTCCATGGAGGGTCTGACTTCCTCGGCTGAGACGGTGTGCCCTAGGTATTCGATCTGCGTACGGAACAGGTGGCATTTCTGGGGTTTTACCTTCAACCCGTAGTTTTGCAGCCGGCCAAGCACCTGCCCCAACAGCTGCAAGTGGTCTTCAAACATGGCAGCATAGATGATGATATCGTCTAGGTATATCAAGGTGGCCTCGAAGTTGAGATCTCCTAGACATCGCTCCATTAGCCGTTGGAAGGTCCCGAGGGCGTTGGCTAGTCCGAACGGCATACGATTAAATTCGAACAGGCCCATGGGTAGAATGAACGCGGTCTTGGCACGGTCTTCCTCCAACATTGGCACTTGCCAATACCCGCTGTCCAGATCTAAAGTAGAAAAATATGTAGCCTTCCCCAGGGCTGGTAGGGACTCCTCTATACGGGGCAGTGGGTATGAGTCTTTGATGGTACAGGCGTTCAACTTTTGGTAATCCACACAGAACCGCAAGGTACCATCTTTCTTTCGGACCAACACAATGGGGGCTGCCCAAGGACTCTGGCTTTCTTGGATAACCCCTTTCTGCAGCATTTGGCCCAGCAGTGCTTTTACTTTTTGGTACAGCCGCGGCGGGATCTGCCGATATCGCTCTCTGATAGGGGCCGTCTCTTCGGTGGCAATGCCGTGCGTGATGGCCGTAGTGCATCCGAAGTCGTCTTCATGGTTAGCGAAGACCTCATGATACTGGCCCAGGAGTGCTTCTACTTGCTGTATTTGGGCCGGGGTTAGGCTAGAAAGTTCTGCCCACATTTTTTCTAGGATAGCTCGGCCCTTCTCTCCGGGCAAGGTCCCGGCGGTCTGGATGTAACGAATAGTCATAGAATCATAGAATCATAGAATCATAGAATCGTAGAGTTGGAAGGGACCTCCTGGGCCATCTGGTCCAACCCCCTGCTCAAAGCAGGATTCGCTAAATCATCCCAGTCAGATGTCTGTCCAGCCTCTGTTTGAAGACTTCCATTGAAGGAGAACTCACCACTTCTCGTGGCAGCCTGTTACACTCATTGATCACTCTAACTGTCAAAAAGTTTTTTCTAATATCTAATCTGTGTCTCCTCCCATTCAGTTTCATCCCATTGCTTCTAGTCTTTCCTTGTGCAAATGAGAATAAAGTTGATCCTTCTACAATGTGACAGCCCTTTAGATATTTGTAGACAGCTATTAAGTCTCCTCTCAGTCTTCTCTTTTGCAAACTAAACATTCCCAAATCCTGCAACCTTTCCTCATAAGACAGGGTTTGCAGACCGGTCACCATTCTGGTCGCTCTTTTCTGAACTTGCTCCAGTTTGTTGATGTCTTTTTTAAAATGTGGTGCCCAAAACTGGACACAATATTCCAGATGAGGTCTGACCAAAGAGGAGTAGAGGGAAATAATGACTTCACGTGATCTAGACTGTATGCTTCTGTTAATACATCCTAGAATTGCATTTGCCTTTTTTGCTGCTGCATCACACTGTTGACTCATATTCAGTCTGTGATCTATTAGTATACCCAAGTCTTTTTCACATGTGCTGTCACTTAGCCCTATTCCTCCCATTCTATATATGTTTTTTCCATTTTTATTGCCCAGATGTAGTACTTTGCATTTCTCCCTGTTAAAAACCATTCTGTTAGTTGCTGCCCACTTCTCCAGTTTATTTAAATCTTTTTGAATCCTCTCTCTCTCTTCTCTAGTATTAGCTATCCCTCCTAGCTTTGTGTCATCAGCAAATTTAATCAGTTTACCCTCAATTCCTTCATCTAAATCGTTGATAAAGATGTTGAACAATACAGGGCCCAGGACAGAGCCCTGTGGTACCCCACTTGAGACATTCTTCCAACTGGATGTGCAGCCATTTACGACCACTCTTTGGGTCCGATCACTAAGCCAGTTATGAATCCACCTAACAGTTGCCTTGTCCATTCCATACTTAATCATTTTTTCAATAAGGATTGTATGAGAGACTTTGTCAAATGCTTTGCTGAAGTCAAGATATACTATATCTACAGCATTTCCTTGATCCACCCAATCAGTGATACCGTCATAGAAGGAAATTAAGTTAGTCTGACATGACTTATTAGTTACAAACCCATGCTGACTCTGTTTAATCACTTCATTCTTATCCAGGTATTGACATACATGTTGTTTAATAATTTGTTCAAAGATCTTTCCTGGTATAGAAGTCAGACTCACCGGCCTATAGTTACCTGGGTCCACCTTCTTCCCCTTTTTGAAGATAGGAACAACATTTGCTCTTCTCCAGTCTTCTGGCACTTCTCCTGTTCTCCAAGAATTTTCAAAGATTATAGAGAGGGGTTCAAAAATTTCTTCTGCTATCTCCTTCAGTACTCTGGGGTGTAATTCATCTGGACCTGGAGACTTGAATTCATTTAGGCTAGCTAAGTGTTTCCTCACTATCTTTCTGTTTATAGATATCCTGGATTCTTCTATTCCCTTAATAGGACAGTGAATAACAGTTGATGTTACATTTCCTTTCTGAGAGAAAACAGATGCAAAATAGGAATTTAAAAGTTCAGCCTTCTCAACATCCTGTCTTACCATTTCATCATTTTCATCCTGTAAAAATCCTATAGCATCTTTGACTTTTCTTTTACTTTTGACATATCCCCAAAATCCTTTATTATTGCTTTTGACATCTCTTGCAAGCCTCAATTCATTTTCAGCTTTAGATAATCTGATTTGTGCCCTGCAGGTTCTGCAGACAGCATTATATTCTTCTTTAGATATGCCTCCCTCTTTCCATTTTATAAACATTTTTTTCTTCCTTTTTAGCATGTGCTTAAGTTCTGTGTTCATCCATCCTGGTTTCCTTAACTGCTTCCTATTCTTCCCTCTTTTCGGAATTGTTAACAACTGTGCTTTGAGAATTTCATTTTTCAAGATTTCCCATCCTTCCTGGACATTTTTGTCTTTAAGGATATCCAGCCATTGGATCCCTCCAATTCTCTTTCTGAATCCCTTAAAATCTGCCTTTCTGAAATCTAACCTTGATGTCTGAGTCTTCACAGGTCTTCCGCCTCTAGTTATCCAAAATTCTAAAATAGCATGGTCGCTACCTCCTAGGGTCCCAGCCACTTTTACCTCCTCAACCATTTCCTCCCTGTTTATAAGGATTAGATCCAAGGTAGCAGTTCCCCTTGTTTTCTCCCTTACCTTTTGGAAGATAAAGTTGTCAGCAAGAGAGGATAAGAATTTCCTTGACCTGTTAGTTTTGCCTGAGAGAGATTCCCAACAAATGTCTGGATAGTTGAAATCTCCCATGACAACTATGTCATATTTTTTGGAGAACTTGGCCATTTGATGCATAAAGAGTTCATCCATAGCTTCAGCTTGCACAGGCGGCCTGTAGTAAATGCCTACAATGGTGTCCTTTCCATTGTTCTGTCCTTGTATTCTTACTCAAACAGTTTCCACAGAACTCCCAGTCTCTGAAGCTTCAATCTCTGTGCAGATATACGCGTTTCTAACATACAATGCGACACCCCCTCCTCGTTTATCAAGTCTGTTTCTTGCAAATAAGTTGTATCCTTCTAGTCTTGTATTCCAATCATGTGTATTGTCCCACCAAGTTTCAGTGATTCCAATGACATCATATTTCTTTTCCTGTGTTAGTAGTTCCAATTCTCCTTGTTTGTTGCCCATGCTTTGTGCATTAGTATAGAAACATTTTAGTTTGTGATTGGTTTCTCTTTCTCCAATATTTTTATTAATTAGATTCTTTTGTCTTTGTTCTTCCTTTCCACTTCTAATAGCAGAGTTCTCAATAGCATTTGTCAGGTGTATGGCTTTTTCTGGTCTTTTGCTTCCCTTCCCATGTTGTTCTAGTTTAAAGCTCTCCTTACAAGTGTAGCAAGGCGACTTCCAAATACATGTTTTCCAGTCTTCGTAAGGTGCACCCCATCTCTAGCAAGTAGTCCATCGTATAAGTAGTTCACTCCGTGATCCAGAAATCCAAATCGTTGCTGACGGCACCATCGACGTAGCCAGTTATTCACCTGCAGAATCTTATTCCACCTCCTTGTTCCATGGCCATCCACTGGGAGGATGGAAGAGAAGACCACCTGCGCTCCCAGTTCTTTCACTTTCTTGCCTAAGTCTTCAAAGTCTCTGCAGATGGTTTCCAGGTCGTTTCTTGCAGTGTCATTTGTCCCCACATGTAGTAGCAGGAATGGGTAGTCATCTGTAGGTCTGAAGAGTCCTGATATCCTGTCAGACACATCTTTAATTTTTGTACCTGGAAGACAACACATTTCTCTTGAAGTTATATCCGGTCTGCAGATAGCGGCCTCAGTTCCTCTCAACAGGGAATCCCCCATGACCACCACTCTCCGTTTCTTCTTCACAACATTTTTCTTTCTCCATCCAGGAGGACTCTGAAGGCGTACAAGGTTGCTGCTTGTTGGCAAAGTCTTATCCTGATGTATTTCTTCATTGTTTTCCTGCGTGAGAGCCTGGTACTGGTTTCTGAGCAGTATGGGTGCTGACTGCCTCCTGATCCTCCTGCTTCTCTGGGTCACATGTCTCCATTCCTCTGTTTCTTCAGGTGCACTTCGAATTTCTTCTCTTTCTGTAACATGAAGAGATAATTCTGCTCTGTCCAAGAACTCTTCACCTTCCTTAATGATCTTCAACGTAGCTAACCTCTCTTCGAGATTTTCCAACTTTTCCTCCAACAGGGACACAAGCTTGCATTTGTGGCATGTGAAGTTTGGCTTTTCCACTGGTAAGTCTGTGAACATGTAGCAAGAAATGCAGCTCACCAAATGGCTCCTGGCCTCTTCCATCTTGAGATTTCTTAAAAACGATGAAAGATGAGCCCAAATTTTTTCCGATTTCCTCTTTTCAGCTGCAACGGCCAAAACCCAGTGATCGTTGAGCTCGCGGAGACTCTTCACTTATCCCAGAAGGCGCTGGGAATATGCAAATGATCTCCTCAAGACTCTTCCCCTGGTTTTCCGATTTCCTCTTTTCAGCTGCAACGGCCAAAACCCAGTGATCGTTGAGCTCGCGGAGACTCTTCACTTATCCCAGAAGGCACTGGGAATATGCAAATGATCTCCTCAAGACTCTTCCCCTGGTTTTCCGATTTCCTCTTTCCAGCTGCAACGGCCAAAACCCAGTGATCGTTGAGCTCGCGGAGACTCTTCACTTATCCCAGAAGGCACTGGGAATATGCAAATGATCTCCTCAAGACTCTTCCCACCGCCCATGGGTCTTCCACCTGCTCTTTTAGCTGTAATGCAGGGGCCAGAGGCACCTCCTCCAAAGGTTTCACCAGTTTCGCCATTTCGGCGCCCGGTTTTAGGATGACATCTTGATCTTCGTTGATCTTCCAGGTTGACACAGCGCACAAGAACGGTCCCCTTCCTCAGAGTGACTAAGGCGCGGGCCACTCGGACTCCAGGGGGTAGGCGCTCTGAGAATCACCACTCCACCTGCACCTCTACTCCTTCCAGAGGCACATGGGCCCAGATGGGCAGGGCTACCACCATCTGCCCTGGCAGCAACGTGAGCTGAGGGGTCGCCGGTGCGATCACTCTCCCCAGCACCTCTCCCTCCTGGCAATCCTGTAGGACCCCCGCCCCCCGCACCAGCTGTTGGAAGACCTGTCCTTGGGGAGTGCGGGAGCCCCATTGTCTCAGAGTCTCTTGCATAGGTTCACTAAGGAGTAGACTGCCGAATTCCCTCAATATGTTCATAGCCAGGGTGACAGGGTGTTTTTTGTTCGCATCTCCCTGGGTCAGGATCACCCCTCGGCGGCCGAGTTGTTTGCCGCACAATGAAATTTGCATCCAGGCTACCCCGACGACAGGGACTGGTAGCTTGTTAGCGGCTAGTAACTTTATCACGGACCCCCACTGAGGCCTCACAGCTTCGGGAAAGTGCTGTCGGAAATAAGTCGCCGGCATGGTTGTTACTTGCGACGCTGTATCTACCAGGCAGTGCACTGCACGTCCTTCAACCTCTGCCCATATCACCGTACACTTTGCAATTAAGTCTTTGGGACTTCCACCACCCCACGTTGTGGGTTCTGGCTCTGAGCGGCATCCCCCCAGCTCAGAGCCCTTTAGTTTAATGGCCGTCGGGGTGGGTATCTCCCACGCCACGGACACTCTCGGGCAAAGTGGCCCAGCTCGCCACATCCAAAGAATTCCAGAGGCCGCAGGGTCCGACCGCTCCAGGGATTGCGAGGGCCCCAGGGCGCTGGGCCCAGCCCAGGCTGTCCACTTGTGGTCTCAGCCCTTCTCTTCACCTTGGCCAATTCACCTTTTATGCTCTTCAGCTCCTGCTTCATTATTTCAACCCATTGGGGCTCTCCTATGGCGTTCACGGAGACTTCAGTGCTCCAGACCTTTCCCACAGGGACTATCAGCCCCTGTTCTTGCTCTCGGGTGCGTGTCTGGCTCCCTACCTCAGAGAAAACCATACGTGGGTTTACCCGGACCCGTTCTCGCAATGCTTGCTTAGTCAGGGGGTCTTGGAGCCCGGTCACTAAGATGTCGCGTAGAGTTATGTCAATGGGCCCTACACCTACACCGTCCTTTCGTTCAATGGCCGTATATAACTCCTGAAGGACATTCATGTATTGGGTGACCGTCTCCCCTGCATACAACTGAATAACTGGGTCCTCAGCTCTCCTTCATCCGTCGGGTCCCCTTGGGTCTCCTCAAAGATCTGCAAGACCCTGACAAAGGTGTTCGCTGTCCCGTGGGCCTCAACATCACAGAATCCCGGGCCTCCCCGTCTAACGCCATTAGGGCCACTTCTGCCTCTAGGTCAGTGGTCATCGCAGGGGCGTATCTAGGGGGGGGCAGCCGGGGCAGCTGCCCCGGGCGCAGCCAGCAGGGGGGCGCAGTCGGGCCGCCTAATGCAGCGGTCCGCAGTGTCCTCCCTGGCGGCTGCGTTCTGCCGCCCCCCCGCCTGAGAGTCGGCGGTTCTCTGTCTCAGCTGTCAAGCTGACAGCCGGCGCAGAGAAGGAGTGCGTGCCGGCTCCCAGGGAACAATTGTACTGGCGTCTATACAGACAGGGAGTTAATGTGTGTGGGGGTTAATGAGTGGGGATGCCATGGGGTTAATGTGTGGGGGGATTTGGAGTGCAGATGGGGGTTATTTAATGTGATGGGGGTTAATGAGTGGGGATTGGGTTAATGTGTGCGGGGGTTAATGAATGGGGATGGGGGTTAATGTATGGGGGCGTTAATGAGTGGGGTTGGGGTTAATGTGTGGGGGGATTTGGAGTGCTGATGGTGGTTAATGAGTGGGGATTGGGTTAATGTGTGGGGGGATTTGGAGTGGGGATGGGGGTTAATGAGTTGGGATTGGGTTAATGTGTGGGGGGATTTGGAGTGGGGATGGGGGTTATTTAATGTGTGGGGGGATTTGGAGTGGTGATGGGGTTAATGAGTGGGGATTGGGTTAATGTGTGCGGGGGTTAATGAATGGGGATGGGGTTAATGTATGGGGGCGTTAATGAGTGGGGTTGGGGTTAATGTGTGGGGGGATTTGGAGTGCTGATGGGGGTTAATGAGTGGGGTTGAGGTTAATGTGTGGGGGGATTTGGAGTGCTGATGGGGGTTAATGAGTGGGGACTGGGTTAATGTGTGGGGGGATTTGGAGTGGGGATGGGGGTTATTTAATGTGTGGGGGGATTTGGAATGGGGATGGGGTACTTAATGTGTGTGGGGGATTGGGGATGGGGGATTTAATGTGTGGGGAGATTTGAGGACACAAAATAAAGAGTATGTATGAGGAAACAGTATGGGGGATTGGTGCAGACAGTATGGGGAGCGAATGGGTTAATGTATGTGGATGGACACAGTATGGGGAGTCAGGGATATGTGTAAGCAGACAGTATAGAGAGTGAGGGGGTAAATATATGAGGAGACAGTATGGTGAACAGGTGGGATGCTAGAGGGGAATAGTGTGAGGAGACAGTATATTGCAGATATTTTTATTTAGGGGCATTATAATGACACTTCTATCTTTAAGGACGTCGTGTGGAGATTTGCTGCAGAAGACAGGAGAAGATGGAAGTCTACAGAGACGAGATGTGGATGAGAAAACTCATCATGGGGTCTAGAAGAAAAGGTGACTGACTGCAGAGACGACGTCATCTATAAGGTACTTGGATGTAAATGTTATTTGTGATACTGACTAATTCTCATGTTTTTATTTGTTAGGAACATTATAGGGGTTGTCCAGGTTTGTGCTGAGTCTGCAGTCATTCTATGTGACTGCAGACTTCTGAATTCTCACAGTGCTCACTGAACGCTGTTAGGATTCTCTTGTGCCGGTAATTTACATACATGCGGTCACATGCTGACTAGACGTGTGTGGCCTCACTCAATGAAAATGAACAGAGCGAGGCCGGGCACGTCTAGTCGGAATGTGGCCAGAAGTATATAAATCACATGCTTGTGCTGACATGACTGTACATCGGCAAGGGAGAATCCTAAAAGTGTGCAGTGCATTCGTTGTGGGAATTCAGAAGCTGCAATGTCAGGATTCAGCTCTGCAGGTTCCAGGAGTCATCACATGAACACTTCACTCATATGCGATTTTCATAGGTATGGTCCTGTGACAACGAGCTTCTCTTCCTGCTTCTCTCAGTTTTTTACTGAACATTGAGAGCATTAGGAAGAGCAGCTCGTGGTTACATGGCTAAGTGTTCAAGTCGCATATGTACTTGGGGGGGGGGGCGCCGAACCGAATTCTTGCCCCGGGTGCCAGAAAGCCTAGATACGCCTCTGGGTCATCAGATGCATCCTAAATAGCCCTCGCATCCGTTCCATCCGGCTCCACAGCATAGTGTTGTTGCCGGAGAACCGGGGCGGGTTACTCAGCATAGCCCCCAAGGTTAAGCTGGACTGGGGGCCTCCGTCGCCCCCCTGGTCCACAGCATCGCTTGCGCTCGGAGACTGCATCCTGCCGACTACGCCAAGTGTAGCAACCACAGGCATGCGGGATGCAGTGACGAGATGGGAGCCGGAGTAAGCTTTAGCTGTAGCCTTTATATAGATATATATGTATTTCCCCTTATAGGGCTATCTCGAGTAACCAGCAAACTAGCAAACGTTATCCTCGAAGGGATCAGAACAACAATACACAGGTAACACACTAATAACTGCCCTGTTAGAACCGGTACCTATAAGGCCGTGGCATGGCCAACTATGGGTCCAGGAACTATGATTATACAACTATGGCATGCCACTTATCCTCCTCTGATGTCCGGCAGACTGGTGACCTATGTCTATTTGATGTCTCAGCCACTGGGCCCCGCCGATGAGGAGCTGTCGCAGGCTTTTGGTGTTCCTACACCCAGGTGGAGCGAGGGCACAACAGGCCCCTGTAGAGTTCCTCTGCGTGGCGCCTCCTGGCGATGGTCGGTGCCCGGAGTGAGTAGGCCCCAGCCGCAGGCTGGAGTCGAATGGTGCCGGCCGCGGGTGGCAGTGGGCAGGCCACAGCCATGGGCTGGAGTTGGCTGACGGCGGCCGCGGACGGCAGCGGACAGGCCGCAACCGCGGGCTAGAGTGGGGCACTGGTGGCCGCAGGCGGCAGCGGGTAGGCCGCAGCTGGGGGCTGGAGTTGGGCTGTGGCGGCCGCGGACTGGAGTGATGGGAGCGGGTGCGCGGTCGTTTGGTCGTCGTCCTCCTCCTGGAATGCCCGGGGCTGTCTCCCTCCTGACAGTCGTGGATCTCCCTCTGTCCTCTCTGGCTGTCGCTCATTTCCTTGGGCTCTGGCTCTCTGGCGCCACCTAGACCTCCTGCTCCTTCTCTCCTGCTCTGTCGAGAGCCCTCTGCTGGCGTCCTCAGCCCGTTTTATATTGGCTCTGCCCCACTCCTTCTGGAATTGTATCTGGTCCGCCGTCTCAATATGTACCCCTGGAACAGTCTCCCTGGGAACCTTAGTGACAGTCCCCTTGGTTCCTGTCTGGCTACACAGCGGGGACTCTCTCTCCTACAGGGACATGTCTTGACTTGTTTAGCGATAGCTGGAGGAGCAGTAGATAAAAATGGCCATAAATCCAATGTCCCTACTGTCTCAGATTACTGCCCATATGTATAAGTGCAAGTGTAGGCTGCAAGAATAAATGTCAGTTTTTGGACCTGATGGCACTGTGCTTGTGACTTTTTTAGAGTCACTGAAGTCACCATTTTAAGGCTACGTGCACACGCTGCAGATTCACCTGCGGCTTTTTCCGCACGGATCCGCAGGTAAAACCGCAGGTAAAGTGACCTGCGGTTTTCCTGCGGATTAGCCTGTGGTTTTGCCCAGCGGTTTCACACCTCTACTATGTTAAAGGTGTGAAACCGCTGTGTAATCCGCCCAAACAATTGACATGCTGCAGTTTGTAAACCGCAGCAAGACCGCACGGAAAAAAACGCAGCGTGAGCACAGCGGTTTTGAAATGCCATTGGATAACATGGTACTGTACCATGTCTGCGGAACTGCTGCGTTTCCGCAGAGCCAAAACCGCTGCGGAAACGCAGCAGAATCCGCAACGTGTGCACACAGCCTAAGTGCATCTTGGCTGGCACTTTTATGGTGGCACTTCAGCTGTCACTCTTTTGGGACATTTACACTGAGTTTTTGCTGTGGTAACATCCATGTCAAAACCCACTGCTTGTAATAAGATGACGTTTTCAGCGGTACCATGTTTATTTATATACGTCTTTTTGATCACGTGTTATTGCACTTTTTTTTCGGCGGTATGATGATAAAGCATTGTTTTTTGCCTTGTTTTTTTTAAAGGGGTTCACTAAAGGGGTTAACTAGTGGGACAGTTTTATAGGGCGGGTTGTTACGGATGCAGCAATACTAAATATGTGTACTTTTATTTATTTTTTTTATTTACAAAAAAAAGGAATTTATTAGGGAATATTTTTTTTCTTTATTTAGGAATTTTTAAAAAATTATTTTTACACTTTTTTTTTAAACTTTATTATAATGTTCCAATGTGGGACATTACTAAATAGTGTCAGATCGCTGATCTGACACTTTGCAGAGCACTGTGTCAGATCAGCGATCTGACAAGCAGTGCAGTTGGCTTCTCAGCGCCTGCTTTCAACAGGTACAGAGAAGCCACCTCCCATCTTGGATCCGGGGGCCTGCATGAAGGAGGCCTCGGAACAACACCAGCATATTGCGTTGTTCTGAGAGTCTCCGGGAAGCACGCAGGGAGCCTTCTTCCTGCGTGATGCTTCCCTATGCCCCTGGAACACTGCAATCATGTTTGATCGCAGTGTGCCAGGTGTTAATGTGTCGGGGGAGGTCTGTGACCGCTCCTGGCACTTAGTGCTGGGTGTCAGCTGTGATAATCAGCTGACACCCTGCCGCGATCAGCTGCACTCCTTCCGTGAGCGCAGCTGATCGCGATGACGTACTATCCAATCCATGGTCATACGGGCACGGGTGACCTGGATGGGATAATACGTCATATGTCTGGAAGGGGTTAAGTGACACATTGCTGGAATTAGGTTCTCTGTCTCTAATTTATGTCACTTTCAGATTAGGGGGAAAAATACTTGGTAACAGATTGCCTTTACTTTCCAATACTTCAAAAAATCATAGCACTCTTTCTTTTTCTTGCAGTCAATTCTTGGCACATTTTCCACACAAATAAATGGGAGCTAGCATCCACATCCACCAAAATCCATTCCAAAAAATGCCTGCTTTTAATTTAAACTCAGTTTCCAAATCAGATATTTCTGGCAGAAAAATCCTCTACAAACAAATGCCTTGTGAGAATTCCCTTATGGACGACTGTGGTTGGCTCTATATTAGTAGGTCTCCGTCTGGCATGCTGACACTCCTGTGTGGCATAGTGGCTGTCACTCTTTTGTGTTCTTTTGGCATGAGCTGTCATAATTTAAAGGGGTTTTCCACCAATGACCAGATGCAAAGAATCAATGTAAAGAAAGAAGTGTTACTTCTTGAAAAACACACCACAATAGCTCAGCTGCTCATTGATCTCTGCTAGGAACAAAAGAGATCATAGAATCATAAAATGTAAGGCCGGAGTCAAACTACTATACAATATGTCCGAGTGCTACGTGATAAAACATGGCATAACACTGGGCCCAATGTTTCTCTATGGGGCAGATCACATCTGCGATTATTTTCTCATGCAGAATCGGCATGCGAGAACAATCGCAGCATGCTGCAATTGGCAATGAGGCTTGGCCGAGTAACGGCTCACTCGCACCCATATAAGTCTATGGGTGTGAGTGACACAACGCACTACACTCAATTTCCGAGTGCAATGCAATATACATTGACGTCGGCAGCGGAGGAGATGGAGAAGTTACTTTCTCCATCTCCTCCGCAGCTGTGCTCCGATCCTCTCTGTGCAAGAAAATCGGAGCACAGTCCTGCATCGGATGTGAAACGCTAGTGTGAATTCAGCCTTAGCGTTGGAAGGGACCTCCAGGGTCATCGTGTCCAACCCCCCTGCTCAATGCAGGAGTCACTAAACCATGTCAGACAGATGTCTGTCCAGCCTCTGTTTGAAGATTTCCATTGAAGGAGAACTCACCACCTCTCGTGGCAGCCTGTTCCACTCATTGATCACCCTCACTGTCAAAAAGTGTTTTCTAATATCTAATCTGTGTCTCCTCCCTTTCAGTTTCATTCCATTACTTCTAGTCTTTGTGCAAATGAGAATAAAGATGATCCCTCTACACTGTGACAGCCCTTCAGATATTTGTACACAGCTATTAAGTCTCCTATCAGTCTTCTTTTTTTGCAAGCTAACCATTTCCAGATCCTTTAACTGTTCCTCATAGGACATACTTTGCAGTCTGTTTACCATTCTGGTAGCTCTCCTCTGATCTTGATCCACTTTTTCAATGTCTTTTTTAAAATGTGGTGCCCAGAACTGGACACAGTTTTCCAAATAAGGCCTGACCAAGGATGAGTAGAGGGGAATAGTTACTTCACATTATCTCGACTCTATGCTTCTCTTAATACATCCAAGAACCGTGTTTGCCTTTTTTGCTGCTGCATCACGCTGTTGACTCATGTGCAGTATGTGATCTATTAGTATACCCAAGTCTTTTTTTTACACGTGCTGTTACTTAGTTCTATTCCTCCTGACATCCTAATGAAGGAATGGAAATACCCTTAAAGGGAATTAATTAGAGGAGCATTTTATGGGCAAGAACTTTACTCTAAAGGGCCAGTAGAATGTGGGACTAGTGCAATCAGGGAATATTGTGCAAGTTCTTTTAACCAAAGCGAAGGGGAAGGTGACTGTGCAAGTAATGATAAGCTACTTGTGTTCAGGACATTACGGAGCTTGTATTAACATTCTCCCTAATGCCATCAGAAGGAGCCAAGAAAGTAGGAAAAAGATCTAGGAATTGTTTATGTGACCACATCTACCTCGTTGGTAGATTTTGAGGTAAATGTCTGTCTTAGGACAATTCATTAGAAATACCTTTTGGCTGAGAGCATGTTTTGTTTCTTTTCAGTGAAGAGACTATACAGCTAGAAATGTATCACTCTAACAAGCAGGCACTTTAAACTCAAGAGACCTTGATAATTCTTTCCTCCTACGTCTGTCATTAGAAGAGAGTCACGAGACCACCATATATTTTAGACACTCAACTCATCTCATCTCGGCTAAAATTGGTGGGTTAAGCCAATATTTATCTATCTTACCAAAAAAGTTAGTGAGAATAATTTCCAGTTTCTTAACCCTTTCCAGGCAGCTACTGTACATGTGCGATGAACGTCTGGTGCAGTTGTGCGGGGCTGACTCGGGGAATGCGCCCGCACTATAAAAGGTGGGTGATGGCTGTGTTACACATTTGGCACCTGCCTCTAACAGTTTCACATCTAGCTCTGATCGCTGTTTAACCACTTAAATGCTGCTGTCAACATCAGATTGGTGGGGGCGCTCCTACTGATCAGCTCCAGCAGAGGTCGAATGTGTATGGGGGAGAACACCATCACTCCATCACACTGTTATGTGGCTTCTGCTAGGTTCTTCATATCTACTGCTACTACTTACATAGTACCTGATCAAAAGTGGCCTGCACCAGCCACTAAACAGTGTGACGTAGTGATGGTGCTTTACTCCATACGGTTTTTGCAGCTGTCCTCTGCATGAGCTGGTAATGGGTGACAGGTGCCGGACACCGATCAATCTGATATTGATGACTTGTCCTGAGTTTCGTTCAGTTTTTCTTATTTCTTCCACTTTTGTTTAAAAGTGACCTGGAACATACTGTATGCTTCTACTATGTATAAACGGACGGCCCGCTGACTGTAGGAACTTTGTGACTGCATTATTTAGGCATCAGGAGACTAGTGGTTGTGATCTAAGTGGATGATGACAATTGCAGCCATGCCGGTGACTCATAGATCTCACCTTTTAATATTCCACTAAGTAAATGCTACAGTGGGGACAGCACCTTTATTCTTCCTCTACAAGTGCTATACATCTGCAAGCAAGTCGTTAACATCTGCTTCCTCTTCCAATAAAGCATAAAGTCCCTTTTCTTAGGAAAAAACACTGACATGATGTGGTTTGTATCATGGGCTCTGCACCTGATTTCATTACAATATAAGGGTTAAAAAAATTCACGTTAACATTTTTGGATATCAGTTTTCTTTTCTACTACTATGTGGTGATAATACATGTCTGTAGATGTGTTATTACGCCTCAAAAAGATTGCAAAACCTGACTGATCTTAGCAGTGGTCCCTCTGCCACATAAGAAGACAGCAGTATTAGGAATACCATATGACAGATATGGGGTCCTGTTGCATTTTTTAAATTATTTTTAAGTTACTGTATTTTGCGGATTATAAGACGCACCCCAAATTTTGAGGAGAAAAATAGGAAAAAAAACTTTTTTTTAATAAAATGGTGGTGCCTTTTGTAATCCATGCGTCTTATTGCTTACAGGGAGTCGTGGTTGCGGTGAAGTGGGGTCCCAGGGTCGCTGCTGGAGGAGGCAGGAGTGGCGCGTTGCTGCAGGCCGCAGGCTGTGATGAGGGGGTGTTCCGATGTGCGCCGCTGCGGGTGAAAATGGTTGCGGTGCTCTGTGGTGTGGGGTCTCCACCGGCATTTTGTGAAAGCCCGGAGCCCCCCGCACATTCATGCATGTGGTGGCCTCCAGGAAAATGGCTGCCAGGGGAGGCGCATGCTCAGATTGACATCTCGGCCACAAGATCTCGTCTCCCGAAGTCTCAGGATGAGATCTCGTTGCCGAGTTCTCAATCTGAGCATGCGCCTCCACTGGCGACCATTTTCCCGGAGGCCACCACATTGCAGTAATGGTTATGCGGGAGGCTCCGAGCTTTCACAAAATGCCGGCGGAGCCCCCCGGCATCACAGAACACTGCAGCCATTTTCACCATATCAGAACACCCCCTCATCCCAGCCTGTGGCCTGCAGCAACGTGCCACTTCTGCCTCCCCCACAGCGACCCTGGGACCTTGCTCCATCGTGTCCAGTAAGGTATATCCACATTATAAGACACACCCCCCATTTTCCCCCAAAATTTTTTGGGAAAAAAGTGCGTCTTATAATCCGCAAAATACGGATGACATGTTGATGTTTTACGAGCTCTTCTGAATTGAACATGTGGGGTAGAGTTGCAAACTGGGGGGAAATACTTTCCAACAGGCACAAGACTTCTGTCTAGACATTATTTGTAGAGAATCTACCACCAGGTTGATGCTTCTCAATCTTAGGGCTGCATAAAATAGGAGCAGAGGTCTTGATTCCAGTCACTTACTAGGATTCTTGCTGCAGTTTTGATAAAATCACTGTTTTATGTGCTGCAGATCTGCTAGTCCTCTCAATGATGATTTCTGTCTTGCCCTTCTGACACCATTGATTTACAGCTTTGTGCCTATACTGTGCATCAGCGGAAAGCTGCCAATCCGTGATGGAGGACATGGATAATCACAACTCATTAATATCGAGGACTACATAGCAGGAGCTTATCATTGAAGGCACTAGCAGAACGGCAACAGATATAACAGTATTTTACCAAAACTAATGCAAAAATCCCTGTAAGTGACCCACCACTGGAATGTGGACTTTTAGATGTGGCAGCAAAAACTGCTGGCAGATTTTCCTTAGAGT
Source organism: Dendrobates tinctorius (assembly GCF_039654945.1). Classification (NCBI taxonomy): domain Eukaryota; kingdom Metazoa; phylum Chordata; class Amphibia; order Anura; family Dendrobatidae; genus Dendrobates; species Dendrobates tinctorius. Next base: position 12,949,965 of record NW_027361689.1, on the reverse strand, counting down.
TAAACTTTACACAAATACTCAGATTTAAACTTTGCCACCGCAAATATTTCACTTGCTTGTGTGGTCCTGCAATGGGGACGTTGTGAGGGTTCACTCATTTCTTCCAGATCATGATAATTTTAGAATTACAAGGAGTGATCTCTACACAATCATAGTACACGTGGTGGGCGTAAGCTCTGGCACAATGATGTGCCTCAAATACAAGACTCCAATATGAAATCCCATTAGGAGCTGATTCTTGATTTCTATGCATTGAATTACATGATTAATAAATAAATAAACTATTAGAACATATTGATACGTCATCCTTATTCAGTGATAATAATGACATGCACGTGTTCTGTAAGGCTACTTTCACACATCAGGTTTTCGCCGTCAGGCGCGATCTGGCGTCGTGCTGGAGCGCCGGATCCGGCAAATATTTCATAAAACCGGATGTGACAGATCCGGTTTTCTGCCAGGTCTGTCTTGCGCATGACAGCCAAAACCGGATCCGTCTCATCCGGTTCATCCGGTTTTCGATCCGTTTTTCGACAGATTACGCCGGATCCGGTTTTTAAAAACGCCCCTTGTGGCCTTCCGAACGGGATTGGCTACTGAAAAACTATATATACCATGTTCCTACAGCCCTTCTTTGACAGGTTGTAGAGGAGAAAGTGCAGTTTGGAGAGAAGAGCAAGTGACTGGCGAAGATGGATGTTGTGATTGGAAATATTTTGAAGAATTTGGCGGATTTTACAGCGGAGGCGAATCGTTTGAGGGTGATTGTTCTGGAGAAGGAGAGAGTGAGACAGCAGCGCATCAGGCATCGTAGACGACGTTTGTGGATCCACCCCATCACAGCCAAGAGAATGACGCGTGGGGTCTATTCTACACTCTGCATGGACCTTCGACGAAACCCGGAGAAATTTTTTGGATATGTTCGGATGAAAATGGAGAATTTTGATTACTTGGTGGAGCGCATTGCACACCTCATAAGAAAATCGGACACCTACTGCCGCTTCTCTGTTTCACCTGCAGAGCGTCTGATGGTGACTTTAAGGTAAGCCACATTTATTGGATATGCTCGCATCAGAGCACACTTTCACTGCAATCTTGTTGGTGGTAGTTTGTATCTCCAAGTGTTATAGCTGACTTTTGGTATGTAATGCTGTTATTTTAAACTAATTGATTGTTTTTTAATTCCCCACAGATTTCTTGCAACTGGAGAATCCCTTTCGTCACTGCATTTCCAGTACAGACTCGGGATTTCCACCATATCTGGAATAGTGAAGTACACATGCCGTGCACTGTGGGACTCCTTAGCTGAAGAGTTTTTACCAGAGCCCACAACAGAGAGGTGGATTGAAATTTCTGAAAAGTTTCAACAGATATGTCAGTTTCCGAACTGCTTGGGCGCTGTGGACGGGAAACATATCCGCATTGTAAAGCCAGCCGGATCGGGATCGGAATATTTCAATTACAAGAAATATTTTTCAATTGTCCTCATGGCCATCGCTGACGCGGAATACAAATTTATTGCTGTTGATATTGGGGCCTATGGCCGCTCAAATGACTCTCAAGTTTTCAAACTGTCTGCCATGGGGCGTAAACTGTATGGAAACACCTTCCAGTTCCCACCCCCTAGACCGCTGCCGCAAACATCTGGTCCACCTATGCCATTTGTCTGTGTAGGGGATGAAGCCTTCCAGCTGTCAGAACACCTTTTGAAACCGTATGGTAGCAGAGGATTGTCAAGAACAAAAAGCATTTTTAATTACCGCCTCACAAGAGCAAGAAGAATGGTTGAATGTACCTTTGGTATTCTGACAGCCAAATGGCGGGTCCTATTGACTGCGATCAACCTCAAGACAGAAACTGTGGACGAGGTGATCAAAGCTTGCGTGGTACTCCACAATTTTGTTATCTGCAAGGAACCCATTTCCATTGAGGACACCTCTGAAGAAACCACCTTGCAAGATTACCAGGACATTACCACTAGAAGTTCTGTGACGGTTTCAGTAATGAGGGACAATTTTGCACTATACTTTATGTCACCTCAAGGCAGAGTACACTGGCAGGATGACAGAGTGTGAAAGATTTGTGCCCTTAACCAAACTTGTGTACCTTCTGTACCGACAGTATTTACCTTTGCCAACCAAAGTTGGCTATCTTGTCATGGTCTTACTATTTTTACCTTTAGGCCACAGGTGTGTACCTGGCTGTGTTTTATGCAAAGTATTTCACCTTTTAACAAAAGTTGTGTACATTGTTAGGAAATCACCAACAATAAACACAACTTTTTAGGTGAAATACTTTGCTTCAAACACAACCAGGAACACAACTGTGGCAAAAAGGTAAAATTTATTTACCTTTTACCCACAGTTATATACCTGGTTTTGAAAACCTTTTTACCTTTTAAATACCCTGTATTTAACCTTTTTTTTTTTACCTTATTTCGCCGCAGAAAGAAATGACAGACAACCAGTGTAAAACATTAAAAATTAAACTTTTATTGCAAAAAATTTTTTTTTAGTAAAGTTTTTTGAAATTTAAATAAACTTTTTTAATAAACCTTTGAAACCATAAAATTGGTCATTTCTTTAAATACACACATTTTTATAAATTTGTGTAGTGTGGGGTGGAAATACTGCTGGAGGGGCTGCGGGACACTTCGACACTGGGAGTGTGGAGAGAGGACTGGGATCGTGGTGGGGAAGGAACAGTTAGAGGTGAAGGTGTGGAAAAAGCTAGAGAATGGGTGGACATGTGGGAGGCAGAACAGGTGGTGGGTGGTGGAGTGGAGGGTTGGGCAGGGACTGTAGGAGCAGATGATGTGAATGGAAAGTGGTATGGGGAATGAGTTTGGTACGGGGAAGGAGTTTGGTACGGGGCAGGTTGCTGAACGTGGGGAGATGTCTGGTAATGGGGAGGTGGCTGGTACTGGGGAGGTGGCTGGTATGTAATAGGAGGGGGAGGAGGGAAAGTGGCTGGAGGGGGTGCAGGTGGAGGAACTACTGGGGTGGGAGGAGGAGGTTGGGAGGTAACTTGCTGGAGAGCACTGTGGCACAAATGCATTACATGCATCTGCTGGCTAGGAGAGAGTGTTTCCATTAGCTCCACAACAGACCTGAAAAAGGTGTGGTTTGGCGAAGATCTTGCTTCTGAATGCATGGTTTGCAGAAGTGTCTTCACCTCCAGAATGCTGGAGTTGATCTGCTGAAAGCCTGCGGAGATTTGCTCTGACAAGACTTTTAGACAGTTCTGGAAAGATGCATTCAGATGCAAGAACTCTGGCGCATAAGTCTTTTCCTGACCCCTCTGCCGCTGCCGCCCAGTACCCGCAGGTGTACTAGAGGTGGCAGGGGCAGAAGGGTGGGGTAAAGGGAAAGCAATCTCCTCACCAGCAGCTCCATGTAATGTTGTCGGCCACGATGCTCCTGCGCTGGTGGATGGGACAGATGGGTCTAATGTGTGGGAAGGCTGGGAAGGTGCAGATGTACTGGGGCGGTCGAAGTGTCCCTCGGTGCCGGTCTCATCAGGGATCGCCTCAGAAGGGTCCAATCGTGCAGGCTCCCGAGTGCTGCTCACCGTGCTGTGGAATAAAGAGAAAAAAAACAATTAAAATAGTGACATGGCATGGCCCTGGCTGAAAAAAAAAATTTACATCTAAACTTTTTATTTTTACATGTGGTGTGTAATATTTACCTTCTGGTGACCATTGTATCTCGGAGGAATGACAGGGCTCGTGCGTACTTGTACTTGCTCTTGCGTCCTCCAGAACCACTCGGGGCCCGCATCTCTTTATTGAACTCCTTCTTAAAGCGATCCCTCACAGACCGCCACTGCTTCACAATTCTCTCCCTTGAAACGAGAAAGGACAAAGTGGTTAGTATACAACATCAGTGTTTCCCAAACTCCAGTCCTCGTGGTCCCCAGGGGTCATGTTTTCAGGATTTCCAAAGTAAATAGAAATCCTGAAGACATGATCCGTGGGGACCACGAGGACTGGAGTTCGGGAAACACTGGTTTACATCAAGCAACCGGTACTGTATATACTTACGCTCTTCGCTCTTTAATCTGGACCCGAGCATCGAGGTCCTCCCAGCGGTCCACAAGGAGCGAACAGATTTCCTCCCAGAGCCGTCGGGTAACTATCAGGTCAGCATGTCGGCGGTCAGCCATATTCCATAGCGGCTCCCTTTCTCTGACCAGATCGATGAGCTGGTCCACATCAATTCCTCCATCCTCACCGTCAGAGTCGGGAGCAAGCTGTGAAAGCTGCTAAAGTAAAAGAGAAAAATAGCAAAATTAGGCACCACACTTTAAGACATGAAATAAAAAGTGTACAAAAATGTAACTAAAATATTATACTTACACGCTGGTGACCGCCGCGTTGCTGTCGCCGACGACCCTGGGAGGCACTGCGAGGACCTCTTGGCCGAGCACCAGATTGGGAAGACTAGAGAAGAAAAGAAAAAAAAATATGTCTTTGGATGTTGGCATATTTCTTTGCTGTGTGATGTCTGCGGTACATTGTTTTCTATGTGTTGTGTGTAGTGTGATTTCTGCGTTTGATGAAAAAATCTTACCAATTGTGAGCCCACTCCAGGTGTCTGTCCACCCCTTCCTTCTTCCTCTGGGAGCTCCTCTTCAGCTTGTGATTCCTGTTTTGAAATAAAAGCCAATGAATAGACATATATTACAGAGATTATGGATTTTGGAAATAAAAACTTACCGTCAAACGCTGACGATGCGAGGGAGGGCTCCCAGAAGAAGATGTGCTGTCTTCCTGCTGGCCAGACTCCACTCCTGTGGGTGGTGCTGCTGCTGCATCTCTTGGGTGGCTGTTGAATAAAGAGAAACAAACGGCCAATGAATATCTTGATATTCCATGGACCTAGTTTTGAGGAATGGGGGATTTGATAATTACCGTCTGTCATCTGCTGTTCTGCTGTTCCTCCGGTTGTTCCGCATGGTCGCTTTGCTCCATTTGGGGTGGTGGTGGTGCAGTAGTCTCCTGCCTTCTCCTGCGCCTGGTTCCTGTCTTGGGTGGCATGTTGGGTGTGGCTGAGGGTCCCACTGTCATGGTTTTATATATGTGTGCTGTGAGCAGAGCTACTGAGCATGCTCAGACCCAAAAAACCGGATCCGGCCACCGGATCCGGCTGTCGCCGGATCAGGCACATTGCGGCGCTTATAGACTTTCATTGTGTGAAAAAGCCGGACGTGCCGGATCCGGCGGGTCCGGCTTTTTCACCGGAGACAAAAAACGTTACAGTAGCCGTTTTTTCCAGATGCCGGATTGCGACACATTGCCGGATCCGGCGAAAACCGGACGAAACGCATGGCCATCTGGCGCGATCCGGCGCTAATGCAAGTCAATGGGGGGAAAACCGGATCCGGCATTGCATTTCGCCGGATCCGGTTTTTGTCAAAAGAGCCGGATCGCGCCTGACGGCGAAAACCTGTTGTGTGAAAGAGGCCTAATGATATAGAGTGGTCTCTCATTCTCTGGAATACCAGTCCAACATTGACCTTCCTATTTATAAATATATGATCCCTTTGCCAGGTATTACAGAATAAATCAGGCAGAGGAACTTATTTATACTGACTCATTTTTACATTATATACTGTATATATTGCCCTAGGTTATCATGGTCTGAAAGGAGTAGATCCCGCAAGGTCATGGATGATCGCATAGTAACACATTAAAGGAAATCTGTCTGCTATTTAATCTGAGAGCAGTATAATATAGGGCAGGAAAGCCTGATTCCAGCAATGTGTCATTTATTAGGCTGTGTGTTGTAGTTTCAATACAATCAATGTTTTATCACCAGGAAATTATCACTACAAAACTAGGTCTCATGTGCATGATAGAAAGGAGAATTTGTGTAACCCCACCACTGATTGGCAGCTTCTTGTGTACTATCAGTGGTGTGGGCAGGGTTATATACAGCTCAGCAGTCTGCTGCAAGATCTACAGGAGAGAAAACAGGGATTCTATCAAAACTACAGAAAGCAGCCCAGTAAGTGATAAATCGCTGGAATCAGGATTTCTTGAACTATATTATGTTGCTCTCACATTACTTATATAAGAAAACTGATGACAGATTCTCTTTAATCCCTTTCTGCCCCAAACTTGTTCAACACGGCAACCATTAGTTTCCCGCAAACTGCCATACTTCTGTAAGAGGAGGGCAGGACGGTAGTCGCAGCAGAGGACACTGGGGCTCTGGTGTCCTGACCTCCTCCCACAGGAATATCTTCAGCATCTATCGGTGTACCTGTTCTGGTTGCTGGTCCACGGTCAGGGATTCCACTGCGGTGCGCCCCAGCTTCTGCACACTTGTTTCCAGTGCTTGTAGAAGAAATAACAGACACAGATACCGGTTCTGATGTAAAATAAATGCTTTTACTTTCTTCTTCAACAGTCCCGGACACATCAGTTACATCACAGTCCACACAGCATTCCTCCTGCCCTTCGGGCAGCACGGTGGCTCAGTGGATAGCACTGCAGCCTTGCAGCGCTGGGGTCCTGGGTTTAAATCCCACCAAGCACAACATCTGCAAGGAGTGTGTGTGTTTGCGTGGGTTTCCTCCAGTTTCCTCCCACACTCCAAAGACATACTGATTGTGAGCCCCATCTGGGACAGTGATGATAATGTGTGCAAACTGTAAAGCGCTGTGGAATATGTTAGTGCTATATAAAAATAAAAGATTATTATTATTCCCTTTCCCTTTCTTATTTTCTTCGCCCTCACGTACATTACGGGGTAGTAGCACCCTTGGCGGTACCGCAGCTTCACTACTGTAGGACCTCAGTGCATAGGGGATCCCGCTAATCCGTTTCGCCCCGGACTTGCCAGCTTCAGCCCTATTGAGGATTTGCCACATCATGAACATTCTGCGCCCTGTATGACTTTTTGACCGCGTTTCCTTCACTGTTCCTGTTGCTGCTGTGAACTGTAACTTCCCCGGGTGCTCTGGTCTTATCCAGCACCCATCTGACTGTGCCATTGCTTCTTCACTTAACAACATTGCGTAGCTGCTATTGAGTCCTGTGCTTAGAGCCCCTGTGGACCTGTCAGGTGTACTCGGCCTTCTCACCAATTCCTAACTTCTACACTTACTTAACCCATAGCAGCTCCTCCTACAGTTAACCCTTATGTGTGCTCTTACTAAACCATCTAGAAACTTCCTACAGCTATACCTAACAAGGACCCACTAGTATGCCCCATCTAGTGGCCCGTTCCAATATTACACTTACCCATATCTATGAACTCTATACTATAAGTGCCCTCCTCTAATGTTCCCATAGAAAGCACTATCTTACCCTTTTGTTTGCTTTATCTTATCCTAATCTGTACAGAACTACAATACTGTAGTCATAACAAAGCACAAGATCTCACAGTATGTACAATATGGTAACACATAATGTGGCAATACCAATAAGGATGTGTGCACACGGTGCGGATTTTGCAGTACAATGTTAACCTATGGATTTGAAAAACCGCAGTGCACATGCTGCGGATTTTTCCGCTCGGATTTGCTGCGGTTTTAAATCCGCAGCATGTCAATTCTTTCTGCGGATTCCGCAGCGGTTTGACAGATGTTCCATTGTACAGTTGTCAAAACGCAGGGGCAAACCGCAGGCAGATCCGCAGGTAAACCACTGGTCATTTTACCTGTGGTTTTACCTGCAAATCCACGTGGAAAAATCCGCAGCTGAATCCGTACTGTGTGCACTCACCCTAAGACAGTCGGTAATACACAGTCGCAGCCGTGTAGCAGTTCCGGAGCATAACAGTATATTTACATTTAAAGCTTTTGAAGGGGAGAGGCATTAAAGGGGTGTTCTATTCCAATCCCCTACACTACAGCACAGTGATCACTGGAGAGAACTAACTGTATTATATAGCTGATATACCACTTTAACAAGCAGAATCAGAAATAACAAAACATCTTTGCCGTTTACCCCATAGATGTCACAGTCAATGCTTACCGCGGCATCTAAGTACTTAGACAGAGGGAGTAGGCCAACCTGTCACCCAACGGTCCAACAGTCTAATGGGCTGCTTGTCAGATGTATAGAAACAGCCATAGTCCACTGCAGTACAGTGTTGCAGAGATTTATAAGCCTAACTGAAGGATCATTTGCTCAAGTCTTTTTGTAAAACACCTTTTTCCCACTTAAAAACTCTTTTTTCATGCACAAATACAAAAAAAATTAAAAATAAATGAAAAAATACAAAATTAGTATTATCGCATCTATAACGACCTAAGCAATAAAGTGAACACATTATTTATCCTACGGTGAGAACATCATAGAATTAAAAAAAATGGCAAAATTGCTGTTTGTTTAAAAAAAATAAATAAAAATAAAATGTCAAAATTGCTGTTTGTTGTCGAAAAATAAAAATGTTATGGATTTTTAAATGTTTTGTTGTGCAAAAACAGAAAAGTAAATTTGGAATTGTTGTCATCTGAAGAGTAACTAATTTGTTACGTATACGGCATTGCTGAAAAATAAAGCCCCAAGAGGAATTGTTAAATTATAGTTTTTAATTCTCACTTTTTTTTCCTCCACAAAATTTTTAAGTTATGAAATACATTAAATTTACTGTAAAATGGTGACATTTAAAAAGACAATGTCACGCAAAATGCAAGTCTTCATATAACTATTTCAAAGATATAATACAAAAGTTATAATATTAAAAAAAAATAAAAAAACCCTCAACAAACTAAACTGTATCATTATGGGGTTAATAATTGCCGGATACTGAAGGCAGCCTCTCCCAGTCTAAATGGCACTTACAGAAATATCTTGCTTCATTTTTATGAACCACACATGCTATCACTTGGCATAACGTGCCAGTGTAAGGTTACCAGTTGGCACTGCGTCCTTTTGAACTGGTTCTTCGAAATTAAAAAAAAGATTATTAAGAGCAATTGACAGCAAAGTTAACTTGATAACTTGATAATAATCTTTACCTATTTTTTCAGTAACTGTTAAATTAATGCGTATGCTTTACATTTTTGTGATCGTTTTTAACAGTTTCGTTCTCTGTGGTTTTTAATGGATTTGTTAACCATAAGCTTTGCAAAAAATATTGCTTGAAAAAAAATGCAAACACACGTAATATTGTGCCTGTAATGCTCTGCAAGCAATTAGCACACACCCAGAAATGTATCCTAAAACATTTCCCAATTTCATTTTATTTCGTAAAATATTATGGGTATTTTCCTCTGGTGTAGGCACAGTTATGGGGGCTTCACTGAGGGAGTGATTTAAACATATTTTTATTGCTTTTAAATAATTAGAATGATATAATTTTTACTAACTTATCTAGGCGTAGGCTTACAGTGGAGCAGCCCGGGGCGAAACTGGAAGCGACACAAAGTGAAAAATAGTAATTTCTTGGTGATAAATTCGGAACGGGTGATATTAATCATTTTATTCTATAAGTAGCTGAAGAGCCTGGCGCTGCCCGGACATAGTAGCAAACTGTGGTTAGTTATAACAAATTATAATTATCCTCTGTCCCATAGTCCAATGCCCATATTCCCATCATACATATCCTCCATCCCATAGTGCCGTGCCCATATATCCATCATACATATCCGCCATCCTATAGTCCAGTGCCCATATACCCATCATACATCCTCCATCCCATAGTCCCATGCCCATATACCCATCACACATCCTCCATCCCATAGTCCCATGCCCATATACCCATCATACATATCCTCCATCCAATAGTCCAGTGCCCATATACTCATCATACATATCCGCCATCCCATAGTCCCATGCCCATATACCATCATACATATCCTCCATCCCATAGTCCCATGCCCATATACCCATCATACATATCCTCCATCCCATAGTCCCGTGCCCATATACTCATCATACATATCCGCCATCCCATAGTCCAGTGCCCATATACCCATCACACATCCGCCATCCCATAGTCCCATGCCCATATACCATCATACATATCCTCCATCCCATAGTCCCATGCCCATATACCCATCATACATATCCTCCTTCCCATAGTCCCATGCCCATATACCCATCATACATATCCTCTATCCCATAGTCTCATGCCCATATACCCATCACACATTCTCCATCCCATAGTTCCGTGCCCATATACCAATTATGACATCTTCGCCATGGCAACCCCATTATGACATAACTGTCACCTTTGCAACCCATTATGACATCAGTGTCGCCATGGCAACCATTATGACATCATGGGGCTTGACACACACACACGCACACGGTGACATAACTGTCACCTTTGCAACCCATTATGACATCAGCGTCGCCATGGCAACCATATATAAAGCTGAGTGTATAGCCCCACCCACTCCGCATAGCCACATTCACTATAATATCCCACATCATCCCATCAGCCAGAGCCACCGGACTACTACCCCTAATATCCCACATCATCCCATCAGCCAGAGCCACCGGACTACTACCCCTGATATCCCACATCATCCTGTCAGCCAGAGCCAACAGACTACTACCCCTAATATCCCACATCATCCCGTCAGAGCCAGTAAAAGTAGAATGGTGAAATTGCACAGAAACATGGTTCACTAAGATCCAAGGTTTTCTACTGATCAGGCTGATATTCTCACTTATCTGCCACCATAAATATCACAGTCATGCTTTTCACCAATGGACAGGCACAAACCTTATACATTAGTGCAGTAGATAAACCTTCACACACTTTTTCATGCACCGTCAACGTGTAATTTGTCCGGCTGAGTTGCTCATGGATGTACAGCATCTGTATGCAATATAGTATTATATTTAATGGGTTGTTATGGGAAAAGCATTACGTGTTATATGAGTATATTCAGGTGAATTGTGGGGAAAGTAGCACTTTAAAAAACTCACAGCATCAGAGCACAGTAACACATCAATAATGCATAAAAGTGTCTGTGAGCAAATATTAAATCCACATGACATTCAGGGCAGCACGGTGGCTCAGTGGTTAGCATTGCAGTGCTGGAGTCCTGGGTTCAAATCCCACCAAGGACAACATCTGCAAGGAGTTTATATGTTCTCCCCGTGTTTGCGTGGGTTTCCTCCGGGTACTCTGGTTTCCTCCCACATTCCAAAGACGTACTGATATGGAATTTAGATTGTGAGCCCCATCGGGGACAGTGATGATAAAGTGTGAAAACTGTAAAGCGCTGCGGAATATGTTAGTGCTATATGAAAATAAAGATTATTAATATGTGCACTTTCCTACATTCATGTGTGTCACTTAATGATACCACACGGGAGGGGGGGTTCATTTCTGTCATGTACTCACTGCTCCTTTCTGGGGGACAGACGCTGGCTGGAGCTTATGTTGCCGGGGATGCAAGATTTCTCCCACCATGTCTGCTGAGGTGTTGTCAAGTGGGAAAACTTGAGCATAGCAACCAATCACAGCTCAGATACTTTTAACCAGCTCTGGTGAAATGAGAGATGCTTAGTGATTGGTTGCAAGGAAAACTGTTGGTCATAGCAACCAATCACAGCTTAGCTTCTTTTGAACAGCTCTGGTGAAATGAAAGATGCTTCGTGATTGGTTTGTGATACACACACACACACACACATTGCTTTTTATATATAGAGATTATATAGGACTTTTATATTTGTTTTTGTCTAGTTCATATTTTGGGTTAACATTTTAGGAGCATCAGAAATTATTTGTATTTCCTAGAAAGTTATTAAGGTCAATCCGGAACGTATGAATAAGGGAACACTGGTTTTGGGGTCTACCATGATCTTTCTGTAGGTGCTTTCAAGTGGAAACAACTCACGGTAATAGTGGTAGAGGATTTTATATGTTTACAGAAGAAATATCAGTTTTTATTTCTTTTATAACTGCTCTGCCAACCTTTTTGTCTATCACACTGTGCACTTCTCTTATCTACAGTACTGTATACTTATTTCCATGTAATTAAACCTCCTCTATTCTTCCTTTCAGCCTCTAGCTTCATTCCTTGCTTTCATCCTGCAGATTATTCCTCTATTCTCTGCTATTTATACAATAATACATTTGCAGAGCCTCACATGGTCAGCTAGGACTAGCATAATCTCTGACTTCTGTGGTCCGTAGTATGATAATTCTCATCTAAAATCTCCTAAGTAAACTAATAGATAAGTATACATGAAGCAGATCTGTGATCTGTGATTATAACTGTGTGACAGGCTCTGTGCAGTCATCATCATTACCTTTGATACGAGCTTCAGTGGTATAATCCATGCAACTGGATCATACAAGAACTTTGAGTGCATGAGATGGTCAACCCCATCACTGTAATAAAGTCATCTAATTCTCAGGTGGTCATCATTTGCAAACTAATGAGAAGGTTATTATGAATTTTCAGATAGATACGAAAAATTACATAAGGTATTGATTGTAGTCGAATTGCTCATCTCTAATTGCTTGCTAAATTATATATAGCGTGAGCCTAGTGACATGATGAATTTAAAAATACAACCCCCCCCACAAAAAAGGAGTGGTAATTTAACCCCTTCACAACAGGACCAATTTTTGCTTTTGTGTTTTCATTTTTTCCTCCCCTTCTTCCCAAAGGGATAACTCTTATTTTTCAGTCCACCTTGACATATGGGGACTTGTTTTTTTGCAGGACGAGTTGTACTTTTGAAAGACTCCATTCATTCTGCCACATAGTGTACTGAAAGCAGGAAAAAAAATGCAAGTAGGGAGAAATTCTTGAAAAAAAAAGGCAATTCTGACATTGTTTTTTGGGAATTTCCTTTTTTGGTGTACATTTTGTGGTTTAAATTACCTTGCAATATGATTCTGCTCATCAGTACGATTATGGTGATGCCAAAAATCCTGGAGAAGAGGAGATGTCTCAGAAGATTGGAAAAGGCCAAATGTCCCTAGCGTCAAAAAAAGGAAAGATGACGGAGCCAGGAAATTATAATCCAGTGAGCCTTACTCCTATACCAGGAAAGATGTTTGAACAAATTATTAATTAGCATGTATGTAAGTACTTGGATAACAATGCGGTAATTAACCTTAGCCAGCATGAGTTTGTATCAAACAACTCATGCCAGACTAATCTAATTTCCTTCTATGTTGGAATCACTGACTGGGTGGATCAGGGAAATGCGGTAGATATAGTATATCTTGACTTCTGCAAAGCATTTGATAAAGTATCTCGTACTATCCTTATGGAAAAAATGACCAAGTATGGGATTGACAAGGCTACTGTCAGGTGGATTCATATCTGGCTCAGTGATTGTACTTAAATAATGGTAATAAATGGTTGCACATCCAATTGGAAAAGTGTTTCAAGTGTGGTACTACAAGGCTCTGTCCAGGCCCAGTGTTGTTCAACATTTTTGTTATTGATCCAGATAAAGGAACTAAAAGTAAACTAATCAAATTTGCAGACGATGCAAAACTAGGAGGGATAGGTAACACATAAGGATCTAGATAAGCTTGAACAATGGGCAGCAACTAATAGAATGGTATTTAACAGGGATAAATGCAATATTCTACATCTGGGGAAGAAAAGCGAAAATTACATCTATAGAATGGGAGGAATAGAGCTAAGCAACAGCATGTTTGAAAAAGACTTGGGTATACTAATAAATCACAGACTGCACATGAGTCAACAGTGTGATGCATCAGTAAAAATGGCAAACACAGTTCTAGGATGTATTAAGAGAAGCATAGAGTCTACATCATGTGTTGCAATTATCCCCATCTACTCCTCCTTGGTCAAACAACATCTGGAATACTGTGTCCAGTTATGGGCACCACATTTTAAAAAAGACATTGAAAAATTGGAGCTAGTCCAGGGAAGAGCTACCAGGATGGTGAGCGGACTGTAAAGTATGTCCCACGAGGAACGGTTAAAAAATCTGGGAATGTTTAGTTTGCAAAAGAGGAGACTTAATAGCTGTCTACAAATATCTGAAGGGCTGTCACAGTGTAGAGGGATCATCTTTATTCTCATTTCCACATGGAAATATGAGAAGCAATGGAAGGAAACTGAAAGTGAGAAGATCAGATTAGATATTAGAAAAAACTTTTTGACAGTGAACAGGCTGCCATAAGAGGCGGTGCATTCTCTTCAGCGTGCCGATCTGGGTCATCCTCATTGAGATGTGTTATGAATGAGTCACCGTAGGAGGCAAAAACAGAAATACTAGCTAAGTCCAGAAAACCAGAGAAGTTGGCAGCTATCGGATTGCAGACCCCTGAACCTATCAACAACAACTAGCAGTAGCCGTGGGGGGTTCCTACGGTGCCCTAGACCCCTCGATCACAGCCGGAGAACTACATAGCCTAAAGACAGAAAAGGAAATCCAAACTGCCCCAGAGCAGACCCCAAAGCAATAGGCAACCCCCAACATATAATGACGGTGAAGCAAGATGAAAAAACACTCACACAGATAGAAAGATAGGCTGAGCAAATGATGGGGCCCAAGCTAACTAGATCGGACAGGATAGAAAAGCTGCTGTCTGTAATCCGCCAAAACCCTATCAAAACAAGAGCCAACAGCTGATAGGGAAAAAAGCCCTGAAGACGCTAGGCTTCAAAAAGACTATATCAGCACTCAGGTATTTTCTGAAGACAGAGCAAAAAGGAATTCAGCTCACCCCAGCAGGGAATGGCAGAAATCAAGGAAAACAATGCAAAACAAAACCAAAACACAAATGCAAAAAGTAGAGCAGAAAACTTAGCTTTTGAGGAGCAGGAATCAGACTGGTCTCCTAGAATCCCTCAGAGAGATCACCAGCAAGGCAGAAGGGCGTTGGCTGCCTTATATCCAGTCAGTAATTCCCATCACCCAGTCATCATCATCCTGCCCAGGTGCTTGGTAATCAGCCTCACTACCTTCCTTCACCAGAAGAGGGAGTTCATCAGACCTCAATGGTGAAGGGGAAAATGAACTCACAACAGTACCTCCCCCTTGAGGAGGGGTCACCGAACCCTCATCCACGCCACCAGGGCGATCAGAGTGAGCCCAATGAAAGGCACGCACCAATCTTTTGGCATGAATATCAGAGGCAGAGACCCAGGAATTATCCTCCTGACCATAACCCTTCCACTTAACCAAATACTGGAGTCTCCATCTAGCCAGTCGGGAATCCAGTATCTTCTCTACCTCATATTCCATGTTACCTTCAACCAATACCGGGTCCGGAGGTGCCACCCCAGGAACTACTGGTTCAACAAACCTCTTCAACAAGGACTTATGAAACACATTATGGATTTTAAATGTAACAGGAAGAGCCAAACAAAAAGAGACCGGATTAATAATCTCCAAAATCTTGTAAGGTCCAATAAATCTAGGCTTAAACTTAGGAGAAGCCACCTTCATAGCGATATTTTTTGATGATAACCAAACCATATCACAAACCTTAAACTGGGGACCAATGGTCCTATGTCGGTTGGAAAACCGCTGGGCCTTTTCCTGGGAGAGAGATAACTTATCCACCACTTGGTCCCAGATCTGGTGCATTCTCTCCACCACAGTGTCAACACCTGGGCAGGCAGAAGGCTCCACATGCCCTGAAGAAAATCGAGGATGAAACCCAAAGTTACAAAAAAAAGGTGATATCAAAGTGGCAGAACTAGCTCTATTATTTAAAGCAAATTCGGCCAAGGGCAAAAATGAAAACCAATCATCCTGATCAGCGGAAATAAAACATCTCAAATACGACTCCAAGGTCTGGTTTGTTCTCTCCGTCTGCCCATTGGTCTGAGGCAGTGGCGGATTATAATGAGGTCAATTTGGGCAGTTGCCCCGGGCCCAGTGGGGTTAAGGGGCCCACAGCCCAGGCCAGTAAATTGCCCCATTATAATCCGCCACCGCGCAGGGCCGGATTATAGGCAGGGCAGGCGGGGCTTCAGCCCCGGGGCCCCCACCACAAGAGCTTCTAAGGGGGCCCCCACCACATTCCTTCTGGCTGCTGCAATGGCACTCCATCTTCTCCCCACCTAAAAGTGAGTGACCGTGGGGGCGGCATTATGTGCTCTGCTACCAGCAGCATCTACAAGTAGCGTGAACGCTGATGCTGCTGGTAGCGTGCAAAGGCTTGTGATGAGATCACAGGAGGTAAGGTGTCAGGGCCCCCGATCATGTGACCCCTGTCTCGTCCCCTCCTGTGACCTCATCACAGGTCCTGTGCGCACAGCACAGAGCACTGAGAGCAGCCATGTATGTGGAGTGCGGCTCTGCGGGTGGAGGTCGGTGCTGGAGGCTCCATTATTCTCTATGTGGAGTGCGGCTCTGCGGGTGGAGGTCGGTGTTGGAGACTCCATTATTCTCTATGTGGAGTGCGGCTCTGCGGGTGGAGGTCAGTGCTGGAGGCTCCATTATTCTCTATGTGGTGTGTGGCTCTGCGGGTGGAGGTCGGTGCTGGAGGCTCCATTATTCTCTATGTGGAGTGCGGCTCTGCGGGTGGAGGTCGGTGCTGGAGGCTCCATTATTCTCTATGTGGAGTGCGGCTCTGCGGGTGGAGGTCGGTGCTGGAGGCTCCATTATTCTCTATGTGGAGTGTGGCTCTGCGGGTGGAGGTCGGTGCTGGAGGCTCCATTATTCTCTATGTGGAGTGCGGCTCTGCGGGTGGAGGTCAGTGCTGGAGCACTGGCGTAGCGTGGGGGGGGCGGGGGGGGCGGTCCGCCCCAGGCGGCATGTGTGTGGGGGCGGCGCGGCAGCAGCAATTCCACCCTGCAGTGCAGTGCAGCGGCGGGCAGGGAGCGATGCGATCACGGCAGCTCCGCTGCCTGCAAGAGTGAATAGCAGGAGCGGAGCGGCAAGGGTCTGTCCTGCTTCCTGCCCGGAGGCCGCGCTTCCTGTTTCACACAGAGGAGCGCCGCTGAATGACGTCATCATTCAGCGGCCGCTGCTGTGTGAGGGAGGAAGCACGGGCGATGCTGCGGACAGGTGAGAGGAGAGAGGTGGTGTCTTGTGTGTATGTATGTATGTATGTCTGTGTGTGTGTGTGTCTGTGTGTATGATGGAGCAGACAATGATGGGGTGATGGAGCAGGCAATGATGGGGTGATGGAGCAGGCAATGATGGGGTGATGGAGCAGGCAGTGATGGAGCAGGCAATGATAGGGTGATGGAGCAGGCAATGATGGGGGTGATGGAGCAGGCAATGATGGGGTGATGGCGCAGGCAATGATGGGGTGATGGAGCAGACAATTATGGGGTGATGGAGCAGACAATGATGGGGTGATGGAGCAGGCAGTGATGGGGTGATGGAGCAGGCAATGAGGGGAGTGATGGGGGTGATGGAGCAGGCAGTGATGGGGTGATGGAGAAGGCAGTGATAGGGTGATGGAGCAGGCAATGATGGGGTGATGAAGCAGGCAATGAGGGGAGTGATGGGGGTGATGGAGCAGGCAATGATGGGGGTGATGGAGCAGGCAATGATGGGGTGATGGAGCAGGCAATGAGGGGAGTCATGGGGTGATGGAGCAGGCAATGATGGGGGTGATGGAGCAGACAATTATGGGAGTGATGGAGCAGGCAGTGATGGGGTGATGGAGCAGACAATGATGGGAGTGATGGGGTGATGGAGCAGGCAGTGATGGGGTGATGGAGAAGGCAGTGATGGGGTGATGGAGCAGGCAATGATGGGGGTGATGGAGCAGGCAATGATGGGGTGATGGAGCAGACAATGATGGGAGTGATGGGGTGATGGAGCAGGCAATGATGGGAGTGATGGGGAGAAGGCACAGTGATGGGGTGATGGAGAAGGCAGTGATGGGGAGAAGACAATGATGGGGTGATGGTCGAGAGGGCAATGATGGGGTGGTGGGTGAGAATGCAATGATGGTGGTGGTGGAAAGGGCAATAAATGGGGGTGGTGGAGGAGGAGGAAATGATGGAGGTGGTGGAATGGGCAATGATGGGAGTGGTGGGGGAGAAAGCAAAGATAGTGGTGGAGAAGAAAATGATGGAGGTGGGGGAGAGGACAATAATGGGATGCGAGGGGAGGAGGACAATGAGGGGTGTGGGGGATTGGGATGGGAGGAAGGGGGACTTATAATGGCCTTAGGAACAGGGGGAGGTGGAGGAAGACATTATCGTTTATTATGTCTAACACAGTCCCTTAGTATATAGTGTACTCACTAATTCTGTATAACACCATCCTTAGTTACATAGTTTCCTCTTTTATTATGTATAACACCGCCCCGTATTACCTACCATCCTCTCTAGTTATATATGGTGCCGTCCCTTATTATATAGCTTCCTCTGCTGTTATGTATAGTGCTGTCTCTTACATAGTGTATTTTTGTTATTTTTGTTATTCACAGCGCCCTCTTTTATTACATGGTCCCCTCTCTTGTTAGATATAAAATGACTGCTGATCGAGGAGCCGGTGACCAGACGACCAGTCCATCAGCTCCTCCATTAGAAAGGAAGCTTTCCCATGCTCCATCAGCCATCATTGCATTATACAGCTAACAAGACAGGACGGTATGTAATAAAAAACAGGGCTCTATATAATCCAATATGTAAGGGACGGAACTGTACATAACAAGAGAAGGCACTGTGTATGGGACAGCAATATACATAATAAAGGAGACTATGTAATATATACCTGTATGTGTGTGTGTGGCTATATAATATCAATAATCTATCTATCTATATATATATATACACACACACGTAGCTTTGACGCCATAAAAGGAGGGGGGCCCGGACACATTTCTTGCACAGGGACCCCAAGCTGTCA
Organism: Dendrobates tinctorius; assembly: GCF_039654945.1. Lineage (NCBI taxonomy): Eukaryota > Metazoa > Chordata > Amphibia > Anura > Dendrobatidae > Dendrobates > Dendrobates tinctorius. The sequence goes on along the minus strand of NW_027361689.1, from coordinate 12,931,232 downwards.
GTGTCCGCCCCCTGTCCGCCAAAATAATTTGTACTTTCTGTTTTTTTTTCTGTCACATTATTAAAAATTATTATTAAAAAAAGCCATTAGGTCTTCATCCAGCATCATCAAGCTAATACATACATATATATAGAGAACTGCAAGAAGTTGAAAGTCTAGAAATTTAGAAATAATAGCAGAGTTAGTAGCAGACTAAAAATTAGATCTTTGAGTGTAGTGTGGGCTCTTCGGATGCTTCCGAATTATCAACGACCAAAGGGGCGGCAAATTTTTCGACCGCCCCGGGCGCCACAAACAGTTGCTACGCCACTGTGCTGGAGGCCCCATTATTCTCTATGTGGAGTGCGGCTCTGCGGGTGGAGGTCGGTGCTGGAGGCTCCATTATTCTCTATGTGGAGTGTGGCTCTGCGGGTGGAGGTCGGTGCTGGAGGCTCCATTATTCTGTATGTGGAGTGCGGCTCTGCGGGTGGAGGTCAGTGCTGGAGGCTCCATTATTCTCTATGTGGAGTGCGGCTCTGCGGGTGGAGGTCGGTGCTGGAGGCCCCATTATTCTCTATGTGGAGTGCGGCTCTCCGGGTGGAGGTCGGTGCTGGAGGCCCCATTATTCTCTATGTGGAGTGCGACTCTGCGGGTGGAGGTCGGTGCTGGAGGCTCCATTATTCTCTATGTGGAGTGCGGCTCTGCGGGTGGAGGTCGGTGCTGGAGGCTCCATTATTCTCTATGTGGAGTGTGGCTCTGCGGGTGGAGGTCGGTGCTGGAGGCCCCATTATTCTCTATGTGGAGTGCGGCTCTGCGGGTGGAGGTCGGTGCTGGAGGCCCCATTATTCTCTATGTGGAGTGGGGCTCTGCGGGTGGAGGTAGGTGCTGGAGGCTCCATTATTCTCTATGTGGAGTGCGGCTCTGCGGGTGGAGGTCGGTGCTGGAGGCCCCATTATTCTCTATGTGGAGTGCGGCTCTGCGGGTGGAGGTCGGTGCTGGAGGCTCCATTATTCTCTATGTGGAGTGCGGGTGGAGGTCGGTGCTGGAGGCCCCATTATTCTCTATGTGGAGTGCGGCTCTGCGGGTGGAGGTCGGTGCTGGAGGCTCCATTATTCTGTATGTGGAGTGCGGGTGGAGGTCGGTGCTGGAGACTCCATTATTTTCTATGTGGAGTGCGGCTCTGCGGGTGGAGGTCGGTGCTGGAGGCCCCATTATTCTCTTTGTGGAGTGCGACTCTGCGGGTGGAGGTTGGTGCTGGAGGCCCCATTATTCTCTATGTGGAGTGCGGCTCTACGGGTGGAGGTCGGTGCTGGAGGCTCCATTATTCTCTATGTAGAGTGCGGCTCTGCGGGTGGAGGTCAGTGCTGGAGGCTCCATTATTCTCTACGTGGAGTGCGGCTCTGCGGGTGGAGGTCGGTGCTGGAGGCTCCATTATTCTGTATGTGGAGTGCGGCTCTGCGGGTGGAGGTCAGTGCTGGAGGCTCCATTATTCTCTATGTGGAGTGCGGCTCTGCGGGTGGAGGTCGGTGCTGGAGGCTCCATTATTCTCTATGTGGAGTGCGGCTCTGCAGGTGGAGGTCGGTGCTGGAGACTCCATTATTCTCTATGTGGAGTGCGGCTCTGCGGGTGGAGGTCGGTGCTGGAGGCCCCATTATTCTCTATGTGGAGTGCGGCTCTGCGGGTGGAGGTCGGTGATGGAGACTCCATTATTCTCTATGTGTAGTGTGGCTCTGCGGGTGGAGGTCGGTGCTGGAGGCTCCATTATTCTCTATGTGGAGTGCGGCTCTGCGGGTGGAGGTCGGTGCTGGAGGCTCCATTATTCTGTATGTGGAGTGCGGCTCTGCAGGTGGAGGTCGGTGCTGGAGACTCCATTATTCTCTATGTAGTGTGTGGCTCTACGATTCGTGACCCCCGTCACGTGACGAGGGGGGCCCACAGAGTCTGAACTGCCCCGGGCCCTGGCTACCCTTAATCCACCCCTGGTCTGAGGGTGAAAAGCAGAGGAGAAGGACAACTGAATTCCCAGCTTGGAACAGAAAGTCCTCCAAAATCTAGACACAAACTAAACTCCTCTGTCAGATACAATGTTCTCAGGAATCCCGTGCAAGCGAACCACCTGTTGCAAAAACAGGGGCACCAACTCAGAGGAAGATGGCAACTTAGGGAGTGTTACAAGATGAACCATCTTAGAGAACCTATCACAAATCACCCAAATAACAGTCATTCTCTGAGAGACAGGCATATCAGAGATGAAATCCATTGAAATATGGGTCCATGGCCTCCTGGGAACCGGCAAAGGCATCAACAACCCACTAGAGCGAAAACAAGGTTTAGACCGGGAGCAAGTCCCACAGGACTGCACAAAATTCCTGACATCACGAGACAAGGCGGGCCACCAAAAGACCGACTCACCAGATCTCTAGTACCAAAAATACCTGGATGACCAGCCAATGCAGAGCAATGAACTTCAGACATCACTCTCTTCTTCCACTGGTCAGGAACATACAACTTTCCACTGGGACAACGCTCAGGTTTGTCCTCCTGGAACTCTTCCAGAGCACGTCTCAAATCGGGCGAGATGGCAGAAAGAACTACCCCTTCGCCTAAGATGGTAGCAGGCTTGGTCACCACAGGAGAATCAGCAAGGAAGCTCCTAGAGAGAGCGTCAGCCTTGACATTCTTAGTGCCAGGAACAAAAGAGACCACAAAATCAAAACGTGTAAAAAACAAGGCCCACCTAGCCTGTCTAGGGTTCAAGCGTTTGGCCGACTCCAGGTAAATCAAATTCTTGTGGTCAGTGAGGACCACGACTTGATGTTTAGCTCCCTCCAACCAATGTCTCCACTCCTCAAATGCCCATTTCATGGCCAACAGTTCCCGATTCCCCACATCATAGTTACGTTCAGATGGAGAGAACTTTCGGGAAAAGAAAGCACAGGGATTCATTTTAGATGTTACAGGATCCTTTTGGGACAAAACAGCTCCTGCACCAATCTCAGAAGCGTCCACCTTTACCTGGAACGGGAGTGAGACATCAGGTTGCCGCAAAACCGGGGCAGAAGTGAATCTTCGCTTCAGCTCCTGAAAGGAAGAAACAGCCTCCGGAGACCAATTCAACACATCAGCACCCTTCTTAGTCAGATCAGTCAATGGCTTGGCAATACTAGAAAATTTTGCTATAAATTTCCGATAAAAATTAGCAAAACCCAAAAACTTCTGGAGGGCCTTCAAAGAAGTGGGCTGAACCCAATCATAAATGGCCTGTACCTTGGCCGGGTCCGTTTCAATAGTTGACGGAGACAAAATAAATCCCAAAAAAGAAATCCTCTGTACGCCAAAAAGGCATTTCGATGCTTTGACATACAGGGAATTCTCCCTCAAGATCCGGAACACAGTCCGAACATGTTCCACATGAGAATCCCAATCCTTGGAGAAGATCAAAATATCATCCAGATAGATAATCAAAAATTTATCCACAAAGTCTCAGAAAATATCGTTCATGAAGCACTGGAAGACAGAAGGGGCATTAGTGAGCCCAAAAGGCATCACCAGGTACTCAAAATGTCCCTCAGGAGTATTAAACGCCATCTTCCATTCATCCCCATGCTTAATGTGGATAAGATTATACGCCCCCCTGAGGTCAAGCTTGGTAAGCCAGCAAGCACCTTTAACTCTGGAGAATAGATCCGAAATCAGGGGTAACGGATACTGATATTTAATAGTAATTTTGTTGAGGGCACTATAATCAATACAAGGCCTTAATGAACCATCCTTTTTGGTCACGAAAAAAAACCCAGCACCTAAGGGTGAAGAGGATGGTCTAATATGACCCTTCTCCAACGCCTCCTTAATATAGGATCGCATAGCCTCGTGCTTGGGTACAGATAAATTGAAGAGCCGACCCTTGGGAAATTTACACCCCGGGCTCAGTTCAATTGCACAGTCATAACTCCTATGAGGAGGCAAAGACGCAGACTCATTCTCACTAAATACATCATAAAAGTCTGCCAAATAGTCAGGAACATCATGCGACTGAGGAGAAGTGGAAAAAAACGGAGCCTCACTAAGGGCACACCGACAACCCCAACTCACCACAGACACAGATTTCCAATCCAAAACTGGATTATGAATTTGCAACCAGGGAAACCCCAGAACAATGGTATCATGCAAATTATGCAACACCAAAAATCTGCAATTTTCTTGATGGTCTGGGGCGACCCGCATTACCACCTGGGTCCAAAACTGAGGTTTATTTTTCGCCAAAGGAGTAGCATCAATCCCCCTCAAAGGGATAGGCGTCCGCAGAGGTGTCATCAGAAATCTACAACGTTTAGCAAAATCCAAGTCCATTAGGTTCAGGGCTGCTCCCGAATCCACAAAAGCCTTGGCGGAAAATGTGGACAGGGAGCAGATCAGAGTTATTGCCAGAAGAAACTTAGGTTGAACACCACCCACAGAAAACGTGTGTGCAAAATGTTTCTCTCATTTAGGACAGACAGAAATAATATGCAAGGCATCTCCACAAAAAAAACACAGCTTATTACGCCTTCTGAACTCCTGACGTTGCTCCCTGGACAAAAACTCTATCACATTGCATAGTTTCAGACATTTGTTCAACAGGTGGCAACACCTCTCGTGCAGTCCTGCGTTCACGTAAACGCCGATCAACCTGAATGGCTAATGACATAGAATCGTCAAGACCAGAGGGAACAGGAAATCCCACCATAGTATCTTTTACGGCTTCTGACAAACCCTTCCGAAAGAGAGCTGCCAAGGCATTATCATTCCAGGTAGTAAGGACCGCCCACTTTCGGAATTTTTGACAGTACAATTCTGCAGAATCTCGACCCTGGCTCAATGCCAACAGGGTCTTTTCAGCCTGATCAATAGAATTAGATTCATCATACAACAACCCCAAGGCTTGAAAAAATGCATTCACATTAGTCAGAATAGGATCATCTGGTTTCAAAGAAAACGTCCAATCCTGGGGATCGCCACGCAGCAAAGAGATGACAATTTTAACCTGCTGCGCGGAGCTCCCTGACGAGTTAGGCTTCAAGGCAAAAAATAATTTACAATTATTTTTGAAATTCAAAAATTTAGACCGATCCCCAAAAAACACATCAGGAGTAGGGATCTTTTGTTCAGCAGCATGTGAATGAGCAAGGTAGGCGGAAATTCCCCGCACTTCCGCAGCGAGCTGCTCCACACGATCAGACAATTGCTTTATCTCCATTGAGAGAAAAAAAAAATTCCCCCTACGGCCTCAGAGATATAGAGGAAAAAATATACACACCTTTTTTTTTTTTCTTTTTACAATTCTTTCCTGCTATTGAGTACCCTAGGATCTGCGGTATGGCTGGTGATTCTGTTATGAATGAGTCACCGTAGGAGGCAAAAACAGAAATACTAGCTATGTCCAGAAAACCAGAGAAGTTGGCAGCTATTGGATTGCAGACCCCTGAACCTATCAACAACAACTAGCAGTAGCCGTGGGGGGTTCCTACGGTGCCCTAGACCCCTCGACCACAGCCGGAGAACTACATAGCCTAAAGACAGAAAAGGAAATCTAAACTGCCCCAGAGCAGACCCCAAAGCAATAGGCAGCCCCCAACATATAATGACGGTGAAGCAAGATGAAAAAACACTCACACAGATAGAAAGATAGGCTGAGCAAATGATGGGGCCCAAGCTAACTAGATAGGACAGGATAGAAAAGCTGCTGTCTGTAATCCGCCAAAACCCTATCAAAACAAGAGCCAACAGCTGATAGGGAAAAAAGCCGCTAGGCTTCAAAAAGACTATATCAGCACTCAGGTATTTTCTGAAGACAGAGCAAAAAGGAATTCAGCTCACCCCAGCAGGGAATGGCAGAAATCAAGGAAAACAATGCAAAACAAAACCAAAACACAAATGCAAAAAGTAGAGCAGAAAACTTAGCTTTTGAGGAGCAGGAATCAGACTGGTCTCCTAGAATCCCTCAGAGAGATCACCAGCAAGGCAGAAGGGCGTCGGCTGCCTTATATCCAGTCAGTAATTCCCGTCACCCAGTCATCATCATCCTGCCCAGGTGCTTGGTAATCAGCCTCACTACCTATCTTCACCAGAAGAGGGAGTTCATCAGACCTCAATGGTGAAGGGGAAAATGAACTCACAACAGAGATGCTGCAGCAGCTGGATTTTCTAAGGGTGCCATTTGTGAGTAGCTAATATCCGCCGAAGCGATGTTTAACTGATGCCAGATCAGCGCGCTGAATTTGCAGAATGGGCAAAACAAAAATTGGAACAGGACCTCAGTTTACACAGAACTTTATGTTCAGTGATGAGGCAAACTTTTTGGGTGGGCTATTTATATGGATACACCTAAATAAAATGGGAATGGTGACAGTTTTCTTGCGTAGGGTATCTTGCATTGAAATTTTCTGGAATGACCCAAGTGCTGCGTTCACCAGACACCAACACAATTTCTATCCACTCCTCTCGTGTTAATCTCTGCGACATGTCAATGGCTGTAAGCAAAGAGAAACTTGTAAATAACTCATGAAAGAATAAAGTTATGTTAAAACCAAGCACAGCATTATTTTTCTTGTGAAATTCTCAATAAATTTGATGTGTCACATGACCCTCTTCCATTGGAAAAAATAAAGTTGGATCCAAAATGGCTGACTTCAAAATGGCCGCCATGGTCACCACCCATTTTGAAACGTTTTTCTCCTCCCATATACTAATGTGCCACAAGCAGGAAATTGATATCACCAGCCATTCCCATTTTATTTAGGTGTATCCATATTCATGACCCACCCTGTGCATATGTGTATTTTTCTAAATTATCATTATTTTAATGGGGCAAAAGAGGGGTGGTTTGAAAGTTTATATTTTCTTGTTTTAAACTTTTTTGGTTACTTTTCGCACTGTTTTTATTAGTCCCCTTAGGGTACTTAGAGCTGCGATTGTCTGATTGCTTGTGCTACTTACAGAGGTGCCAAAGCATTGCTGCATATAGCAGAAATTAGTGTCCTTTGAAGCCTGCCTACAGGCAGGGTTTCATAGGTGCCCCATAATGACAAGCATGGGGTTCTTCAGCAGATTCTTGGGTATCATATCAAGCTATCAGTGAACTGCGACCAGTTCATGGATGCACTGATGGGCACATGGACTAACGCACTTCCCTGCCAGAGCGTGTTAAATGTCGTCAGAGTTTCACAGTGGCATTTAACAAATTAACCATCCCAGGTAGAGCTCTGCTCCACCCCCGATTATTAGAGGCAGGTCCTGATGGAGGGTGGGACGAGGACCTCCAGGACCTAAAAGGGAAGAGGAGGAGACAAGCTGCTACAGCAAATATATACCAGGTAAAAGGGGGGGGGGTTTGAACATAGCCCAACTGTCTTTTATTGGCCACTTTAAACTAGGCCAGGCCACCATATTCTGACAGAGAGGGAGAGGGAAACCCAGCAAGGCTAGTGAGTGGATGGGAGGGGCACCGCAGTCAGTGGCACGTTTCTTAAGCGGTGTCGTGCCATCCATTGTTATCTCACCACGCTACATGCTTTCTAATAACTTGTGACCAGGTCTCAGACCAAATAGGGCAGAGACCATCATCACTTAGGTGTAGTAGCTGAAATGCGGCAACTCTGAACACTCCCAGTGTCACCAAATCTCCATATATAGCTGTTCCTCCATATTTCTGCTATAATCGTAACCTAGAAGACTCTCATTCATTTGTCCAATCACATTATCATGCACGGAACAGTGCCGCAAGACAGAGTCCTTTATTCAAGCCTACCTGCAATATGAAACATCCATACAGTGCAACACAACATATAGGCATTGAATGACGAGCAACATCTGAATAGTCCCTAAACAAACATGCAGTCCTTAAAGGAACAGACAACAGTAATATGTGGGCAAATAACTGGGGCCACACAGTTCACCCTACTAACAAAGAGGGATCGTTGAGTCTTTACTGGATTGCATATACAGTATAAGGCCAGGGACCCATTAACGTATGACATCCCATGATTCTTTTATGTGAGAGCATCGGATGCGATATGCTAATAACAGTCGGCTTCTGCTCTGCGGCGAGCGGGAGCCGCGCGTCAGTGCTCCGTGCTCCGATCCTCTTGCATGAGAAAATCACAAGTGTGGAGGAGACAGAGAAATTAATTTCTCCATCTCCTCTGCTGCCGGCATAGGCGGGAATCGCATTGCGTGCTGCAATAGTTTTTGCATGCCAAATCGGCATGAAAAAATATTCGCAGATGTGAGCTGCCCCATAGAGAAATATTGGGTCGAGTGCAATCCGATTTTTTATCGGTTTGCACTAGTCCGAATAAATCGCAAGTGGGAAAGAGCTTTTTTTTTTTAAATAACAAAATTCAGATATCCGTCACAATTGGATTAATCCTGGAAGTGCTTTGTCCCTTGTATAATCTTGTGACCATGTATCATTAACACCAGTCTGTTACTCACTGACCTAAGCTGATGATTTCTAGAGAAGTTAAAATAGTCTCTACTAATACTCGTGTGATGATTGCTGGTATAATTAACTTCATTGTTATATTTAAAAAATGTATTGTATCATCAGAAAATTACATATCGTTTTACCCCTCAGGATGCGGCCAGTTTCCGTTTTTGTGCTTTCGTTTTTTGCATCGCTGTATATAGTATAAAATCACGGTCTCATTTGAAACCCAGCTACAGGCGACTTATGCTCCAGGTCTTTTCTTTCGATTTTGCAATTAATGGCCTTAGCAGCCACATGCCATCCATGTTGGCATCATCGCTGAGGCCAGTGAAACACAGCAGCAGACACATACACATACTGTATATCATCGCTGCACTGACATAAGTAAATAATGGCGAGGACCACTATAGCAACACTGCTGGAGCTACAGTAATTGAACAAGTGGGGTACTATTATTATTACAATAAATTGTGCTGTTTGAATCAATTAAAAAAATACATTTCATAACAATCACTTAACTAATTAATTAAACCAAAATCAAATCTGTAAATTATTCCCATCATGCTGGGGTGAGGGCATATTTCTAAGCTCATACGGTTGTTCGCGAAATCTGTAAATCAGTGGCAAATTTAATTAATTCCATTTTGGCTCTGGTTGCTATGTGGTTAATCAGGGGCCCTCCATTGTTCCCAAGAATGAGGTTCTAAAATACCCCTTTGAAATAGACTTGTTGGACTGTTGGAGATAAACGACTACCACACTTGGCTTTTTTCCAGCTGTCCCATTCCAACAGAGCATTTTAGAGCCACGTTCTTGAGAGCGGTGGGTGGCGTGTGGTCAGACCCCCACCAAATAGGTGCCATCTTCACATGTTGGGAATAACCCTTTAACACACAAGGAAATGGAGAACTCACACTTGCATGGGATGTGATGGGGTTGAAAGATTTGCTGGTCCAAAAATGGATTATTGCATTCATGTGAACAAGCACCAGGCAGGAAAAGCCATTTCTGGATAATAGTTGATTACTCCTGTAAATCTAATATAAGGTTATGATTATGCAGTTTTGTGGATTCATGGATTCATTTAGCACTGGCCAGCCTTAGACCGATCATTAACATCAGATCGGTGGAGGTCTGACACCCAATCTGATACTTAAATTAATAGGAGCTGATCTGCAGTTCCCAGAAACAAACACACAACAGTGTATGTAGTTGTGGTGTTCTGCTCTGTTCATCATCCACATCCTTCTTCTGGTAGCGGCACGTTGGTGGAGGTTGCCGAGTGTCAAATCCCACCAATTTAATATTGATGACTTATCCTAATCGCTATTACAGAAGACCATAGTTCTGAACCAAGTGCTATCCGTCAAAACATGAGATCGCACTCAGACCATTGGTATTCAATGAGGTCATGCACCTTGGTCCAAGGAATAAAATCTCAGCAGGCATGATTTGTCTCCAATAATCAGACCACACTGGGCCACTGAAGTATGAGTCCGTGCAAAAATTCAGGCTGCACTCAGATGACATCCTTGAGCGGTCCGATTTTCATGGACTGACAGAATGGAGAAGAAGGAGAAACTTTTTTTTATTCCCCACATCCGAGAAAAATGGATCCCACTCTGATCATTCACTGGTCAAACTCTGATCAGAGTCTGATTTACATTATCGGGATGTTAATCCTCAGATGGAGAACTTATGGCCATGTGACTCTAGCCTAAAGGTGCATTCTGTGTCCCTGTCGTTGCATACGTCCAAAATCCCCTGCAAATCGGGGTCGATTGGGGCCAATATATTGTAATGGTGGCCGCATACGAACCTGAGCTCTGCTGTGCATCATTTTCCGGAGTATATGTGTGGGGAGGAGGACCCCCATACAGTGATTGGGCTAGAACCAGGGGGACCGCCATCAGGGTTGTTGAAGAAACCACATCAGGGGGATTACAAAGGGAGACATGCGACTGAAGTTGTCAGGGCAACAGGGGGCGGGGCGAGGGTAAAAGGAGCAGGGGACGCGCTGAGGTGGCAGTTGGCAGAGAGCCTGACAGGAGAGAGGAAGCCGTGCGGCAGAGAGAGGACTGTGGCAACTGACGGTGTGGAAAAGAGAGACAGGCAGGAGATTGAAAAAGGGAAATTTGAGACTTACCGAAGGTTGACGCGTAAGAGACTCTCCCCGGGAGTTTCCCCCCGCAAAGATTCAGATAAAGTGACGGCCGCTGATTCCCTCCGTGGTGTGACAGGACCGGGATCTCAGGCGACCGCTGCGACGACACAGCAATCCGGTACAGTGGCCAGGACACTGCCCCCCTCTCTTCTCCCACAGCTGCGGCCCCGTTATCACCGACCTCAGGGGACATCACCTCGCTATAGGCGGCCGCAGAGCCCGTCCCGGTTACTGAGGGGACACTGAGCAGAATTTGTTAACGTTTATGTCTTTTTTGAAACTGCGTCATGACCTGGCTGGGGAACGAGCGCCTCTAAACGGACGCCTGGGAGATTGACCCCCTGAACAGTTTCTTCAGGGCCCGTTGTGCCCCACCGACCCCACTTCTTCAGGGCCTGTTGTGCCCCACCGTGCCAGCTTCTTCAGGGCCCGTTGTGCCCCACCGACCCCATTTCTTCAGGGCCTGTTGTGCCCCACCGTGCCAGCTTCTTCAGGGCCCGTTGTGCCCCACCGACCCCATTTCTTCAGGGCCCGTTGCGCCCCACTGCCCAGTTTCTTCAGGGCCTGTTGTGCCCCATCGTTCCGGTTTCTTCAGGGCCTGTTGTGCCCCATCGTTCCGGTTACTACAGGGCCCGTTGCGCCCCACCGCCCAGTTTCTTAAGGGCCTGCTGCGCCCCATCGTTCTGGTCTCTTCGGGGCTGGACAAGCACAAGTCCTTCCGGGAAGTCGTGGATTACAAGTCAGCCACATCTGCAACCCCTGAGTGGTCGTGAACTCGAGCGACGCCCGGAAGGCTAAGTGTATTATAGAGAAAATAAGGACCCTTTTTGTTTTTTTAATGTTGTTTTACGAGTCCGTGCGAGGACAAATAAGTGTTTCCCCTTTTGTCTGATTTAAGCAGTTTTAGCCCTTGCGGCTTTAAAACTTATAAAAGTTTATTTCACCCCACATTCAGTCTCGTGTCTCGTCACTGCATCCTGTGAGCCTGCTCGAACCCTACACTTGGCGTAGTCGGCAGGATGCAGTCTCCGAGCGCGGACAGTGGTAGCCCCGAACATGGGGGAGCTGTAAGCTCTGTAAATAATGAGGGTCCCCGTACCAGCATCTCATTGGGGGCCATGTTGAACAACCTGCCTAGATTCTCTGGCTCAAATACTATGCTATGGAGCTGGACAGAGCGGATGAGGGGGCTTTTTCGGATGCACCCAATGACCCCTGACCTGGAAGCTGAAGTGGCACTCATGGCCCTAGACGGGGAGGTGCGGAGGTCAGTGATGTTGAAACCCCCGGGGCACCGCAACACTTTTGAAAAGGTGTTGCAGATAGTGGAACAGACCCACGGGGATCCCACTAATGTGGGAGAGTTAAGGACCCGACTGTTTAGCCGGATGCAGGCAGAGGGGGAGACGATTACTCAGTATATGAATGTACTCCAAGAGTTGCATACGGCTATTGAAAGAAAAGATGGGGTAGGGGTAGGACCTGTTGACATAACCCTACGTGACCTACTGGTGACTGGACTGCGAGATCCACTGATAAAGCAGGCTTTAAGGGAACGGATCAGAATGAATCCCCAAATCGACTTTTCAGAAGTGGGAAGTCAGGCACGGGTTCAGGAGCAAGAGCAGGGGATGGCGGTCCCCGTGGGGAAGGTCCGAGGTGTGGAGGCCTCCTCGAACACAGTTGAGGAACCTCAATGGGTGGAGGAGATGAAGCGTGAATTGAAAAATATAAAGAGCGAGTTGGCTGAAGTAAAGAGAAGAACCGAACGGAGACTGGACGACCCAGTGCTAAACCCGGTCCCTGGGGGTCACGCTCTCCGCGAGGTGGTCAATCTCTACCGGCCCGGTGTTATGAGTGTGGAGAACCAGGCCACTTCGCCCGAGAGTGTCCGCGGCGTGGGAGATACCCACCCCGGCAGCCATTAAACTAAAGGGCTCCGGGCTGGGGGGACGCCGCTCGGAGCCGAAAACCACAACTAGGGGTGGTGGAAGTCCCGAAGATTTGGTAGCAAAGTGTCCTGAAGTTTGGGCAGAAGTAGAGGGCCGGGCCGTCCGGTGTCTGGTGGACACGGGGTCACAAGTAACCACTATGCCCGCAGTGTACTTTCAACAAAACTTTCCGGAGGCAGCAAGGCCTCAGTGGGGGCCCATGATTAGACTAGTAGCCGCCAACCAACTGCAGGTTCCGGTTGCCGGGGTAGTGTGGGTGCAGGTGACGTTGTGCGGTAAACCCCTCGGCCGCAGAGGGGTGGTGCTGACTCAAGGAGAAGCTGATCAACGACACCCCGTCACCCTAGGCATGAATATTTTAAAAGAGTTTGGTAACCTGTTGCTTAATGATCCCACACAAAGGACACTGAAGCAGTGGGGTTCTCGCACAGCTCAGGGACAGGTATTCCAGCAGCTGGTGCGAGGTGCGCGGGTGCATCGGGACTGCCAGGAGGGTGAGGCTCTGGGCAAGGTCATCGCGACAGCGGCACCCCTGCTTGTGCTGCCTCCTGGACAGACAGTGGTGGCCCTGCCAATTCGGGCCCCGATACCTTTGGAAGGCGTAGAGGTGCAGGTGGAGCCGTGTCACTCAGAGCACTTACCTCCTGGCATACTGGTGGCCCGTTCCCTCGCTACGGTGCGAAAAGGAACCGCCCTGGTCCGCTGCGTTAACCTTGAAGACCGAGATATCATTCTGAAAGCACGGACTGTACTGGCCAAACTAGTAAAGCCTCTAGAAGAAGTGCTGCCCGCTGCTGCGGTTCAATTACGAGTACACCCCGAGGATCCCGGGGAGGTAACAATACGAACCCTACAGGCCCACGAAGTCTCGACACAAGAGAAGGGCCGAAATATTTTGGAGCAGATGCGGGCCGAGCTTTCTGGACTAACTGCGGCCCAACTTTCACAAGTAAAAGCATTGCTGGGACAGTACCATGAAGTATTTGCTAGTCATGAGGACGACTTTGGGTGTACCACCGCCATCACTCATGAGATCCCCACAGCAGGAGCGGCCCCTATCCGAGAACGATATCGACAGATCCCGCCACAACTCTATCAGGAGGTGAAAACTTTGCTGGCTCAGATGCTACAAAAAGGGGTGATACGGGAAAGTCAAAGCCCTTGGGCGGCCCCCATCGTGTTGGTTCGGAAGAAAGATGGTACACTACGATTCTGTGTGGATTATCGTAAATTGAATGCTTGCACTATTAAAGACTCATACCCACTGCCCCGCATAGAAGAATCTCTGTCTGCATTGGGTAAAGCAACATATTTTTCGACCCTGGACTTGGCCAGTGGGTACTGGCAGGTGCCTATGTCAGAAGAGGACAGAGCTAAGACGGCATTCATAGTGCCCATGGGACTGTTTGAGTTTAATCGAATGCCATTCGGGCTGGCCAACGCCCCCGGGACATTTCAGCGATTGATGGAGCGATGTCTAGGGGATCTCAATTTTGAGGCCACGTTGATCTACCTGGACGACATCATCGTCTATGCCGCCTCCTTCGAGGACCACCTGAAGCGGTTGGGACAGGTACTCAGCCGGCTGCAAAAGTACGGGTTGAAGGTGAAGCCTCAGAAATGTCACCTATTTCGCTCTCAGATTGAGTATCTGGGTCATGTCGTTTCGGCAGAAGGTGTGAGGCCATCCCGGGAGAAGATTGCTGCTATCCAGGAATGGCCTACCCCCGAGACGGTGAAAGACGTGCAAGCTTTTCTGGGGTTAGCTGGATATTACCGTCGTTTCGTAAAGAATTTTGCATGTCGAGCTCGAGCCCTACATGACCTGCTGAAGGGGGCTCCCGCTGGGGCCAATGGGCGAAAAATCCAGTGGCAACACCCTCAGGAAGAGGCCTTCCGAGATCTCAAGGCTGCACTCTCGGATGCCCCTGTGTTGGCTTATGCAGATTCTTCTCAGCCGTTCATCCTGCACACTGACGGGAGTCTTCACGGGCTAGGAGCTGTGTTGTCACAAGTTCAGGATGGCCGGGAAAGGGTGATCGCATATGGAAGCCGTTCACTCCATGACTCCGAGCGTAACCCTGACAATTACAGCTCTTTTAAGCTCGAGCTCCTCGCAGTGGTGTGGGCTATGACGGAGAGATTCGCAGAGTACCTAGCGGGCTCCGAGGTGGTAGTGCGAACTGACAATAACCCACTGGCTCATTTGGAAAACGCCAAGTTGGGGGCTTTGGAGCAGCGATGGGTGGCCCGAATGGCGAAGTACAATTACAAGATTATTTACAAAAGAGGGGCCGAGAATGTTCATGCAGATGCTCTCTCTAGGATTCGACATACAACTCCTGGACAGAATCGAGACGAAGAATTAGAAGGAGAGGAAATACCGTTCGCTCTTACCGCTGCCGTGCTCACCAATGTTGATGCAAAAGTATCTTCCCCAGAGGCCCACAGGGGCATCCTGGAACAATCTCGTAATAAGTGGATACAACAGCAACAAGAAGATGAAGAAGTTGGACTTCTCCGGACATGGGTCGCTGCTGGTCAATTACCCACTGATACTCAACGACAAGCTTTGACCCAAGACCTGTCGCTGATGCTGCGACAATGGGAGAGACTGATTATCCGAAGGGGATTACTGTACCGTAAGATCACTTCGCAAACAACCTCAACGACTGTTTGGCAGGTGGTTACGCCCGGAGCTCAACTACACGAACTGGCTCGAGAGGCTCACGAAAAAGGGGCCCACTTTGGAGTCAAAAAGACTTTGCAATGGTTACAACAGAAAGTTTATCACCCACGCTTGTCGGCTGTTGTGGACGAAGTTTGTCGTACTTGCCGCTTACGTGAATTGGCCAAACCGCCTGCTCAGAGGGCCGCAACACAGACGATTGTGACTTCAGAACCCTTGGAGCTCTTGACGGTGGATTATCTGCACATTGGTCCCGCATTCCAGGGATACGAACACTGCCTCGTCATGGTGGATCATTTCACTAAATTCGCTGTGGTCACCCCTACTCGAGACCAGACCGCGGAGTCAGCCGCCTCCGCAATTTGCAGAAATTTTATACAAGTGTACGACTGTCCTCAACGCATACATTCCGACCAGGGAGCATGTTTTTTGGGGAAAGTTATGGAGGAACTACATCATCTTTATGGGATTGATAAATCCCGGACCACACCACATCACCCGCAAGGGAATGGGGCTTGTGAGCGATTTAATCGGACATTGATTCAAATGCTACGCACTCTGGAGAGTGACAAGAAAGCTCGTTGGCCTGAATATGTTTCTGAATTAGTGTGGGTTTATAATAATCGGGTACATCGAGTAACGGGCTATACTCCTTATTTCCTGCTGTTCGGACGAGAGGGTAAAGGGATCACGGAGGTAGAGTTGGACCCCGAAGAGCCTCGGCCCTGGACCGGAGTGTCGTCTTGGGTCCGAAATCATCGCCACAGGTTGCAAACTCTTCACCGAATTGTACATACCAAACTTCAAGACTGGGAACACCCCGGGAAGAATACAACCTCCCCTCCCCATCTCCAAAGCGGGGACCGTGTGCTTGTACTAGATCAACGCCCCCAGAATAAACTGGAGTCACGTTGGGAAGAGAGTCCTTATCGGGTACTACGCCGTATCCATTCAGAAGGACCTGTGTACGAAATACAGCCCGAGCAGGATGAAACACTGCCCACTCGCATTGTGCATCGTAATATGTTACGCCTGTGTATTTCTTCCGACCCGAAGCAACTGGAACCCGTCCCGAAGACATCCGAACCGGAGTCCATATGCTGGGACTCAGACGACGAGGATTTCCCTCCAGTTCCCAAGGGCCCTCCACCCAATAATGAGCCAGTTGACACAATTAACCCACCGGCATCTTGCAGCTCACCGACGTCCACCACCCCAGAAGATTCCACCCCAGTCGAACTTAGACGCTCCGAGCCGTCAACAGCCGGCAAACCCCCCGAACGGTATGAACAAGACCAGTTCGTATGGCAACAAATATTGACACCTTTACAGACCAATCTCAATAGACTAACACCCTCGCCCGAGGACTGGCGAGCTTACAGGGTGGGGGAATGTGGGGAGGAGGACCCCCATACAGTGATTGGGCTAGAACCAGGGGGACCGCCATCAGGGTTGTTGAAGAAACCACATCAGGGGGATTACAAAGGGAGACATGCGACTGAAGTTGTCAGGGCAACAGGGGGCGGGGCGAGGGTAAAAGGAGCAGGGGACGCGCTGAGGTGGCAGTTGGCCGAGAGCCTGACAGGAGAGAGGAAGCCGTGCGGCAGAGAGAGGACTGTGGCAACTGACGGTGTGGAAAAGAGAGACAGGCAGGAGATTGAAAAAGGGAAATTTGAGACTTACCGAAGGTTGACGCGTAAGAGACTCTCCCCGGGAGTTTCCCCCCGCAAAGATTCAGATAAAGTGACGGCCGCTGATTCCCTCCGTGGTGTGACAGGACCGGGATCTCAGGTGACCGCTGCGACGACACAGCAATCCGGTACAGTGGCCAGGACACTGCCCCCCTCTCTTCTCCCACAGCTGCGGCCCCGTCATCACCGACCTCAGGGGACGTCACCTCGCTATAGGCGGCCGCAGAGCCCGTCCCGGTTACTGAGGGGACACTGAGCAGAATTTGTTAACGTTTGTGGGGAGGAGGACCCCCATACAGTGATTGGGCTAGAACCAGGGGGACCGCCATCAGGGTTGTTGAAGAAACCACATCAGGGGGATTACAAAGGGAGACATGCGACTGAAGTTGTCAGGGCAACAGGGGGCGGGGCGAGGGTAAAAGGAGCAGGGGACGCGCTGAGGTGGCAGTTGGCAGAGAGCCTGACAGGAGAGAGGAAGCCGTGCGGCAGAGAGAGGACTGTGGCAACTGACGGTGTGGAAAAGAGAGACAGGCAGGAGATTGAAAAAGGGAAATTTGAGACTTACCGAAGGTTGACGCGTAAGAGACTCTCCCCGGGAGTTTCCCCCCGCAAAGATTCAGATAAAGTGACGGCCGCTGATTCCCTCCGTGGTGTGACAGGACCGGGATCTCAGGCGACCGCTGCGACGACACAGCAATCCGGTACAGTAGCCAGGACACTGCCCCCCTGTCTTCTCCCACAGCTGCGGCCCCGTCATCACCGACCTCAGGGGACGTCACCTCGCTATAGGCGGCCGCAGAGCCCGTCCCGGTTACTGAGGGGACACTGAGCAGAATTTGTTAACGTTTATGTCTTTTTTGAAACTGCGTCATGACCTGGCTGGGGAACGAGCGCCTCTAAACGGACGCCTGGGAGATTGACCCCCTGAACAGTTTCTTCAGGGCCCGTTGTGCCCCACCGACCCCACTTCTTCAGGGCCTGTTGTGCCCCACCGTGCCAGCTTCTTCAGGGCCCGTTGTGCCCCACCGACCCCATTTCTTCAGGGCCTGTTGTGCCCCACCGTGCCAGCTTCTTCAGGGCCCGTTGTGCCCCACCGACCCCATTTCTTCAGGGCCCGTTGCGCCCCACTGCCCAGTTTCTTCAGGGCCTGTTGTGCCCCATCGTTCCGGTTTCTTCAGGGCCTGTTGTGCCCCATCGTTCCGGTTACTACAGGGCCCGTTGCGCCCCACCGCCCAGTTTCTTAAGGGCCTGCTGCGCCCCATCGTTCTGGTCTCTTCGGGGCTGGACAAGCACAAGTCCTTCCGGGAAGTCGTGGATTACAAGGCAGCCACATCTGCAACCCCTGAGTGGTCGTGAACTCGAGCGACGCCCGGAAGGCTAAGTGTATTATAGAGAAAATAAGGACCCTTTTTGTTTTTTTAATGTTGTTTTACGAGTCCGTGCGAGGACAAATAAGTGTTTCCCCTTTTGTCTGATTTAAGCAGTTTTAGCCCTTGCGGCTTTAAAACTTATAAAAGTTTATTTCACCCCACATTCAGTCTCGTGTCTCGTCACTGCATCCTGTGAGCCTGCTCGAACCCTACATATGCCTACAGGAGGCGGACACTCGGGCGTAGTAGACTGTTTATGAGTGTCTGCCTCCTGTGGGTGTACACTCCTGGAAATGATGCACGGTAGTGCTCACATTCGCTCTGCTGTCACCATTACAGTCTATTGGCCCCGTCGGCGCATGTGTCTGGACCCCATTTTGAGGGGGATTTTGGATGTATGCCCCGTCAGAGACACAGAATGTGAATGCACCATAAGGATAAACAGCACAGTAGCTCAGTGGTTAGCAGCCTTGCAGCCCTGGTGTCCTGGATTCAAACGCCACCAAGGACAACATTCGCAAGGAGTTTGTATGTTATCCCTGGGTTTGCGTGGGTTTCCTCCGGGTTCTCCGGTTTCCTCCAAGACTCCTAATACATATCAATAGGGAATGTAGATTGTGAGCCCCAATGGGGATAGTAAGATAAGGGAGTAAATAAAATAGGTCATCAATATCATTGTGATGTTAAATACTCTTTCAATGTTATAATTGTTCTATGTATTGAAATGCTTAAGTTGCAATTACTGACCAGACGCTGAATTTGAAGTTTACGGAAGAGGTTAATCCTATGTGTCACATACAGCAATTACTATTTCCATAGAACAAGCTGCAGGATGAAAATCTTTACTTCCCTTTATTTATGTTAGGGACTTCTGGTTCCCACAGTATTTTCTTAGCTTTCGTTCTCATAAATACATGTTCTGTTCCCTATTCTAAGTTAATACTGAAGACAGAAGTCTACCCACACACGACACTCAAAGTGGACAAGATAGCAACGTGTCCTAGAGGAACACTAGCCAAAAGATGGACTATAAAAGCAGCTGAGACATAACACAGTACCTACAAAGGTTTTACGCAGGGGTGGAACAAATGCTGCAGAGTAGAAAATAAAAGTGTTGATAGTTTGATTTTATCAATGAATAAAATGCAAAGTCTGCTTAATCTGCTGCAGATCTAAGGCACAAATTGTCAAAACAGTTAATGCTTCAAACATCCATAAATCTTCTGAAATTCATACTTGATGGGTGAGGGCTGTTTTGGTGGCTCAAAGGGAACTTATATATATATATAAAAAAAAATAAATAACGCAGGTGATTTTAATGTTATGGCTGATGAGTGTAATGCTGGAACCGGACAGGATACCACGGCGTCACTAATGAGATAATGCAGCAGTACATCAGCAATATAGGACTCAGGATAAGTGCCTTACATGGCCATTAGTGACATTTCAGAAAGTTTTTAAACATCCCCTCCTGGTTCTCTCTTCTTACTATGGAGACCGGTAAATCAAGTCAACTCCCATCCTGGGACTAGACAGTAATTATGAAGATTTGTAGCAAAACCCCAAAGTAAAAAACACGACCACAAAAAGAATTATTGCTCCCAGGCCGAAAATGATTTGTATGATTGACTCAGACTCTTCCGTGGACCTAATGATGGAATACAAGTAATATATTAAGACTGTGATGACAAACAGCTACCACAAAGCAGCATGAAAATATATTTCCCAACATCAAAGAGACCTCGAATTGTCTCTGCCAATTTATGACTACCTGTAAATCTACACAAGAAATGGATGATTTGGCTATGTCATCGCCCGCAGTTCTTCTTCATGTGTAGTAACCCTGTCCTATGTGGGGATGATCTAACACAGAGAACCAGCAGGAAACACGACTGAGATTCAGTGCAGAATTCTTAGTAGATTTTTGGGAAAGATTTATCATTCAGAATTGCCTAGATGTATTCCGGAAACATTTACGACGTTGGGCCATCCAGAGGTGGTTGATGGGTTTTCCTTTACCTTGGACAAAGATTTCGCTAATTTGACCTCACCTTGTAACTAATCACATTGACCAAAACAAAATAGCTTCCTGGTGCTCCCCTGCTCCTCTTTTAGGGGAGATATGTGCAAAATATGGCAGATTTAAAAGTGATCAATATTGGCACAGATGAATAAAATTAATTAATGGATGTCCATGATATTATAAGACCACGTTGTAATTTTGGGAATAACCCTTCAAGTTAGCAACAGATACATCATAAGGGTTTTCATCCTTGTGTCCTAAAAGGAAGGTTGTACTTGCTCTTCAGGTTGAAGAACAGGTTCCTGCCAGGACCATATGACGTGGTGTGAGATCCATGGACAGGGATTCCTGTTGTAAGATAAAGTGTTTGAATCTCTCTGGTATCCTGAAGACACTAATGTATGTGTGTTGCACTGCCCCATAACAGGTGCACTTTACTCCTCAGAACTTATTTGCATTGCTGCGCCGCACTTTCCAATAACACTTTTTTTTTATGAAGCACTTCGCGGATACCTTTGATTTCAATATTTTTGTCTTGTTTGCTGCCATGACTCATTCAGAGATTCGAGTAGCAGGAATGCAGGATGTGATAACAGGTGCACTGGGGGCAAGAAGACTTTCATCAACTTGTTTATCAGATATGAAGAAGAAAGAAGTATCTGCTCTTGTGGAAAATGTGCAGATGGAAAATTAAATCTCACCACATAAGTGCTGTAGAAGCAATGAAGTAACATGACATGACATGGAAGCTGCATCGCATAACGCAAGAACACAAGGAAAAAGATATCTGCACCAGACACCTTGAAATTTAATCAGAAAGACGTATCATTTTTAGGACTTCTATAGCAACCACCATGGATGTGATTAGTGCGCAGATATGACGGCTGTGAGGGTTTATGGAGGGGGCCACCATGTGAAGCCATGTACATATGAATAAGGGCATGCTAGAGTAGTTCCTTTTGTGTTTTTGGAAATATTTTCATTAAATCATGACGAATACTAGTAAACCAGGTGCGCAAAAACAGACAAGCACAGAGAGTAATCTACAATTTTTTAAATTTTTTAACAAAATTCAACTCCTTTCCCCAAAAATGACATGATATGAAAAGCTAGGTAGGTACATGACCAAAAAAGTCAACACCTGCAACCGGGCATTATTGATGTGGCGTATACAGATTAAATTTGACTAAGAAAACAGATGTGCAAAACATAGTTTTCTTGCAATACATACACTTTATGGGGTAACTGTCTCACTATTGGGGAGTTTTCTTTTGTATTTTTAAAAAAACAATTATTTCCTCTTTCACAAAAAGACTGCACAAGGTATACAAATATTCAGTGCAGTCACTTGTGACAAGCAAGCACAATGACTCTGGCTGACTAGAGTTGAGCGAAACGGGTCGAAAAAATTCAAAAGTCGCCGACTTTTGGCAAAGTCGGGTTTCATGAAACGAAACCCGACCCTAGGATGAGGTCGGCCACGAGGTCGGCGACTTACGCGCCAAAGTCGCGTTTCAAAAGTTTGTTTTGCGCTCTTTTTCAGCCAATCAGGATCCACGGACACTGTGGGCAACGTGATGACATAGGCACGGGTCACCACCATCTTTCAGAAGGGCATGCAAGTGATTGGCTTGCTTTGGTGGGTGTCACAGGGGGTATAAAAGGGCGTGCACGCCGACCGCCATCTTACTTCTGCCGATCTTAGTATAGGGAGAGGTTGCTGCTGATTCTGTAGGGAGAGCGTTAGGCAGGGAAGAAGACAAAAAAACTGCTTCTGCTGCTAGCGATTTGGCCTGCACAACACACAAGTCACTGTGTGTGCAGTGCAAGGGGAGGCTATATTGTGGTGTATCAGTGGTGTTGGTTGTTGGGCTGCCTTTTAAGGCTTCCTGACACGCTGGCATTGCTGTTTACCCACTGCTCCGCAAACTGCTTTTTTAAAAGCAATCCAATCTCCCTTATCCTCTCGTCACTTTGGTCACAGGCAGCTGTGCCATCGAGCGTGTCACATAGCGCTCAGATATCAGTGGGCCTCACACCATCCACAAGTGTCCAGTGTCCAAAAGTGTACGCAGAGATTCAAAATCTCCATTATCCTCTCGTCACTTTGGTCACAGGCAGCTGTGCCATCGAGCGTGTCACATAGCGCTCAGATATCAGTGGGCCTCACATCATCCACAAGTGTCCAGTGTCCAAAAGTGTACGCAGAGATTCAAAATCTCCATTATCCTCTCGTCACTTTGGTCACAGGCAGCTGTGCCATCGAGCGTGTCACATAGCGCTCAGATATCAGTGGGCCTCACACCATCCACAAGTGTCCAGTGTCCAAAAGTGTACGCAGAGATTCAAAATCTCCATTATCCTCTCGTCACTTTGGTCACAGGCAGCTGTGCCATCGAGCGTGTCACATAGCGCTCAGATATCAGTGGGCCTCACACAATCCACAAGTGTCCAGTGTCCAAAAGTGTACGCAGAGATTCAAAATCTCCATTATCCTCTCATCACTTTGATCACAGGCAGCTGTGCCATCGAGCGTGTCACATAGCGCTCAGATATCAGTGGGCCTCACACAATCCACAAGTGTCCAGTGTCCAAAAGTGTACGCAGAGATTCAAAATCTCCATTATCCTCTCGTCACTTTGGTCACAGGCAGCTGTGCCATCGAGCGTGTCACATAGCGCTCAGATATCAGTGGGCCTCACACCATCCACAAGTGTCCAGTGTCCAAAAGTGTACGCAGAGATTCAAAATCTCCATTATCCTCTCGTCACTTTGGTCACAGGCAGCTGTGCCATCGAGCGTGTCACATAGCGCTCAGATATCAGTGGGCCTCACACCATCCACAAGTGTCCAGTGTCCAAAAGTGTACGTAGAGATTCAAAATCTCCATTATCCTCTCGTCACTTTGGTCACAGGCAGCTGTGCCATCGAGCGTGTCACATAGCGCTCAGATATCAGTGGGCCACACACAATCCACAAGTGTCCACTGTCCAAAAGTGTACGCAGAGATTCAAAATCTCCATTATCCTCTCGTCACTTTGGTCACAGGCAGCTGTGCCATCGAGCGTGTCACATAGCGCTCAGATATCAGTGGGCCTCACACCATCCACAAGTGTCCAGTGTCCAAAAGTGTACGCAGAGATTCAAAATCTCCATTATCCTCTCGTCACTTTGGTCACAGGCAGCTGTGCCATCGAGCGTGTCACATAGCGCTCAGATATCAGTGGGCCTCACACAATCCACAAGTGTCCAGTGTCCAAAAGTGTACGCAGAGATTCAAAATCTCCATTATCCTCTCGCCACTTTGGTCACAGGCAGCTGTGCCATCGAGCGTGTCACATAGCGCTCAGATATCAGTGGGCCACACACAATCCACAAGTGTCCACTGTCCAAAAGTGTACGCAGAGATTCAAAATCTCCATTATCCTCTCGTCACTTTGGTCACAGGCAGCTGTGCCATCGAGCGTGTCACATAGCGCTCAGATATCAGTGGGCCTCACACCATCCACAAGTGTCCAGTGTCCAAAAGTGTACGCAGAGATTCAAAATCTCCATTATCCTCTCGTCACTTTGGTCACAGGCAGCTGTGCCATCGAGCGTGTCACATAGCGCTCAGATATCAGTGGGCCTCACACAATCCACAAGTGTCCAGTGTCCAAAAGTGTACGCAGAGATTCAAAATCTCCATTATCCTCTCGCCACTTTGGTCACAGGCAGCTGTGCCATCGAGCGTGTCACATAGCGCTCAGATATCAGTGGGCCTCACACCATCCACAAGTGTCCAGTGTCCAAAAGTGTACGCAGAGATTCAAAATCTCCATTATCCTCTCGTCACTTTGGTCACAGGCAGCTGTGCCATCGAGCGTGTCACATAGCGCTCAGATATCAGTGGGCCTCACACCATCCACAAGTGTCCAGTGTCCAAAAGTGTACGCAGAGATTCAAAATCTCCATTATCCTCTCGTCACTTTGGTCACAGGCAGCTGTGCCATCGAGCGTGTCACATAGCGCTCAGATATCAGTGGGCCTCACACCATCCACAAGTGTCCAGTGTCCAAAAGTGTATGCAGAGATTCAAAATCTCCATTATCCTCTCGTCACTTTGGTCACAGGCAGCTGTGCCATCGAGCGTGTCACATAGCGCTCAGATATCAGTGGGCCTCACACAATCCACAAGTGTCCACTGTCCACAAGTGTGTGCAGAAATTCTAAAACTCCCCTGTCCTATAGACACCTTGTACCTTGTTTTACATTACTATATAGTTTGTTGGATTTTGTCTACATTTCTACCAAAAATGAGGAAGGCTGGTGGAAGAGGCCGTGGAATTGGGCGGGGGTTGGCAGCTGGTAATGATGGTGTTGGTGGTGGATCTGATGGTAGTGGCAAGAGCAAAATAGGACCGAATGCAGGAGGTGCTGACCCTGCGTCATCGTCTGGCTACATAAGGCCTCGAACGCTTAGTTTTCTAGGAGTTGGCAAACCGCTTTTAAAGCCAGAGCATCAGGAAAAAGTTTTGTCTTACATTGCTGACTCAGCCTCCAGCTCTATCGCCTCCTCTTCTTCAGTTGTAAAAAGTAAAAGCACTGAGTCGTCATTGGAGGCTCATGTTCATGAACCACACCTTTCCTTGTGTCCTTCACCCCAACCAAGATTGAAGGATGACGCAGGCCATACTACTGATTACTCCATGGAGCTGTTTTCACATACCATGCCTGGATTATCAAGTGAAATGGTGAATTACCCAGGCCAAGATGAATCTGACATGGAGTGCACTGATGCACAGCCGCTGATGGATGATTCTGCTGGTACATTCACTCAGAGCACTACATTGTCCTCGCAGTGTACAGAGCCAGATTCTGACCCTGATGAGACTCAGGTGCCCCTTCCCGCACACTATACCACCATACACGGTGACACAGAGGAAGGTGCACATTACATAGAAGAGGAGGTGATGGATGACCCAGTTGTTGACCCAGATTGGCATCCATTGGGGGAAGAGGGTGCTGCTTCCAATAGCTCAGATGAGGAGCATCCACAGCAGACATCGACATCGCAACAGCTGTTATCTGGCAGGCCCGGAGCACTCCAAAGACAGGTTCTAAACATCAAAAGAGTTGCTGGACAGCTTGTCCAGAGGGTCAAAAGATCACAGCGTGCTAGGCCGCAAAATGTCTGCCAAAGTAGGAAGAGTGCAGTGTGGCACTTTTTTGAACAAAATCCTCATGATCAGGCCAAGGTTATCTGTAAGAAGTGCGCAAAGACCTTTAGCCGAGGGAAAAATCTGAAAAATTTGAATACCAGTTGCATGCTTAGACATTTAACCAGCATGCACTTGCAAGCGTGGACACAACACCAAACCTCAAGTGCCACATGTGCAACTGATCACAACGAAGGTAGTCAGCAACGCTACATTGTTTCCCCCACTGTAAGCCCACCGGTTAGCACAGCAGCAAATGTTGAGGTGTCGTTGCAAGGCCACAGCAGTCAGGGAATCCCACTGTTATATCAACGAAAGACTGATTCTAGGCCATCAGAAAGAACACCAACTCCATCACCATCATCAACCCTCTCTCAGTCCGCCCTGTCCACCGCTACTTCCACCATATGCAGCTCTCAAGTCCAGCTCACCCTCCCAGACACTATGAGTAGGTCAAGAAAGTACTCAGTCTCTCATCCGCGTACACTGGGTTTGAACGCCCACATTGCCAAACTAATCTCGTTTGAGATGATGCCCTTTCGGTTGGTGGAAAGCACAGCTTTCCGCGAACTCATGGCCTATGCAGTACCACGCTATGACCTACCCAGTCGCCACTTCTTCTCTCGCAAAGCCATCCCAGCCCTCCACCATCATGTGAAAGACCGCATTGTCCATGCACTCAAGCAGTCAGTGAGCGGAAAGGTGCACCTCACAACTGATGCATGGTCCAGTCGGCATGGCCAGGGCCGTTACGTGTCCATCACTGCGCACTGGGTTAATGTGGTGGATGCAGGGTCCACAGGGGACATCGGTGGTGGGACAGTGCTGCCTAGCCCACGGTATAGGAAACAGTTGGCTGTAGGCGTTCGACCCTCCTCCTCCTCCTCCTCCAGAAGCGAAAGCTCGTCCACAGAGCGCAGTCGTACGAGCACTCCATCTGCAGCTGCCACTGTTGCACACGATGTGTCCCCCTATCGAGCAGCTAGTGGAAAGCGTCAGCAGGCTGTGTTGCAGATGATGTGTTTGGGCGACAGACACACCGCCGAGGTGCTGGCCGAGTACTTGAAGCGACAAACTGAGTCATGGCTGGGCAGTGTACATCTTGAGGCAGGCAAGGTAGTTAGTGATAACGGCCGTAATTTTGTGGCAGCCATAGCCCTTTCAAAACTCAGTCACATACCTTGCTTGGCTCACACCTTGAACCTGGTGGTGCAGTGCTTCCTCAAAAATTATCCGGAGTTAACAGCCCTGCTCCAGAAGGTGCGAAGACTGTGCGCGCACATCCGCCGGTCGCCTGTACACTCCGTTCGTATGCAGAAGCTGCAGCGATTGCTCCACCTTCCCAACCACCGCCTCATTATCGACATTGCAACAAGGTGGAACTCCACCCTGCACATGGTGGAGCGGCTGTGCGAGCAGAGGCAGGCCATAATGCATTTGTGGGAGGATACACGGCCAGGCACTTTGAGAGCAGACATGGAGTTGACAGGCGTGCAGTGGTCGAAGCTGAAAGACCTTTGTAAAGTCCTTCAGTGTTTTGAGGAATGCACACGGCTGGTAAGCGCAGACGACGCCATCCTAAGCATGAGCATCCCACTTATGCGTCTGCTCATGCAAACTTTGACGCACCTTAAGGAGCAGGCGTCTGCAGCCAATGTTGATGAGGAGGAAGAGGAGGAGGGAATCCTTGATGACATTCAGCCATTGTCTGCTCAGGGACCTCTCCTGGACGAGGTGGAGGAAGAAGAGGAGGAGGAGGAGGAGGATGATGGGGATGATTACTTAGGGGAGGAGGATGCATCTCGTGGGGCAAGTGAAAATGTTGGCGTGGCAAGGTCTGGTACAGGGTTTGTGCGTGACTGGAGGGATGTGGATTTGCCAGAAAGTGCTCCTCCACCCAGCACTCGCAGTGCATCATTGACACCGGGAACATTGGCCCACATGTCAGATTATGCCTTGCGGATCCTAAAAAGGGACCCCCGCATTGCCAAAATGATGAACGATGACGACTACTGGTTGGCCATCATCCTGGATCCACGCTATAAAGGCAAATTACAAAACATCATGCCACAGGAGAACCTTGACCTAATATTGGCTAATAAACAAGCAGCTCTGGTAAATCGGTTGCTTGAGGCATTCCCAGCACACAGCAGCGGTGATGGTTCTCACAAGAGCCGTACGGGCCGGGGGCAGCTTGGCAGAGGTGTTCATGGTGCACACAGCAGAAGTGGCGTTGGAGACAGGGGTTTCATGACAATGTTGTGGACTGATTTTTCAAATACCGCTCACACAACTGGTAATACTGCATCGATGGAAAGTGACAGGAGACAGCAGTTGTCAACTATGGTTACAAACTACTTTTCCTCCCATATCGATGTTCTCCCACACAGGTCATTCCCCTTTGACTATTGGGCCACTAAACTGGACACCTGGCCTGAATTGGCCCAATATGCCTTACAGGAGCTCGCTTGCCCAGCTGCAAGTGTGCTATCGGAAAGAGTCTTCAGTGCAGCTGGATCAATCCTGACAGAAAAAAGGACCCGTCTGTCAACCCAAAATGTGGATGATCTAACCTTCATTAAAATGAACCACGCATGGGTTTCCAAGGATTTTGTCCCACCTTCCCCTGATGACACATAGGGTGACAGAAAAATGGCTTGCTTTGGTCCACCTCTTCCTGGTACTTCACCTATTTCGCCTTTTGCATCAGCTGAATGTCCAACATCAACATATGCCACTTTCTAAAACTCCATAACTGTGCTGCCTCCCCCCCCATGGCCGGGGTCACCACCTACCGCACGACACCGTGCGAGTGCCGTTGCCCTGGACAGGTGGGTAGGCCGACTCTTGGGCACAGGCACTGGCACAGGGTCCCTCATAGTGCAATCAAGTGTCTCTGACGGTGGTGGTGCACACCCGCCGTCAGACACACCGCTGTACTATGAGGGGCCCAGTGCCAGTACCGACGCCCACGAGTGGGCCCCCCTTGCTTGGCCAGGGCCCCAGCATTTGCAATCTTTACCTCTCCCTGCTCCTCCGCTGTGTAATCTGGGCCGTCAAATCCATACTGTGCCTGACACCGTCTGAGCCTGCCTCCTGAGACATATATTTTGAATGTGTACGCTATCCATACATGTTATCCAGGGATACGGTACCCTTTCTAACCTTTGTGCAATGACGTGCAATCCATACTGGGCCTAACACCGTCTGAGCCTGCCTCATGCTGTATAGACATATATTTTGAATGTGTACGCTATCCATACATGTTATCCGGGGATACGGTACCCCTTCTAACCTTTGTGCAATGACGTGCAATCCATACTGGGCCTAACACCGTCTGAGCCTGCCTCATGCTGTATAGACATATATTTTGAATGTGTACGCTATCCATACATGTTATCCGGGGATACGGTACCCTTTCTAACCTTTGTGCAATGACGTGCAATCCATACTGGGCCTAACACCGTCTGAGCCTGCCTCATGCTGTATAGACATATATTTTGAATGTGTACGCTATCCATACATGTTATCCGGGGATACGGTACCCCTTCTAACCTTTGTGCAATGACGTGCAATCCATACTGGGCCTAACACCGTCTGAGCCTGCCTCATGCTGTATAGACATATATTTTGAATGTGTACGCTATCCATACATGTTATCCGGGGATACGGTACCCTTTCTAACCTTTGTGCAATGACGTGCAATCCATACTGGGCCTAACACCGTCTGAGCCTGCCTCATGCTGTATAGACATATATTTTGAATGTGTACGCTATCCATGCATGTTATCCGGGGATACGGTACCCCTTCTAACCTTTGTGCAATGACGTGCAATCCATACTGGGCCTAACACCGTCTGAGCCTGCCTCATGCTGTATAGACATATATTTTGAATGTGTACGCTATCCATACATGTTATCCGGGGATACGGTACCCTTTCTAACCTTTGTGCAATGACGTGCAATCCATACTGGGCCTAACACCGTCTGAGCCTGCCTCATGCTGTATAGACATATATTTTGAATGTGTACGCTATCCATACATGTTATCCGGGGATACGGTACCCTTTCTAACCTTTGTGCAATGACGTGCAATCCATACTGGGCCTAACACCGTCTGAGCCTGCCTCATGCTGTATAGACATATATTTTGAATGTGTACGCTATCCATACATGTTATCCGGGGATACGGTACCCTTTCTAACCTTTGTGCAATGACGTGCAATCCATACTGGGCCTAACACCGTCTGAGCCTGCCTCATGCTGTATAGACATATATTTTGAATGTGTACGCTATCCATACATGTTATCCGGGGATGCGGTACCCTTTCTAACCTGTGTGCAATGACGTGCAATCCATACTGGGCCTAACACCGTCTGAGCCTGCCTCATTCTGTATAGACATATATTTTGAATGTGTACGCTATCCATACATGTTATCCGGGGATACGGTACCCCTTCTAACCTTTGTGCAATGACGTGCAATCCATACTGGGCCTAACACCGTCTGAGCCTGCCTCATGCTGTATAGACATATATTTTGAATGTGTACGCTATCCATACATGTTATCCGGGGATACGGTACCCTTTCTAACCTTTGTGCAATGACGTGCAATCCATACTGGGCCTAACACCGTCTGAGCCTGCCTCATGCTGTATCGACATATATTTTGAATGTGTACGCTATCCATACATGTTATCCGGGGATACGGTACCCTTTCTAACCTTTGTGCAATGACGTGCAATCCATACTGGGCCTAACACCGTCTGAGCCTGCCTCATGCTGTATAGACATATATTTTGAATGTGTACGCTATCCATACATGTTATCCGGGGATACGGTACCCTTTCTAACCTTTGTGCAATGACGTGCAATCCATACTGGGCCTAACACCGTCTGAGCCTGCCTCATGCTGTATAGACATATATTTTGAATGTGTACGCTATCCATACATGTTATCCGGGGATACGGTACCCTTTCTAACCTTTGTGCAATGACGTGCAATCCATACTGGGCCTAACACCATCTGAGCCTGCCTCATGCTGTATAGACATATATTTTGAATGTGTACGCTATCCATACATGTTATCCGGGGATACGGTACCCCTTCTAACCTTTGTGCAATGACGTGCAATCCATACTGGGCCTAACACCGTCTGAGCCTGCCTCATGCTGTATAGACATATATTTTGAATGTGTACGCTATCCATACATGTTATCCGGGGATACGGTACCCTTTCTAACCTTTGTGCAATGACGTGCAATCCATACTGGGCCTAACACCGTCTGAGCCTGCCTCATGCTGTATAGACATATATTTTGAATGTGTACGCTATCCATACATGTTATCCGGGGATACGGTACCCCTTCTAACCTTTGTGCAATGACGTGCAATCCATACTGGGCCTAACACCGTCTGAGCCTGCCTCATGCTGTATAGACATATATTTTGAATGTGTACGCTATCCATACATGTTATCCGGGGATACGGTACCCTTTCTAACCTTTGTGCAATGATGTGCAATCCATACTGGGCCTAACACCGTCTGAGCCTGCCTCATGCTGTATAGACATATATTTTGAATGTGTACGCTATCCATACATGTTATCCGGGGATACGGTACCCTTTCTAACCTTTGTGCAATGACGTGCAATCCATACTGGGCCTAACACCGTCTGAGCCTGCCTCATGCTGTATCGACATATATTTTGAATGTGTACGCTATCCATACATGTTATCCGGGGATACGGTACCCTTTCTAACCTTTGTGCAATGACGTGCAATCCATACTGGGCCTAACACCGTCTGAGCCTGCCTCATGCTGTATAGACATATATTTTGAATGTGTACGCTATCCATACATGTTATCCGGGGATACGGTACCCTTTCTAACCTTTGTGCAATGACGTGCAATCCATACTGGGCCTAACACCATCTGAGCCTGCCTCATGCTGTATAGACATATATTTTGAATGTGTACGCTATCCATACATGTTATCCAGGGATACGGTACCCTTTCTAACCTTTGTGCAATCACGTGCAATCCATACTGGGTGTGAGAACGGATGGCGAGCTGTTAAGCAAGCTACAGCACCTGTCCAGACAAGTACAGGGATTCCCTAGCGAGGAGACTTATTTGATTGTTTTCAATGTTGGGACAGCAATTTTTGGGGAGCACTATACTCTGGAGAATGATAGATGGGGCCCACCATACACTGGAACATTCCAAAGGTGGACATCAGACACTGGAGCAGCATTTACAGGGCCCATTATACACTAGAGCATTAGAAATGGGGCCCATTATGTTTGGAGCATTATTTGGGCCCATAAGACAGTGGAGCTTCATCCATGGGGACCAACATATACTGTAGCATTATGTGGAGCTCATCATATACTGTTTCAAACATTATATGGGACCAATGATTTTGTATGGAGAAATAGATGGGCCTCGTCATGAGATGTAAAAAGTGAGGTATTTTTCATTGTACTATACCGCTATTTCTCTGCCGTATCGGAGCATGATGAGTTGTGGTATGTGTTAAAGGGGCGCTCTTTCGCCCAGGGCACATGGAAACCTGCAGCCAGCCCTCCCCCCCACAAATTTAGCCAAATAACCCCCATTTTTCAGTGCGTAACTTGTATTATGAAGTTAATTAAGGTTGACAAGCTTAAGTAAGAAGAATTGATGCTTTTGGCATTCAAATGGGCACTGTAGGTGTGTTTCCTGTCCTCCTCTCACTGCCGACTTTTATTCCCCATTGACTTACATTGGGTTTCGTGTTTCGGGACGACCCCGACTTTTCCCTATAATCGGACGATCTTGCTCGACCCGACTTTTGGAAAAGTCAGGTTTCACGAAACGAAACGCGACCCTAAAAAACCAAAAGTCGCTCAACTCTATGGCTGACACTTAATTCATATCTTTTCTGTAAAAACTATTGTGCTGACTTGCTGCTGCTCTCTCTTTTAAGAATAAAGAAAATACATTTGTTAATGTAATTCAAATACAGTGGTTTAATTGGCAGCTATGCCATAGCATAGCACTACTCCTATTTTTCTCACCCCCTGTAAATTGAATTTCTGTATTATTCCCAGATTACTACTCTCTTCTTCTTCACTACTGCAGCTGTACAACATATTACTGTTTGGAGTCTCTGTCCAATGCTTTAGAGATTTTTCTTCCTATCTCTATTGCTGAGCTCTAGCATCCTCTCATAATCCTCAAATTGCCATATAATGACTGCTGCATTCTCTGACACAGCTTTTACACAGTCTATGATAATGTGCCTGATTTTCTGTGCTATACCATGTGCTGTGATAGCTGAAATTCATTATGGCTGCTGTTATGGTAGCCTTTTGTGACTGATGAAGCCCTTTGCAATATGTAAAAAGTTGGCTGCCATTTTTAATTTGGTGATTTGCATGAATCAAAGCACAAATTATTTGAATTTGCCAAGACCTGCGAATTTCATTAAATCAAATAATTTGCTCAGATTTACTATTTGGTATTATAAAAAGTATGTAAAAGAGTCAAATGTACAATGTTACTGGGTTATATTTTTCAGAAGACGCTCTTTTAAAAAATTTGTGACAGCCCTCCCAGCAGGTCCCTGTGGAGCGCCCCGGCCAGGGCTTTCGGGGTACTCGGCACCGTGCCCGTTGATCTCAATGGGAGTTGTCACGGAAGCTGTTACCCGGTCCGTGGCCCTGGGGCTCCATGGCAAAAGGGGTGCAAGAACAATGAAGTAGAATTGATGAATAGTTCGTGAAGCCACCTGTGGTGCTCGGCAAGGGAGATGTTAAGCTGACGCTGCATGCAGATCCTCTGGGACTGGTGGTGTGCTGCAGCCAAGATGGTGAAGCTCCCCACAGGTGGAGCTGTAGTCCCAGGGCAGTGTGGATGTAGGGATAGCTGAGAGGCGCGGGCAGTGTAGAAGCTGGTATCCAGATGTAGCGGTACCAGATGTGTTGGTGCAGGAATGAATGGAGGACACCGGGGCTTGTAGTTCCAAAGCTTTACTCACAGTCTGTTGTACACACCGGTGCCTGCCTCCGTACTGTGTCCTCTGGGTCAGAGGCTCAATCAACCTCCAGGCTAGATGGAATGTTCCCTTCCAATGCTCCGCCAACATGTACCTTTCTGAACGTCTCCTCTTATAGCGCCTTTAAGTGTGAAGATCTCCTAGTACTGAGTTACACTGGAGTTCCTCCTGACAGATGTTCCCAAGAACTCTACTTGTACGGCAGACAGCTGTAGCCTTACTCCTGAATCCCTGCTCACTATCAATGTTGCTGTTGTGCCCCCAAGTCTTAGATGGAAGTAGTGCATTTACAGCCCACTACTCCACCGGTGTCTGCTGCAGAATCATTAGTGTCCATACAACCTCGGGGACCGGGCCCCGGCCTTGCGCTTAGAACTTCTAGGCAGGGTTCTTCCTCTAACCCACGTCTGTTGTGAGTTCATTTTCCCCTTCACTACTGAGGCCCGAGGAACTCCCTCTTCTGGTAAAGAAAGGTAGTGAGTTTGATTATCAAACACCTGAGTCTGATAATGATGACTGGCTGAGTGGAGTTACTGACTGGATATAAGGCTGCCGACGCCCTTCTGCCCTGCGGGTGATTTCTCTGTGGGATCCTTTGAGACCAGTCTGAATTCCTGCTCCTCTAAAGCTAAGTTTTCTGCTTGGCTTTTTGCATTTGTGCTTAGACTTTGTTTTGCTTTCTTTTTTCTGGATTTCTGCCACTCCCTGCAGGAGTGTGCTGAATTCCTTTAGCTCTGTCTTCTGAAAATACCTGAGTGCTGATTTAGTTTTTGAAGCCTAGCTGCTTCAGGGTCTTTTTCATATCAGCTGTTGGCTTATGTCTTTGATAGGGTTTTGGCAGATTGCAGACCTCAACCTTCCTTTCCTGTTCTGTTTAGCTATAGCTTGGGCCCCATCGTTTGCTCAGCCTATCTTTCTATCTGTGTGAGTGTTTTTTCATCTTGCTTCACCGTCATTATATGTTGGGGGCTGCCTTTTACTTTGGGGTCTGCTCTGGGGCAGTTTAGATTTCCTTTTCTGTCTTTAGGCTATTTAGCGCTCCGGCTGTGATCGAGGGGTCTAGGGCATCGTAGGAACCCCCCACGGCTACTGCTAGTTGTGTTGATAGGTTCAGGGGTCTGCAATCTGATAGTTGCCAACTTCTCTGGTTTTCTGGACGTAGCTTCTGCCTCCTACGGTGACTCAATCATAACACACGTCCTCTGTTCCCTTTTACTCCTACGTTCCATACTAATCTCTCCTTCTCATGGAAGATAAGGTTTCAGTTCAATGTCTTTCTCCTTCTTTCCTTTCCTGTGCCAGCTGGCTCAGATCACTGAGGCAGCTGCAGCACTCCTTTCTCCATCCCTCTCTCCGGGACCTTCCTTCCTCACTCCTCTCTGAGTGACGCTCCGACTGACTGACCTGAAATCCTACACCTTCCCGCTCTTTTATGTATTCTAAACTCCACCCGCCTCCCAGCACGTTTCGTGTTCCAAGCAGGGAACCACCAAAGGTGCTCTGCTACACTCCAAGCAGGGAGCCGCAATGTGGCTTTGCTGAACTACCGTGTTGTGTGGGATGCAAGTGTTGTAGCGTGGTTAGGAGCCTCCAACTCACCTGGATGGTGGGGTACCACACCTCAGGAGGAGGTGCAGTACCTCTGTGGCAACTGAACCCTCAGGGGCGCCACACCTGTCACTACTCTCACTAAATTACAGAGAGAATAAAGTGATGTGTGCACAACTATCGAGGGTGCCAGAGTAGGTTCCCACACCATAGATTTGTATCAAAAGACTCACTCAGCTTAAATGATCAATGACAATATTTAATGTTGTCTACAGCGTAGTAAACAGAAAACGTTTCATACCTTCATCAGTTACTATAACAGAACTAAATACAAAAATAAATATAAAAATAAAATGAAAAGTCAAATTGTATCAGCAGAAAAATCCATAGCGAAATACAATAAAGTATATACAACTGTTATGCTCAATGAGATTATTCGAGTCATTGGTAATGCATAAAACTACTGTTTTAGTCCAGTGCGATCCGTGAGGGATAATATCTCTTATTAGAGGAGAGTGAACCGTAAAGTTAGACAAAAGTTTAGTGAGACTGTGAAAAAATTAAATGGAAGTCGTACCCGTTCACTTTGCTTCATAGAATCATAGAATCATAGAATCGTAGAGTTGGAAGGGACCTCCTGGGCCATCTGGTCCAACGCCCTGCTCAAAGCAGGATTCGCTAAATCATCCCAGTCAGATGTCTGTCCAGCCTCTGTTTGAAGACTTCCATTGAAGGAGAACTCACCACTTCAATGTTGTCCAATGAACAAGAGAGTAAGCTTTCTTGTTAGGTAAATCTACCCTACCCCACGTGATAATGTTCTCCTGCATCTCAAAAACACGCTCTATTTCACACTTTCGGCTCCTGGAACGCAGTGGAATGCATAAGATAACAGGTGGAACGCACAAACAGCTTCTGGCACACGCGGCCATTAACATCTGGTGACATCATGTCCAGGACTTCATACCGGACTCTGATTGGCTCTACGCCACCATCGGATCCCTCCCCTTTTTTTACTCCACATGTAGTGCACTATTGTACCCAGGACTATCGGTGGATACCGCGTCTGGTACATTGCGCTGTGCACCACCACCACACAGGTCAGTAACGGAGCTTTCCCTTCCTTCTAGTCTGTCAGCCTGTTGGTGCTCTATCTTTAATGTACTCCCATATCTGCTTCCAGATCCGCCTCACTGATGCAGGCAGAATCACTCCTACTTGAGGTAATGTGGCACCCCCAGGAGTATGGTCGCCACAGTGGCATTACCTTCCTCCTAGGGAGTGTGATGTCATGCTTGGAAGCAATAAAGGGTCTCTCTATCAGGTAAACACAACACACA
Source organism: Dendrobates tinctorius (assembly GCF_039654945.1). Taxonomy (NCBI): domain Eukaryota; kingdom Metazoa; phylum Chordata; class Amphibia; order Anura; family Dendrobatidae; genus Dendrobates; species Dendrobates tinctorius. Next base: position 12,894,767 of record NW_027361689.1, on the reverse strand, counting down.
GCACAGTTCCCACTCCAGGCCAGCAGAGGGAGCTCTGAACCAAAACTGGGGGAAGAGCTGCTCTCTGGGGGCCAGGAAGGGGAAATTAGGAGTTTGTGTGAGGAGGACAACATGTGTGGACGTGAGGAGAAGAGCTGGGAGGTTGAGCAGAGAGTTCAGGCTCATTCCCAGCTATAGCGCATGATCTGGAGCCCAATCTCCAAGGTTGTATGGAAACTGATGTTCCTGCAACAGAAATCTGAGGAATAGGAAGCTGTAAATGCTTTATTCCCACATAAGACTCGGATGCACAACAGCGACGTGTGAGCCAGAAGAGAGAGGCTACAGCTGTCTGCCATACGAGGGAGTTCTAAAGAGAATAAGCAAGAGGAACTTCAGTGTAACACCGTACTGCAAGTGCCTAAAACTAAGTGCTAGGAAGGAGACTGCACAACCCATCTGCCTAGAGATTTCCCTAAGTTGCTTCCAGGCTAGCCAGCTCCTGTGCCATCTGTAATCTGGACTGCATTTGCCAAGCAAAGTAAAGGTAAAGAAACTGCACCCTGTTGTGTCCTTGCCTTCTTCCTGCAAACTCTCCAGCACTGCTACATCTCTGTGCCAAACACTACACCCTCTTCCTCAACACCTTCCCTCTTCATCTACTCTGCCCTGGGACTACAGTCCTGCCTGTGGAGGGCTACAACATCATTGCTGCACCACACCATCTGTCCCAGAGGATCTGTCCACAGCGTCGGCTTAACACCTTCATTGCCGAACACCACAGGTGGCGTCACGAATCATTCACTAATAAACTTTATTCCATCACTTCATCCCTTCTGCATGGGCGCCCAAGGCCACGGACCGGGTCACCGCTGCTGTGACATTCCCCTCTGAGAGACCGGCCTAGTACCGAGTATCCCACTGCCCTGTCGGGTGACCCATTTTGACGTCACGAACAGGATTAACGGAGCCCGTTGTCCCCGGGTCCTGTGTGCCAGAGACTGTGTTGTATGCCATAGACTGTTTGCGCAATTGCCGCCATTACCCCGCTGCTTGGCGCGTGCGGGAAACAAAAGGGGCGGGCCGTCATGGGCGTAGCCAGCCAGGGAGCGTGAAGAGTGAAGTGCTGTGCGGGAAGAGGCCAGCGCGCGAGAAGTGAGAAGCTGAGGCCTGCAGTCCCGGCGTCCCCCGATCATCCAGCCAGTAAGCCAGTGCAACCCACGGCCTGGCAAACGTTAACTAGGGGGGAGAGAATGTCTGAAGCAAGAGCAGACGCAGTGGCGGACGCCACTGCAACCCCCACAGTGCCACAAGCTGCAGGGCCCAGCGCAGCTGCGGCTCCCATAGCGCCGCTGCATCCAGTAGCCAGCGCTGCCTCCAGAGCACCGCAAGAATCAGCGCCCACCGCAGCGGTCCCCATAATGCCGCTGTCCATGCCCTATATACTGGGAGCAGCCTGGCTACATCAGTACTCGGGAGTCACATACCCTGAGTGAATTTAAAGAGAGACTGCAGTTTGTTTGAGGTATATCCTCTGTCTGAAAGCCAGAAAATGAACTTCCTTATTGGGCAGCTAACTGGTGCAGGACAGAGGGAAGTAAAAGCCTGGCAGGACAGTGATAGAGAGACTGTTAAAAATATTCTGGCTAAGCTAAGAAGCACCTTTGACACCGGCTCTGCAGCTGAAATAAAAATGAGATTCTTTGGGTGTAAGCAGAGAGCGCAGGACAGTATACGGGATTATGCTCTTAACCTGCAGTAGGCGCTGCGAGCCATCAAGCAGATTGATCCAGACAGTGTGAAAGATGGAGACAGACTGTTGCTTGCGTTGAGAAACATGTGATGGTGTCTCCGCGGCTGTTGATTTACATGCTTTTGCATATTTCCCATAAGGGATGGGGGCATTGCTCTAGATCACTGCGTTGAGAAACATGTGATGGTGTCTCCGCAGTGTTGGATGTTGATCTCCATGAGGTCACTCATCCTTATGTTCATAGCCTTTCACTAGGCATTGCTCCTACTAGCCAGTTTCCTACTCCACACTGATGAGGGGCAATACCCCGAAACAGCTGTCTGTGGATGGATACCATGTTTTGGCATAGGTGGTTTCCTTCATTGGAGACTGCCCTTCCCGTGGTTGTTCCTTCCCGGGGAAAGACCTGGCTAGTCATTGCTTGCGTTGAGAAACATGTGATGGTGTCTCCGCGGCTGTTGATTTACATGCTTTTGCATATTTCCCATAAGGGATGGGGGCATTGCTCTAGATCACTGCGTTGAGAAACATGTGATGGTGTCTCCGCAGTGTTGGATGTTGATCTCCATGAGGTCACTCATCCTTATGTTCTTAACCTGCAGTAGGCGCTGCGAGCCATCAAGCAGATTGATCCAGACAGTGTGAAAGATGGAGACAGACTGTTAAAGGAGCAATTTATTGAGGGCCTCCTATCCAGTACCCACAGAGCACAGCTGTGCATCATAGACCAACAAAACCCTGACCTAGGCTTTGCAGACTTTAAAGACAGGGCTATCCGGGTGCTGCATGAACCAAATGTCAGCCGTCCAGCGCCCCCTAGGCACCCAGCGATCACATACCATCAAGAAGCAGCATCTTTCCCTCTCAGCCCTGTGGAGGCTGATGCACAGACACTGGACAAAGACCCATCTGCCGAACTGCGTCTTCAGGTCCAGGAGCTGACCCAAAATATGGCTGCACTTGCCAAAACTGTGCAGTCCCTGCAGGTGTCATCCAAGGAGAAGATCCAGCTGGCCTCCAGTCCAGAGGATGTCCCATGGCTACAGAAGAAGAGGATCCTGCCACGCTGAGGGAGAGACAACGATCGCTATGACCTGGACAGACATCCCATCTGTCGTCACTGCCACAAGGCAGGCCACATTGCAAGGTTCTGTTATTTAAACGAGCAACCCCTGGGGCAGAGGGCCAACCCCCAGGAGTAGGACCACAAGGCCCAAAGAACTGGCGAGTCAAGTATGCTGGAGGGCGATCGGTCCTCCCAGTGGTGATTGACAGCATCCCCATGAACGCTTTGCTGGACACTGGCTCTCAGGTGACAACTATGCCATATATACTTTACAAGCGGTATTGGGCTGACTCTGAACTTACCCGTGGCCCAAGTGATGAACTGACAGTAGTTGCCAGCAATGGTCAGTCTTTGCTGCAAGTAGGATGTAAAGAGATTACTATTAAAGTGGGGCGAGTGGAGTTAAAATCTCAAGGTCTGATAGTTGTAGACATTGATCGACGAGAATGTAACCCAATGATGACCCTTGGTACTAATGTGATTGAAAATTGTGTTGCCGAGGTTATTGTTTTGTTGCAACAGGTGGCTGAGACTGCTGGTTCCAGTGAACAACGAGTCCTGCAGAAGGAGATCAAGGTCCTGATGCAAAGACAGCAGGTAGAACAGTCTGGCGGAGAAATTGGCAGCGTCAGAGTGACTGATCCTTTCCCCATTGCGATACCCCCCAGATGTGAAATGTTAATTTGGTGTCTGGCAGTCAAAGGCCTCAGAGGAAAAGATTACCAAGCCTTGGTAGAGCCAGTGTACTCTGATAGCAGGCCCACTGTCCTGACAGCCAGAGGGGTAGTCGATGTTCGCAAAGGGAGAGTACCTGTACGCCTCTTGAATTGTGGGGAAGAGGAGGCCACAATACCTCGGTATGCCACAGTTGCTAAGCTGCTCACTGTCAGTAACAATGCAATACAGGCAGCAGAGCCCTTGGTCTCATCCGACCAGATGGAGGACAATGGCTCTGTAAAGCAGCTGGAGGAGTGGTGACAGCAGCTGCATGTGGGAACTGACTCCACCCCTTAGTACCAAAAGAGTGGGGTTTACCGAGTGACTCAGGAGTATGAGCGGGTATTCAGTAAACACCCTCTAGACTTTGGGAAGGCAAAAGGGGTTCAACACCATATCCCCACTGGAAATCATCCACCCATTAAAGAAAGGTATCGGCCTATACCCCCAACACAATATCAATGTGCCAAAAGTATGTTGCGGGAAATGAAGGAGGCTGGGGTGATCAGAGACAGTTGTAGCCCCTGGGCAGCCACAATAGTCTTTGTGAAAAAGAATGATGGTACCATGAGAATGTGTGTTGGTTACCGAAAAATTAACAGCATTACACATAAGGATGCCTACCCATTACCCAGAATTGAGGAGTCATTAGCTGCACTTAAAACTGCTATTTTTCCATCTTAGATCTCACTAATGGGTATTGGCAGGTTCCCGTGGCAGAGGCAGATAAAGAGAAAACAGCGTTTACCACCCCAATGGGTCTCTGCGAGTTCAACTACATGCCGTTCGGGCTCTGCACCGCCCCTGGGACATTTCAACGGCTGCTGTCTTGGACACAAGAACTTCGAGTCAGTCCTGTTGTACCTTGATGATGTCATTGTTTTCTCCAAGACTTATGAAGACTATCTGAAGCACCTGGCTGAGGTGTTTGAAGCCTTGTCCAACTTTGGCCTGAAGGTGAAGCCTTCCAAATGCCACCTCCTGAAGCCCAAGGTACAGTACCTCGGTCATGTAGTGAGTGCAGAAGGTGTGGCACCGGATCCTGACAAAGTCACTGTCATCCGGGACTGAAGAAGAGTCCTATATTTGAATGGAATGAGGAACTGGAGAGGTCTTTCACTCGACTGAAGATGGCTCTCACAGGAGATGAAGTTCTGGCCTACCCTGATTATGACCAACCATTTGTTCTGTATACTGATGCCAGCAACGTGGGACTGAGAGCAGTACTGTCACAGGTACAGAATGGCAAAGAAAGAGTGATCTCCTACACCAGCAGGAAGCTTCGTCCCACTGAAAGGAACCCTGACAACTACAGTTCCTTCAAACTGGAGTTCCTCGCCATAGTCTGGGCTGTGACTGAACGATTCAAGCATTTCCTAGCTTCAGCCAAGTTTACCATCTTCACGGACAACAACCCATTGACTCACTTGGAAACTGCAAAACTAGGTGCACTGGAGCAGCGATGAATGGCCCGGCTGTCTAACTATGAATTTACCATTAAGTACCGAGTGGGGCACAAGAATGCCAATGCTGATGCGCTGTCCAGAATGCCCAATCTGCCAGATGCAGAAGACCCTGAGGCACTCGAAGAAATAGAGTTACCTGTCTTCCACCGGCCAATTGCGGGCCAATGTGCCCAAGGAGTGAGAAACAGATGGTCTGTCGTGAAAGAGGCCACCCTAAATCCATTGCCTCATCATGACTGGGCAGAAACGCAGGATAGCGACCCCGCAGTCCGCCTGGTAAAGGACCTACTGTCACAAGCTGACTCACGCCCAGGTCCAGATGCTCCTGAAGAAATCCAGCAGTTGTGGAAGGAAAGAGGCAGGATGTTCCTCTATGAAGGAAAGCTGTGCCGGAGGAGTATCAATGCCCGCACTCATGAGTTGGTCTGGCAGGTGGTAGTCCCAAAGAGAGAGGCATTGATGGTCTTGGAAGCATACCACAATGGAGCTGGACACTTCTGATGGAAGAAGTTGGAGGCCTTGTTCCGGGAGAGATTCTACTGGGCTGGTATGAGGAAGGCCATTGGTGCCGGGAGTGTGGACAATGTAACCTGCGGGGGAAGGACCGTAACAGCCAGTGAGCTCCTTTGCAGCCAATAATAACCAAGCAACCACTTGAGTTGGTCGCCCTAGACCATGTGAAGCTGGTCCCAAGCCGTTCAGGCTACATCTATGCTCTTACCATCATTGACCACTACTCGAGATTCCTGGTAGTCGTGCCTGTCAAGGATCAAACAGCCAGGACAGCAGCCAGAGCATTCCAACAGCACTTTTGTCGACCACACGGGTATCCCGAGCGAGTGCTTACAGATCAAGGTCCAGTGTTATGATTGAGTCACCGTAGGAGGCAAAAACAGAAATGCTAGCTAAGTCCAGAAAACCAGAGAGGTTGGCAGCTATCGGATTGCAGACCCCTGAACCTATCAACATAACTAGCAGTAGCCGTGGGGGGTTCCTACGATGCCCTAGACCCCTCGATCACAGCCGTAGAATTAACTAGCCTAAAGACAGAAAGGGAGATCTAAACTGCCCCAGAGCAGACCCCAAAGCAAAAGGCAGCCCCCCACATATAATGACGGTGAAGCAAGAAGAAAGAACACAACACAGACAGAAAGATAGACTGAGCAAAGACGGGGCCCAAGCTAGCTAGATAGGAAAGGACAGGAAGGCTGCTGTCTGCAATCCGTGAAAAACCCTATGAAAATAAGAGCCAACAGACTGACAGAGAAAAAAGGCCCTGAAGACGCTAGGCTTCAAAAAGACTATGTCAGTACTCAGGAATATTGTGAAGACAGAGCAACAGGCAAAAGAAGAATCAGCTCACCCCAGCAGGGAATGGCAGAATCCAGAAAAGCAAGGCAAACAAAAACAAAACACAAATGCTAAAAGGCAAAGCAGAAAACTTAGCTTTAGAGGAGCAGGAATCAGACTGGTTTCCTAGAAGTCCACAGAGAAATCACCCGCAGGGAAAAAGGGCGTCGGCAGCCTTATATCCAGTCCGTGACTCCACTCAGCCAGTCATCATCATTAGACTCAGGTGCCTGATAATCAGGCTCATTACCTTCCTTTACCAGAATAGGGAGTTCACCAGACCTCAGTGACGAAGGGGAAAATGAACTCACAACAGTCCAGCCTTTGAGGCAGAAGTGTTCCAGGAATTCTGTAACTTGCCCGGTTGCAAGAAGATCAGGACAACACTGTACCATCCACAGACCAATGGCATGTGTGAAAAGATGAATCAGGTGGTGATCGACCTACTGAAGACCTTGCCTTTGGAAGAGAGGAATCTGTGGCCAGACAAGTTGCCAGATCTGGTCGACCTCTACAATAACATTCCTGTGAATTCCACCAACTGCACTCCAGCCTACCTAATGAGAGCGAGGCCTTGCTTGTTACCTATTGATTTGGATATGGGAGTCCTGACACCTGAAGTGACGTTACCAGATGCTGACTGGGACACAGAGAGGCAGCAACAGTATCGAAGAGTACAAGAGTGTGTAGAAAAGAGTCTAGCTCAGGCAAGACAAAAACAGGAAAACAACTACAATCAACATGCACCTGCAGTTCCCTTGTCACCAGGAGAACAAGTCCTAAAAAGGAAGAGGAGGATGCATAAATTAGATGACCAATGGGAAGCTGAACCCTACACCATCTTACCATCAAACTTCGATAACACCAAGGTGTGCCTTATCAGTAAGGATGGGGGAGAAACCTCAGCAGCAGTATCAAGGGATCATTTGAAATTGTGCCCTGACCAGTTAAAAGAAAGAATGGAAGAGCAAAACAACATCCAACCCATAGAGGAAGAAGAAAAGGTCAGCACTGTACTTGGAGAATTCCCTGCAAATTGGACTCGAGCAAATAATGCCTTAGTGGTGCCAGTTTTGACCTTTCCCCAACTGGTAGTACAAGAAGAAGTGACTCAAGAGAACTCTGAAAATCAGGAAGTTCAGGTAGCAGATGCCACACCAGCAGTGGAGCCAGAGAATCCTCGCCTTGCCAGTGGTGAATCTGTCATGCCCATGGTGAGTCTAAGAGTTTGCAGACAGCTACTATCCAGTTTACCCACAGTGAGTAGAAGTGGTCCTAGGAAATCTAGTATCCCTGTGCTACACAGAACCACCAGTATTGTAGCCAGTACAGTACACACTACCCCAGTGGTTAGCACCAGACAACCAGTGAGATCCCCAACAACACCAGTGCTACATAGGTCTGTCCGTAGTACCCAAGGTATTCCACCCCTCAGATATTGTGTATAAATTAGTTCTCTTAAATTATATGTATATATGTAACGTTTAAGTTTTGTGCCTACAGAGACTCTGTAAGAAATCCCCTTTTTGAATTTTCCAGTTTTTTTTGATGGATAATTGGGCCACAGGACTAGGTGTGGTTAAAAACTTCTTTCGTACATAGTTTACTAATTGCTCAGGAAATGGACCATAGACATTGACGCTGTCATGATCCAGGATGGGCTTTGTCTTTGGCCCGTCCTGGTCAGACAGGGGTTAATTGTTTCTGCCTCTCTCTGGCAGAGGACGGCTATTTAATGCTCACTCGACCTAGGTCCGGTGTCAGTTATACTCCTGCCCTCAGCTGAGTTAGTTGACCTCGTGCGTATGTGTGCCTTGTGCCTGATATCTTGCTTGCTTATTTGGTTTTGATCCGGTTCTGTCCCTGTTACGAGTTCTGCCTGTCCCTCTTGTACTGCGCTACCTCTCTGTGTATGACCCTCTGCCTGTGACTTGACTATTCTTTGCTCGTCCCTCTGGTACCGCACAGCCCTCTCCGTGTACGAACCCTCGCTTGTCTGACCTGCGTTTTCCTCTCCTCTTCTACAGTTTCCCTGCAGTAGGTACATTATATCATCTGCAGCAGTAGGACGCTAAGCCCCGCCCCTGCAGTCACAATATCTAGGTCCTGGGACTCCTTACTATTTTCAGTGCCGCAGGTCCTGTCTGCTTGAACCATCACTACTGTATTGGACCCCGTGCTCTCCTATAGTGTGGGTAAGTCACCCTGCTTGGCGTGGCAGTTTGCGACGCCGACAGGGTCCTGACATTAGAGTCCTGACAGACGCATGGACTAATCGTCGCATGGATTATTTTTGAGCTTTGGTTTTTGTAATTTTTCATTTTTTGAAATCTTGTTACAGTTGCAATTGTTCATTTGTTAATATGTTTGCATGTTTTCTTCAGTCCGGGAGTACTGAATTGCACTAGGGGGGAATGTGGCGCCCCCAGGAGTATGGTCGCCACAGTGGCATTACCTTCCTCCTAGGGAGTGTGATGTCATGCTTGGAAGCAATAAAGTGTATCTCTATCAGGTAAACACAATGCACAGCACAGTTCCCACTCCAGGCCAGCAGAGGTAGCTCTGAACCAAAACTGGGGGAAGAGCTGCTCTCTGGGGGCCAGGAAGGGGAAATTAGGAGTTCGTGTGAGGAGGGCAACGTGTGTGGACATGAGGAGAAGAGCTGGGAGATTGAGCAGAGAGTTCAGGCTCATTCCCAGCTATAGCGCATGATCTGGAGCCCGATCTCCAAGGTTGTATGGATACTGATGTTCCTGCAACAGAAATCGGAGGAATAGGAAGCTGTAAATGCTTTATTCCCACATAAGACTTGGAGGCACAACAGCGACATGTGAGCCAGGAGAGAAAGGCTACAGCTGTCTGCCATACGAGGGAGTTCTAAAGAGAATAAGCAAGTGGAACTTCAGTGTAACACCGTACTGCAAGTACCTAAAACTAAGCGCTAGGAAGGAGACTACACAACCCATCTACCTAGAGAGATTTCTAAGTTGCTTCCAGGCTAGCCAGCTCCTGTGCCATCTGTAATCTGGACTGCATTTGCCAAGCAAAGTAAAGGTAAAGAAACTGCACCCTGTTGTGTCCTTGCCTTCTTCCTGCAAACTCTCCAGCACTGCTACATCTCTGTGCCAAACACTACACCCTCTTCCTCAACACCTTCCCTCTTCATCTACTCTGCCCTGGGACTACAGCCTTGCCCGTGGAGGGCTACAACATCATTGCTGCACCACACCATCTGTCCCAGAGGATCTGTCCGCAGCGTCGGCTTAGCACCTTCATTGCCGAACACCACAGATGGCGTCATGAATCATTAACTCATAAACTTTATTCCATCACTTCATCCCTTCTACATGGGCGCCCAGGGTCACGGACCGGGTCACCACTGTTGTGACATTCCCCTCTGAAAGACCGGCCCGGTACCGAGTACCCCACTGCCCTGTCGGGCGACCCAGTAACAAAACTTCACTGACCATTACTCTGGTACAGTATGATTGTACCTATACACTCGTTATACTCACCTTTTCTTTTGACCCTCATAATGGCCCTTATAGGAATCTGCGCTTCCTCTCATCGTAGATTTAAATATTGTCATTGATCATGTAAGTGCCGAGTCTTTTGATACATAAATTACAGAGAGAACGCAGGGCAGCACATGTAGAGTGCACAGGATTCTTCACTTTGGCTTTCTATGCAGAGCATAGTAGTCAAGATGAGTTTGTCATCAGCTGCTGCACTCTGCATAGGCAGCGAACAAAATCACAAAGCTTAGTTCATTACTCTAACAGCTGAGTCTTCTCGCCAGGCAGGCACTCAGTGTGCCCAAGCACCACTCCCAGAAGAAGTGATGTAGAGCTCTGGCTAACTTGCCAATGGGGAAGGGGAGAGGGGTCAAATTTTGCACATAATTTTTCACATGGGGCAACTTATCTGTGGCCTCCCTGTCATGTAACACCACTGATATAAGGGACAGCACATCCGACTACTTAGCAATAAGTCTTCCTGTAGGAATAGAAATATTGTCAGTTACTCTCTAGAGTATTGTCATTGACAGGTCTACATGACAGTAAACATTTCAGCATGCATATAGGTTACAGTTAGTAGTCCCTCTGGGGTCTTGTGGTGCCACAACTGTTCTTGAGCAGTACTTTTCCAAATGTAAGTGCAGACTATCCCCTCTATGATATGAAGCTCCCTTTGGCCTCACATTGACTTTCTGTTGCTTGTACTTTATTTTCTCTCTCTCTGTTCAGAATTTCATGGTATGACTCCCAACACCTCACATAGACTCACAGACCCTGCGGACATTCATCTACAGAGAAACAGATTGGTTTGTAAAAATATGTGTGTATATTCTCACCGAACCTGAGAAAATCACACCTTCACTTTGTTAAAGGAAAAAGAAAAAAATAGCTGTTTGTGCAGCTTCACTAATCACTCCAGAAATCGGAGAATACAGAACATATGTCTGCAGTCACCCAGACTGAGGAACACGCTGATATTATACCTGTACTGACCATGGGTGCGAGCTGTCAGGTCACCCAGACTCAATATAACCCTCCAAAAAAACAGGATTCTTTTACTTTATCTTTCAAAATTACTGTATAATTTAGTCTCCAATTATGAGAATCAAGCATAAGAGCCAGGAACGCAATTTACAATAAGTTTTTTTAATGTGACATGTGATAGCTCAGAATATTCTGATAGTCCAGGACATATTTACAACCTAGAGCTATAGATCCATAATTCACAATGGCTCACATTGTCCATCAGAAGTCACAGATGACAAACATTAGAACATCACGTTGTTATTTCATTGTAGATGCTTTGCTGGTTTTTGTAATATATTCTCTATTATCATCCAATAATCTGAAATGTTTGACACCTATGAAGACCTGGATTGTAGAAACTGTCTCATTAAGTCGATCTTAGTCAATATATTGCGTAATAGGACATATTAACATCATAGAGGTGCTGTCATGCTTCTGGATTCAAATCCTTGGTTCTGTTATTTTTTTTGTCAGTTTTGGGAAATAGGTGTTTTTCATTAACTCTGTTTGTCTGTCCTATCACCTTTCGGGTGCAGCTTTAAATACCTTCCCCTGCTGATGTTTCCTGCTGCCGGTGATAGACTTTGTTGGATTCATTTACATTGCTGTAGTTTGTGTTAGTTGCTGTTGTTTTGTGTGTGACTCCTTCATTCTTTCGTGACCTGGTACTCTAAAGATCCTGTGACCTCTAAGGACAATAATGGTAAGTCGCCATTGAGTGGGGGCACCATTACATTAACTTAGGATGCCAACCACAATGGTCAGGCAGGGACAGAACAGGGTCCGAGAAGGTTTTTTCCTAATCTGAACAGGGACTTGTCAGTTTCAGGTATTTGTATCCTGGTTTGTATGTTACCCATGTGAATTTGCTTTGACAGTCATAACAGGTGAGTCCTCCACGCAGAGCCAAGAATGGAGATCTATAGTTTGTATTACATGAGTAGCTGCTGCAAGGGTAATGTCTAGCCAATCAAAACTTCCCCCAATTAGGTAAGCTGGAGTGCCAGATATGGTTGAGAAAAGAGATTTGCACTGTGCTGGTTCAATGTCCAGTGTGGATAGGGGTCCAACTGTGGACACCCAGCAATGGGAAGCTATATAAGCAAAATGCCCAGTCCTGCTTGGCCCTTAACCCCTTTCCAACGTTGGGCGTAATAACATGCCCACGTCAGACTTCCTTCCTTTCGTGTGAGCTCCTTAGGGTGTGTGCACACGCTGCGGATTCTGCTGCGGATCCGCAGCAGTTTTGGCCCTGTAGGACCGCAGCAGTTTCTGCTGCGTTGTACAGTAGCATTATAACCTATGGAAAACGAAAGCCGCAGTGCAGACGGTGTGGATTTTTCCGCGCGGTTTTGCTGCGGTTTTCAATCCGCAGAAAGAAATGACATGTCAATTCTTTCTGCAGATTTCGCTGCGGTTTACCATCTGCTCCATTGTAGAGATGATAAACCGCAGGGCAAAACCGCAGGGTAATCCGCAGATAAACCGTAGGTCTTCTGACCTGCGGATTTACCTGCGGATTTTACTAAATCCGCGCAGACAAATGCGCAGAGCATTCCGTAGCGTGAAACAGCTGACATGTGCCTCTAACATCCGCGTGTGGAATCATGATCCACCCACAACTGTTAACCTGTTAAATGCCGCTGTCAATCCTGGAAGCATGCCAGAAATCCCACCCATCGGTGACCCCGTCACGTGATCACGGGTCACCGATGGGTTGGAATGACAACCAGAGGTCTCCAGTAGACCTCTATGGTTGTCATAGCCGGATTGCTATGAGCGCCGCTCTCATAGCAAGTGAGCATTTCTGCTGCATACAGGCGATCTGACCATCACCTCTATGTAGCAGAGCTGATCATACAACTGCAGCTTCTAGTCTCCCATGGAGACTATTGAAGCATGCAAAAAGTAAAAAAGTTTTAAAAAATTAAAAAAATATAAAAGTTCAACTCACCCCCCTTTCACCCCATTGAAGGAGGGGGTGTCGCATTGTATGTTCGAAACGCGTATATCTGCACAGAGATTGAAGCTTCAGAGACTGGGAGTTCTGTGGAAACTGTTTGGGTAAGAATACAAGGACAAAACAATGGAAAGGACACCATTGTAGGCATTTACTACAGGCCGCCTGTGCAAGCCGAATATATAGATGAACTCTTTATGCATCAGATGGCCAAGTTCTCCAAAAAATATGACATAGTTGTCATGGGAGATTTCAACTATCCAGACATTTGTTGGGAATCTCTCTCAGGCAAAACTAACAGGTCAAGGAAATTCTTATCCTCTCTTGCTGACAACTTTATCTTCCAAAAGGTAAGGGAGAAAACAAGGGGAACTGCTACCTTGGATCTAATCCTTATAAACAGGGAGGAAATGGTTGAGGAGGTAAAAGTGGCTGGGACCCTAGGAGGTAGCGACCATGCTATTTTAGAATTTTGGATTACTAGAGGTGGAAGACCTGTGAAGACTCAGACGTCAAGGTTAGATTTCAGAAAGGCAGATTTTAAGGGATTCAGAAAGAGAATTGGAGGGATCCAATGGCTGGATATCCTTAAAGACAAAAATGTCCAGGAAGGATGGGAAATCTTGAAAAATGAAATTCTCAAAGCACAGTTGTTAACAATTCCGAAAAGAGGGAAGAATAGGAAGCATTTAAGGAAATCAGGATGGATGAACACAGAACTTAAGCACATGCTAAAAAGGAAGAAAAAAATGTTTATAAAATGGAAAGAGGGAGGCATATCTAAAGAAGAATATAATGCTGTCTGCAGAACCTGCAGGGCACAAATCAGATTAGCTAAAGCTGAAAATGAACTGAGGCTTGCAAGAGATGTCAAAAGCAATAATAAAGGATTTTGGGGATATGTCAAAAGTAAAAGAAAAGTCAAAGATGCTATAGGATTTTTACAGGATGAAAATGATGAAATGGTAAGACAGGATGTTGAGAAGGCTGAACTTTTAAATTCCTATTTTGCATCTGTTTTCTCTCAGAAAGGAAATGCAACATCAACTGTTATTCACTGTCCTATTAAGGGAATAGAAGAATCCAGGATATCTATAAACAGAAAGATAGTGAGGAAACACTTAGCTAACCTAAATGAATTCAAGTCTCCAGGTCCAGATGAATTACACCCCAGAGTACTGAAGGAGATAGCAGAAGAAATTTTTGAACCCCTCTCCATAATCTTTGAAAATTCTTGGAGAACAGGAGAAGTGCCAGAAGACTGGAGAAGAGCAAATGTTGTTCCTATCTTCAAAAAGGGGAAGAAGGTGGACCCAGGCAACTATAGGCCGGTGAGTCTGACTTCTATACCAGGAAAGATCTTTGAACAAATTATTAAACAACATGTATGTCAATACCTGGATAAGAATGAAGTGATTAAACAGAGTCAGCATGGGTTTCTAACTAATAAGTCATGTCAGACTAACTTAATTTCCTTCTATGACGGTATCACTGATTGGGTGGATCAAGGAAATGCTGTAGATATAGTATATCTTGACTTCAGCAAAGCATTTGACAAAGTTTCTCATACAATCCTTATTGAAAAAATGACTAAGTATGGAATGGACAAGGCAACTGTTAGGTGGATTCATAACTGGCTTAGTGATCGGACCCAAAGAGTGGTCGTAAATGGCTGCACATCCAGTTGGAAGAATGTCTCAAGTGGGGTACCACAGGGCTCTGTCCTGGGCCCTGTATTGTTCAACATCTTTATCAACGATTTAGATGAAGGAATTGAGGGTAAACTGATTAAATTTGCTGATGACACAAAGCTAAGAGGGATAGCTAATACTAGAGAAGAGAGAGAGAGGATTCAAAAAGATTTAAATAAACTGGAGAAGTGGGCAGCAACTAACAGAATGGTTTTTAACAGGGAGAAATGCAAAGTACTACATCTGGGCAATAAAAATGAAAAAAGCATATATAGAATGGGAGGAATAGGGCTAAGTGACAGCACATGTGAAAAAGACTTGGGTATACTAATAGATCACAGACTGAATATGAGTCAACAGTGTGATGCAGCAGCAAAAAAGGCAAATGCAATTCTAGGATGTATTAACAGAAGCATACAGTCTAGATCACGTGAAGTCATTATTTCCCTCTACTCCTCTTTGGTCAGACCTCATCTGGAATATTGTGTCCAGTTTTGGGCACCACATTTTAAAAAAGACATCAACAAACTGGAGCAAGTTCAGAAAAGAGCGACCAGAATGGTGACCGGTCTGCAAACCCTGTCTTATGAGGAAAGGTTGCAGGATTTGGGAATGTTTAGTTTGCAAAAGAGAAGACTGAGAGGAGACTTAATAGCTGTCTACAAATATCTAAAGGGCTGTCACATTGTAGAAGGATCAACTTTATTCTCATTTGCACAAGGAAAGACTAGAAGCAATGGGATGAAACTGAATGGGAAGAGACACAGATTAGATATTAGAAAAAACTTTTTGACAGTTAGAGTGATCAATGAGTGGAACAGGCTGCCACGAGAAGTGGTGAGTTCTCCTTCAATGGAAGTCTTCAAACAGAGGCTGGACAGACATCTGACTGGGATGATTTAGCGAATCCTGCTTTGAGCAGGGGGTTGGACCAGATGGCCCCTGAGGTCCCTTCCAACTCTACGATTCTATGATTCTATGATTCTATGATTCTATGATTCTAAAATAAAACATTAAAAAAATCACACATACACATATTTGGTATCGCCGTGTTCAGAATCGCCCGGTCTGTCTATCAATATAAAAATAAGAATTAACCCGATCGCTAAACGGCGTAACAAGGAAAAAACAAAACATTTAGATTACAACAATTACATTTTTTTTTTGTCGTCGCTATATTGCAATAAAATGAAATAACAGATGATCAAAAGTTTGTATCTACACCAAAATGGTATCAATAAAAACGTCAGCAAAAAATAAGCCCTTACCCAGCCCCAAATCACAAAAAACGGAGATGCTACAGGTCTCGGAAAATGGCAATATTTTTTTTTTTTTACCAAAGTTTGGATTTTTTTTCACCACTGAAATAAAAAAGAACCTAGACATGTTTGGTGTCTATGAACTCGTAATGACCTGGAGAATCATAAAGGAAGGTCAGTTTTAGCATGTAGTGAACATGGTAAATGGTAAAAAAGAAAAAAACAACTGTGGAATTTCACTTTTTTTGCAATTTCACTGCGTTTTGATTTTTTCCCCCCCATTTTCCAGTACATTATATGTTAAAACCAATGGTGTCGTTCAAAAGTACAACAGTAAAACAAGCCCTCACATGGCCATTTTGACTGAAAAATAAAAAAGCTATGGCTCTGGGAAGAAGGGGAGCAAAAAGATCGAAAATGCAAAAATGGAAATTGGCCTGGGGGTTAAGGGGTTAATCACATTGATGTCATTTTTTGACACAAGGTAAGGTTTTAATACTAGAGAGTAGGGCCGTGCCAACTGAGTACAACATGGCGCTGGTGGGATGGTTTTTACTCTAAAACAGAGTTTACTAAGCACGCTGTGTTATTTATATGCACTATTGCTTTTTGCTTACTTACAGCAGGGTATATGTTCATTTTGCTTCTATCTTAGGTTTTGTCTGTTTAATGCCCAGTGTGAACATTCTCCTACACAGCTTATACTCCAGTTCATTTCTTTTGATAATGTCAGTGACAGTAGTATATTGATTGTGGGAATTCTGATAAATATATAGGCATGTAATCCCCCCCAGTATGTTCCGATCTTGTGCCTTTATAATAATTTTTCATGGTAATTAACCCCATTGTTAAGGGTAAAAACATGCATTTTTGTAGTGTGTAGTTGTATTTTTCATCCGTGCAAACTTTTCAGTGTAGGCATTATTACGCCGTTTACACTAATTTTCTTAAGAGGATTTATGTGATTTGTAGCAGTCATTCTCGTGCTGATTGACAGGTTCAGTACCTTCCAGGCCCTACGGCAGTTTTAGAAAGTTTAGAAAGTGTAAGCGGGAGGAAATTTTGAAGAATGAATAAGAACTGAAATGCCTTTATTACATGACAAGAACATGGTCAGGAAACCCTTGTCTACCTCCCACTTTCTCCTCTATAATGTAACAAACAGTCAAGCTTTACAAGTTGTTATATATTGGCTAAATCAGGTTATACTATAAAAATTAGCCCCTGATAATTTACATACTAACTGAGAAAATTGTTTTTACATCTTTCAAAATATGTGATTATTACTACAGTCACCTTGTATTTTTGGGGTCAGGTGTTTAAACCCGAGTTGGACCAACATTTGAATTTTTTTTTTAGTATGTTCTCCCAGCCCTTCCCATCATTTATCATTTATAATACTGATATCTTCATACAGTATGTGGCAGGGGGCTTTGAGTCTACACCCTTGTATGTTTACATGTCTTTTCCCTGGACGCTCTTTTGTCTCCCAGAGAACCTAAGTGAATTATTAGACTGAGTCTAATGTACTTTACGTATTCAATTGCAATCAAAATTGTTTAATTTCAATTGCAATTGAGGATTATTGGCAACATTTACAAACCAAACTTTCTGCTGTTTGCAATAAACCAAATAACATGAACATTTTAAAGACCTTAACACAACTAATATAGCAAGTGCTTTCTACAAATTCAACACAAAATTCAACTAACAGCTACTGCAGTCTCAGAATTATTCAACCCATTCCTGACAAGTGTCTCTTGTACTTACTAGAACCCCTCTGGCTGTTATGACCTGCTGCAGACATGATGCATAACCAAACACCAGCGTTCGGCAGCAATCCTGAGGAATCTTATCCCATTCCTCATGGGCAACAGCCTCCAAGAAACTGATACTGTAGATTTGGTGTGTCAAGAGAATGGTCCAAACAGTTAAAAGAAGATATCATTGTCTTGTGCAAACAAGAAAAATTATACAAAAACATAGAACGGCATTGAGGGTTCCTAAAGATACAGCTGGAGTCATAGGAACACTGGCTACTCTGCCTTGATGTGGCAGAAGGTGGAAGCTCGCATTGGTTGCCACGAGAGATCCAAGGAGGCAGGTGGTCATGAGTGATGGCAAGATTTGGCGGCAGCAGGCACTGAGGTTTCAGTTTGCACAATGAGACATGCTAAATGCTGAATGTCTCCATGGCCAGAATCCAATAAATCTCCTCTACTGACCGAAAAGCACAGGAAAAGTTGTCTCCAATATGCTCAAGTCATGTACATTAGCTATGGAAGCTTTGGGATTCTGTTCTGTATAGTGATGAAACAAACTTGAATCTTTTCAGTCCTGTGGAGCAGTCCTAAGTCTGGAGGAGGAAAAAAGAAGCTGTTTGGCTCACCAGAACTTGGCACACTCCGGAATTTCAGGATTAGTAGGATGGATGAAATGGAACCTAGCAAGGATGGAAGCAAGTAAAGCATAATATACACAGAAGGTGGAGCACACCAAACATATAGACTCAATCCCAAGACACAGTTGTGTGTCTTAATGAGTCTTAAAAAGGTCTAAGGAGATTATGTAATTGATCCATGTTGGGCAACTTGCAAAACCCAACATGGAACACAACAGAGGGCTGCAGACCCATGGGAAAGAAGGAGAGCCCGGGATACCGAGGACAGATGTGTAACAAAAGCATATGCTGAGATGAACACCTTCCTACAGAAAAGCATGATGATGCTCTGCTTAGTAAAAAAAAATTCTTGACATCAACTGGGTAAATAATTCAGAAATTGCAGTAATGAGTAAAAGTGTCATTTTATGCTGACTTTGGAGAAAACACTTGTTATATTAATTGTGTTGACTGTACTGTATATTGTTTGTTTGTTTTATTGTATAGATGTGGGCATCACGCAAAATTTGATTTTTGCCTGTTCACATGTTTGTTTGCTAGGAAATTCAATTTGTAGATAAGTTATTCTCTACACCAATGTGACTACAGACCCCAAAGCGCAATAAACAAAGTCGTAATATGTAAAAAAAAATCTTTTTACTCACCTTACAGCTTTCCCCTCTCGGTCTGAGATAGTTCTGAACAAACGCACAAAAGGTCACGATGCCATGACATCATGACATGCATTGTGACCTTACATGCACTCACACAGAACCATTCCAGATCTCAGCAGAGTTGGAAACTCTGCGTCTGTAAGGTTTCACATTTGTGCTTTATGGCGCTGCGATGGCCAGCGCACGGCCGCCGCTAAGCCCCGCCCCCTGCCAGCTCCCTGCCCGCCCCATCCGGTCATCGCCGCCTACTAGCGCACATGGACGCTTGCGATCTGCGCACCCTAACTTTAGCATAGGGTGCGCAGATCGTGCGCTGGCCGTGCGCTAGCAGGATTTTGCCGTGCGCTGCGCACTTTTGAGGGTGCGCCGAACGCAGCATGTTGCATTTCGGTGCGCATGGCGCACCTTCAAAAGTGCGCAGCACACGGCAAAATCCTGCTAGCGCATGGCCAGCGCACGATCTGCGCACCCTGTGCTAAAGATAGGGTGCGCAGATCGCAAGCGTCCATGTGCGCTAGTAGGCGGCGATGACCGGATGGGGCGGGCAAGGAGCCGGCAGGGGGCAGGGCTTAGCGGCGGCCATGCGCAGGCCGTCGCAGCGCCATAAAGCGCAAATGTGAAACCGGCCTTAGAGAGACCTGGGAAAAACACTTGCAGCGGGAATCAGACAGATGATGGTGAGGAGCAGAGGGGTCAGAGAGGTGAATGGTAAGGTGCTAATAATAATATATTTTTGTTTTTTTAACCTTTTGATAGTCTTTAACAGTTTAGAAAAATCGTGGGCAGCGGAAGCGAATTACAAAAAATCTACATTTGGGCAAATATGGAGTTTTGTAAAATTCGAGTAGAATTCAATTCCACTCGAATATATTCATTCATCTCTAGTTTATTGCAAACAGCAGAACGTTTGTAAAATTTGCTAATAAACCTAATTTACAATGGGGGTACTTAATTATAATTGCAACTGTAAATAATAAAACTCTCACTCATCAATTATAAAAGTCTGTCAGGAATATTCCTCTTCTGTTCTCTCCCGCTCACTAAAGACCTCTCATTCTTATTGTTCTTTCACTTTCTGATCATTATTTAATTCATCTCATTTATTCAGTTCTCTTTGTGCCAAATCCTTTAGCTCCAAGCTTTATGCAATGTGAAAGATCGAGTCAGAAAATGAATCATTACAATGAGCGCTAATGTCGCAGACAGATAATACAGGATTCCAGCAGGTACAGGAGAGACTATATTATTATTATTTATTATTATAGCACCATTTATTGTGTGAAATTGGGGTCTGTGTGTACATATATATACACTGTATATACATATATATCATAATCTCCTCTTCTTATATAAATTTATGCCTCTTATTACATTGGACCTGGGCCCCCACCTACATGTTGGTCAGATGTATGGGCTCTTGTAGGGTTCTAGATCCTATACAGACATATGTGATTCCCCCATATAATATTGTCCCCCATTCTGGCCCATTCCTGTAATAATATTTTTCTTGGTATAATGTCCCCCATCTTGGGCACCTTCATGGTGTAATGTCCCCCCTCATATTAAAATGTCCCTCAGACCTCGCGGTCTGTGCCTGCTATACTGTGCCCCTTTATGGCATCATGTCCCTCAGACTTCATGGTCTGTGCCCACTATACTGTGCCCCTTCATGGCATCATGTTCATCAGACCTCATGGTCTGTGCCCGCTATACTGTGCCCCTTCATGGCATCATGTCCCTCAGACCTCATGGTCTGTGCCTGCTATAGTTTGCCCCTTCATGGCATCATGTTCATCAGACCTCATGGTCTGTGCCTGCTATACTGTGCCCCTTCATGGCATCATGTCCCTCAGACCTCATGGTCTGTGCCCACTATACTGTGCCCCTTCATGGCATCATGTTCATCAGACCTCATGGTCTGTGCCCGCTATACTGTGCCCCTTCATGGCATCATGTCCCTCAGACCTCATGGTCTGTGCCTGCTATAGTGTGCCCCTTCATGGCATCATGTCCCTCAGACCACATGGTCTGTGCTTGCTATACTGTGTCTCTTCATGGCATCATGTCCCTCAGACCTCATGGTCAGTGCCCACTATACTGTGCCCCTTCATGGCATCATGTCCCCCATACTGTGCCCCTTCATGTTGTCAATCCTGGCCTCCTTCAGGCTATAATGTCCCCTACCCTGGGCTCCATGCATTAATAATGTTTCCTTGTTCTACAACACATTGTTAAAAAAAACAAATGATTCTACTCACATTCCCCCACTCTCATGATGCTTGGTGCCCTCTTCCATAGCCTGTGACGTGGACGCCGATGTCAGCTTCCAGCCGCTGATTGGCCAGTGGCTTGTATTTCAATGCAGGGAGTTGGCGGGTCTCTGAGCTGCAATACATCTCAGCTGAATGTACAGCCTCGGATGCACATCTAGGTGAACCAGTGCAGTCAGCAGGACCCCCACCTGCCTCCGGGCCCTGATACAGCGGCGCCAGTTGCACCAGCATTATGTCTGCCCCTGTCTTCTCCCTCTCTGCACAATAACCTCAGCACATGCTCCTGGGCGTGTCCTTCTTGTATATTTACATATACTTCAATGAGCTTTTTAAATTATATTTTAAAGGGGCCTTCTGTAAAAGAAAATTTTTGCAAAAGCTCAGGCTAAATGGCCGCCCTCCATAATATTGGGAAAAAATAAAATAAAAAGTAAAAAAAAGTGTTCTATTTCAGCATGTCCACTCTGCCACCCTGATATTCTGTGCAGGGTTCCAACATCTGAAACTCGAGTCAGCCCTCCCAGCTACACAATTCAATGTATAATGTCCCCCATCTTGGGCACTTTCATGGTGAAATGTCCCTCCTCATATTAAAATGCCCCTCAGACCTCGCGGTCTGTGCCTGCTATACTGTGCCCCTTTATGGCATCATGTCCCTCAGACTTCATGGTCTGTGCCCACTATACTGTGCCCCTTCATGGCATCATGTTCATCAGACCTCATGGTCTGTGCCCGCTATACTGTGCCCCTTCATGGCATCATGTCCCTCAGACCTCATGGTCTGTGCCTGCTATAGTTTGCCCCTTCATGGCATCATGTTCATCAGACCTCATGGTCTGTGCCTGCTATACTGTGCCCCTTCATGGCATCATGTCCCTCAGACCTCATGGTCTGTGCCCACTATACTGTGCCCCTTCATGGCATCATGTTCATCAGACCTCATGGTCTGTGCCCGCTATACTGTGCCCCTTCATGGCATCATGTCCCTCAGACCTCATGGTCTGTGCCTGCTATAGTGTGCCCCTTCATGGCATCATGTCCCTCAGACCACATGGTCTGTGCTTGCTATACTGTGTCCCTTCATGGCATCATGTCCCTCAGACCTCATGGTCAGTGCCCACTATACTGTGCCCCTTCATGGCATCATGTCCCCCATACTGTGCCCCTTCATGTTGTCAATCCTGGCCTCCTTCAGGCTATAATGTCCCCTACCCTGGGCTCCATGCATTAATAATGTTTCCTTGTTCTACAACACATTGTTAAAAAAAACAAATGATTCTACTCACATTCCCCCACTCTCATGATGCTTGGTGCCCTCTTCCATAGCCTGTGACGTGGACGCCGATGTCAGCTTCCAGCCGCTGATTGGCCAGTGGCTTGTATTTCAATGCAGGGAGTTGGCGGGTCTCTGAGCTGCAATACATCTCAGCTGAATGTACAGCCTCGGATGCACATCTAGGTGAACCAGTGCAGTCAGCAGGACCCCCACCTGCCTCCGGGCCCTGATACAGCGGCGCCAGTTGCACCAGCATTATGTCTGCCCCTGTCTTCTCCTTCTCTGCACAATAACCTCAGCACATGCTCCTGGGCGTGTCCTTCTTGTATATTTACATATACTTCAATGAGCTTTTTAAATTATATTTTAAAGGGGCCTTCTGTAAAAGAAAATTTTTGCAAAAGCTCAGGCTAAATGGCCGCCCTCCATAATATTGGGAAAAAATAAAATAAAAAGTAAAAAAAAGTGTTCTATTTCAGCATGTCCACTCTGCCACCCTGATATTCTGTGCAGGGTTCCAACATCTGAAACTCGAGTCAGCCCTCCCAGCTACACAATTCAATGTATAATGTCCCCCATCTTGGGCACTTTCATGGTGAAATGTCCCTCCTCATATTAAAATGTCCCTCAGACCTCGCGGTCTGTGCCTGCTATAGTGTGCCCCTTCATGGCATCATGTTCATCAGACCTCATGGTCTGTGCCCGCTATACTGTGCCCCTTCATGGCATCATGTCCCTCAGACCTCATGGTCTGTGCCTGCTATAGTGTGCCCCTTCATGGCATCATGTTCATCAGACCTCATGGTCTGTGCCCACTATACTGTGCCCCTTCATGGCATCATGTCCCTCAGACCTCATGGTCTGTGCCCACTATACTGTGCCCCTTCATGGCATCATGTCCCTCAGACCTCATGGTCTGTGCCCACTATACTGTGCCCCTTCATGGCATCATGTTCATCAGACCTCATGGTCTGTGCCCGCTATACTGTGCCCCTTTATGGCATCATGTCCCTCAGACCTCATGGTCTGTGCCCACTATACTGTGCCCCTTCATGGCATCATGTCCCTCAGACCTCATGGTCTGTGCCCACTATACTGTGCCCCTTTATGGCATCATGTCCCTCAGACCTCATGGTCTGTGCCCACTATACTGTGCCCCTTCATGGCATCATGTCCCTCAGACCTCATGGTCTGTGCCTGCTATAGTGTGCCCCTTCATGGCATCATGTCCCTCAGACCTCATGGTCTGTGCCCACTATACTGTGCCCCTTTATGGCATCATGTCCCTCAGACCTCATGGTCTGTGCCCACTATACTGTGCCCCTTCATGGCATCATGTCCCTCAGACCTCATGGTCTGTGCCTGCTATAGTGTGCCCCTTCATGGCATCATGTCCCTCAGACCTCATGGTCTGTGCCTGCTATACTGTGTCCCTTCATGGCATCATGTCCCTCAGACCTCATGGTCTGTGCCCACTATACTGTGCCCCTTCATGGCATCATATCCCCCATACTGTGCCCCTTCATGTTGTCAATCCTGGCCTCCTTCAGGCTATAATGTCCCCTACCCTGGGCTCCATACATTAATAATGTTTCCTTGTTCTACAACACATTGTTAAAAAAACAAATGATTCTACTCACATTCCCCCACTCTCATGATGCTTGGTGCCCTCTTCCATAGCCTGTGACGTGGACGCCGATGTCAGCTTCCAGCCGCTGATTGGCCAGTGGCTTGTATTTCAATGCAGGGAGTTGGCGGGTCTCTGAGCTGCAATACATCTCAGCTGAATGTACAGCCTCGGATACACATCTAGGTGAACCAGTGCAGTCAGCAGGACCCCCACCTGCCTCCGGGCCCTGATACAGCGGCGCCAGTTGCACCAGCATTATGTCTGCCCCTGTCTTCTCCCTCTCTGCGCAATAACCTCAGCACATGCTCCTGGGCGTGTCCTTCTTGTATATTTACATATACTTCAATGAGCTTTTTAAATTATATTTTAAAGGGGCCTTCTGTAAAAGAAAATTTTTGCAAAAGCTCAGGCTAAATGGCCGCCCTTCATAATATTGGGAAAAAATAAAATAAAAAGTAAAAAAAAGTGTTCTATTTCAGCATGTCCACTCTGCCACCCTGATATTCTGTGCAGGGTTCCAACATCTGAAACTCGGGTCAGCCCTCCCAGCTACACAATTCAATGTATAATGTCCCCCATCTTGGGCACTTTCATGGTGAAATGTCCCCCCTCATATTAAAATGTCCCTCAGACCTCGCGGTCTGTGCCTGCTATACTGTGCCCCTTTATGGCATCATGTCCCTCAGACTTCATGGTCTGTGCCCGCTATACTGTGCCCCTTCATGGCATCATGTCCCTCAGACCTCATGGTCTGTGCCCACTATACTGTGCCCCTTCATGGCATCATGTCCCTCAGACCTCATGGTCTGTGCCCGCTATACTGTGCCCCTTCATGGCATCATGTCCCTCAGACCTCATGGTCTGTGCCCACTATACTGTGCCCCTTCATGGCATCATGTTCATCAGACCTCATGGTCTGTGCCCGCTATACTGTGCCCCTTCATGGCATCATGTTCATCAGACCTCATGGTCTGTGCCCGCTATACTGTGCCCCTTCATGGCATCATGTCCCTCAGACCTCATGGTCTGTGCCCGCTATACTGTGCCCCTTCATGGCATCATGTCCCTCAGACCTCATGGTCTGTGCCCGCTATACTGTGCCCCTTCATGGCACCATGTCCCTCAGACCTCATGGTCTGTGCCCACTATACTGTGCCCCTTCATGGCATCATGTTCATCAGACCTCATGGTCTGTGCCCGCTATACTGTGCCCCTTCATGGCATCATGTCCCTCAGACCTCATGGTCTGTGCCCACTATACTGTGCCCCTTCATGGCATCATGTTCATCAGACCTCATGGTCTGTGCCCGCTATACTGTGCCCCTTTATGGCATCATGTCCCCCATACTGTGCCCCTTCATGTTGTCAATCCTGGCCTCCTTCAGGCTATAATGTCCCCTACCCTGGGCTCCATGCATTAATAATGTTTCCTTGTTCTACAACACATTGTTAAAAAAAACAAATGATTCTACTCACATTCCCCCACTCTCATGATGCTTGGTGCCCTCTTCCATAGCCTGTGACGTGGACGCCGATGTCAGCTTCCAGCCGCTGATTGGCCAGTGGCTTGTATTTCAATGCAGGGAGTTGGCGGGTCTCTGAGCTGCAATACATCTCAGCTGAATGTACAGCCTCGGATGCACATCTAGGTGAACCATTGCAGTCAGCAGGACCCCCACCTGCCTCCGGGCCCTGATACAGCGGCGCCAGTTGCACCAGCATTATGTCTGCCCCTGTCTTCTCCCTCTCTGCGCAATAACCTCAGCACATGCTCCTGGGCGTGTCCTTCTTGTATATTTACATATACTTCAATGAGCTTTTTAAATTATATTTTAAAGGGGCCTTCTGTAAAAGAAAATTTTTGCAAAAGCTCAGGCTAAATGGCCGCCCTCCATAATATTGGGAAAAAATAAAATAAAAAGTAAAAAAAAGTGTTCTATTTCAGCATGTCCACTCTGCCACCATGATATTCTGTGCAGGGTTCCAACATCTGAAACTCGAGTCAGCCCTCCCAGCTACACAATTCAATGTATAATGTCCCCCATCTTGGGTACTTTCATGGTGAAATGTGCCTCCTCATATTAAAATGCCCCTCAGACCTCGCGGTCTGTGCCTGCTATACTGTGCCCCTTTATGGCATCATGTCCCTCAGACATCATGGTCTGTGCCCACTATACTGTGCCCCTTCATGGCATCATGTTCATCAGACCTCATGGTCTGTGCCCGCTATACTGTGCTCCTTCATGGCATCATGTCCCTCAGACCTCATGGTCTGTGCCTGCTATAGTGTGCCCCTTCATGGCATCATGTTCATCAGACCTCATGGTCTGTGCCCGCTATACTGTGCCCCTTCATGGCATCATGTCCCTCAGACCTCATGGTCTGTGCCTGCTATAGTGTGCCCCTTCATGGCATCATGTTCATCAGACCTCATGGTCTGTGCCCACTATACTGTGCCCCTTCATGGCATCATGTCCCTCAGACCTCATGGTCTGTGCCCACTATACTGTGCCCCTTCATGGCATCATGTCCCTCAGACCTCATGGTCTGTGCCCACTATACTGTGCCCCTTCATGGCATCATGTTCATCAGACCTCATGGTCCGTGCCCGCTATACTGTGCCCCTTTATGGCATCATGTCCCTCAGACCTCATGGTCTGTGCCCACTATACTGTCCCCCTTCATGGCATCATGTCCCTCAGACCTCATGGTCTGTGCCCACTATACTGTGCCCCTTTATGGCATCATGTCCCTCAGACCTCATGGTCTGTGCCCACTATACTGTGCCCCTTCATGGCATCATGTCCCTCAGACCTCATGGTCTGTGCCTGCTATAGTGTGCCTCTTCATGGCATCATGTCCCTCAGACCTCATGGTCTGTGCTTGCTATACTGTGTCCCTTCATGGCATCATGTCCCTCAGACCTCATGGTCTGTGCCCACTATACTGTGCCCCTTCATGGCATCATGTCCCCCATACTGTGCCCCTTCATGTTGTCAATCCTGGCCTCCTTCAGGCTATAATGTCCCCTACCCTGGGCTCCATACATTAATAATGTTTCCTTGTTCTACAACACATTGTTAAAAAAACAAATGATTCTACTCACATTCCCCCACTCTCATGATGCTTGGTGCCCTCTTCCATAGCCTGTGACGTGGACGCCGATGTCAGCTTCCAGCCGCTGATTGGCCAGTGGCTTGTATTTCAATGCAGGGAGTTGGCGGGTCTCTGAGCTGCAATACATCTCAGCTGAATGTACAGCCTCGGATGCACATCTAGGTGAACCATTGCAGTCAGCAGGACCCCCACCTGCCTCCGGGCCCTGATACAGCGGCGCCAGTTGCACCAGCATTATGTCTGCCCCTGTCTTCTCCCTCTCTGCGCAATAACCTCAGCACATGCTCCTGGGCGTGTCCTTCTTGTATATTTACATATACTTCAATGAGCTTTTTAAATTATATTTTAAAGGGGCCTTCTGTAAAAGAAAATTTTTGCAAAAGCTCAGGCTAAATGGCCGCCCTCCATAATATTGGGAAAAAATAAAATAAAAAGTAAAAAAAAGTGTTCTATTTCAGCATGTCCACTCTGCCACCCTGATATTCTGTGCAGGGTTCCAACATCTGAAACTCGGGTCAGCCCTCCCAGCTACACAATTCAATGTATAATGTCCCCCATCTTGGGCACTTTCATGGTGAAATGTCCCTCCTCATATTAAAATGCCCCTCAGACCTCGCGGTCTGTGCCTGCTATACTGTGCCCCTTTATGGCATCATGTCCCTCAGACATCATGGTCTGTGCCCACTATACTGTGCCCCTTCATGGCATCATGTTCATCAGACCTCATGGTCTGTGCCCGCTATACTGTGCTCCTTCATGGCATCATGTCCCTCAGACCTCATGGTCTGTGCCTGCTATAGTGTGCCCCTTCATGGCATCATGTTCATCAGACCTCATGGTCTGTGCCCGCTATACTGTGCCCCTTCATGGCATCATGTCCCTCAGACCTCATGGTCTGTGCCTGCTATAGTGTGCCCCTTCATGGCATCATGTTCATCAGACCTCATGGTCTGTGCCCACTATACTGTGCCCCTTCATGGCATCATGTCCCTCAGACCTCATGGTCTGTGCCCACTATACTGTGCCCCTTCATGGCATCATGTCCCTCAGACCTCATGGTCTGTGCCCACTATACTGTGCCCCTTCATGGCATCATGTTCATCAGACCTCATGGTCTGTGCCCGCTATACTGTGCCCCTTTATGGCATCATGTCCCTCAGACCTCATGGTCTGTGCCCACTATACTGTGCCCCTTCATGGCATCATGTCCCTCAGACCTCATGGTCTGTGCCCACTATACTGTGCCCCTTTATGGCATGATGTCCCTCAGACCTCATGGTCTGTGCCCACTATACTGTGCCCCTTCATGGTATCATGTCCCTCAGACCTCATGGTCTGTGCCTGCTATAGTGTGCCCCTTCATGGCATCATGTCCCTCAGACCTCATGGTCTGTGCTTGCTATACTGTGTCCCTTCATGGCATCATGTCCCTCAGACCTCATGGTCTGTGCCCACTATACTGTGCCCCTTCATGGCATCATGTCCCCCATACTGTGCCCCTTCATGTTGTCAATCCTGGCCTCCTTCAGGCTATAATGTCCCCTACCCTGGGCTCCATACATTAATAATGTTTCCTTGTTCTACAACACATTGTTAAAAAAACAAATGATTCTACTCACATTCCCCCACTCTCATGATGCTTGGTGCCCTCTTCCATAGCCTGTGACGTGGACGCCGATGTCAGCTTCCAGCCGCTGATTGGCCAGTGGCTTGTATTTCAATGCAGGGAGTTGGCGGGTCTCTGAGCTGCAATACATCTCAGCTGAATGTACAGCCTCGGATACACATCTAGGTGAACCAGTGCAGTCAGCAGGACCCCCACCTGCCTCCGGGCCCTGATACAGCGGCGCCAGTTGCACCAGCATTATGCCTGCCCCTGTCTTCTCCCTCTCTGCGCAATAACCTCAGCACATGCTCCTGGGCGTGTCCTTCTTGTATATTTACATATACTTCAATGAGCTTTTTAAATTATATTTTAAAGGGGCCTTCTGTAAAAGAAAATTTTTGCAAAAGCTCAGGCTAAATGGCCGCCCTCCATAATATTGGGAAAAAATAAAATAAAAAGTAAAAAAAAGTGTTCTATTTCAGTATGTCCACTCTGCCACCCTGATATTCTGTGCAGGGTTCCAACATCTGAAACTCGGGTCAGCCCTCCCAGCTACACAATTCAATGTATAATGTCCCCCATCTTGGGCACTTTCATGGTGAAATGTCCCCCCTCATATTAAAATGTCCCTCAGACCTCGCGGTCTGTGCCTGCTATACTGTGCCCCTTTATGGCATCATGTCCCTCAGACTTCATGGTCTGTGCCCACTATACTGTGCCCCTTCATGGCATCATGTTCATCAGACCTCATGGTCTGTGCCCGCTATACTGTGCCCCTTCATGGCATCATGTCCCTCAGACCTCATGGTCTGTGCCCACTATACTGTGCCCCTTCATGGCATCATGTTCATCAGACCTCATGGTCTGTGCCCGCTATACTGTGCCCCTTTATGGCATCATGTCCCTCAGACCTCATGGTCTGTGCCCACTATACTGTGCCCCTTCATGGCATCATGTCCCTCAGACCTCATGGTCTGTGCCCACTATACTGTGCCCCTTTATGGCATCATGTCCCTCAGACCTCATGGTCTGTGCCCACTATACTGTGCCCCTTCATGGCATCATGTTCATCAGACCTCATGGTCTGTGCCCGCTATACTGTGCCCCTTCATGGCATCATGTCCCTCAGACCTCATGGTCTGTGCCTGCTATAGTGTGCCCCTTCATGGCATCATGTCCCTCAGACCTCATGGTCTGTGCTTGCTATACTGTGTCCCTTCATGGCATCATGTCCCTCAGACCTCATGGTCTGTGCCCACTATACTGTGCCCCTTCATGGCATCATGTCCCCCATACTGTGCCCCTTCATGTTGTCAATCCTGGCCTCCTTCAGGCTATAATGTCCCCTACCCTGGGCTCCATGCATT
The DNA here is from genome assembly GCF_039654945.1 of Dendrobates tinctorius. Taxonomy (NCBI): domain Eukaryota; kingdom Metazoa; phylum Chordata; class Amphibia; order Anura; family Dendrobatidae; genus Dendrobates; species Dendrobates tinctorius. Next base: position 12,864,659 of record NW_027361689.1, on the reverse strand, counting down.
AATAATGTTTCCTTGTTCTACAACACATTGTTAAAAAAAACAAATGATTCTACTCACATTCCCCCACTCTCATGATGCTTGGTGCCCTCTTCCATAGCCTGTGACGTGGACGCCGATGTCAGCTTCCAGCCGCTGATTGGCCAGTGGCTTGTATTTCAATGCAGGGAGTTGGCGGGTCTCTGAGCTGCAATACATCTCAGCTGAATGTACAGCCTCGGATGCACATCTAGGTGAACCAGTGCAGTCAGCAGGACCCCCACCTGCCTCCGGGCCCTGATACAGCGGCGCCAGTTGCACCAGCATTATGTCTGCCCCTGTCTTCTCCCTCTCTGCGCAATAACCTCAGCACATGCTCCTGGGCGTGTCCTTCTTGTATATTTACATATACTTCAATGAGCTTTTTAAATTATATTTTAAAGGGGCCTTCTGTAAAAGAAAATTTTTGCAAAAGCTCAGGCTAAATGGCCGCCCTCCATAATATTGGGAAAAAATAAAATAAAAAGTAAAAAAAAGTGTTCTATTTCAGCATGTCCACTCTGCCACCCTGATATTCTGTGCAGGGTTCCAACATCTGAAACTCGGGTCAGCCCTCCCAGCTACACAATTCAATGTATAATGTCCCCCATCTTGGGCACTTTCATGGTGAAATGTCCCCCCTCATATTAAAATGTCCCTCAGACCTCGCGGTCTGTGCCTGCTATACTGTGCCCCTTTATGGCATCATGTCCCTCAGACTTCATGGTCTGTGCCCACTATACTGTGCCCCTTCATGGCATCATGTTCATCAGACCTCATGGTCTGTGCCCGCTATACTGTGCCCCTTCATGGCATCATGTCCCTCAGACCTCATGGTCTGTGCCTGCTATAGTGTGCCCCTTCATGGCATCATGTTCATCAGACCTCATGGTCTGTGCCCGCTATACTGTGCCCCTTCATGGCATCATGTCCCTCAGACCTCATGGTCTGTGCCTGCTATAGTGTGCCCCTTCATGGCATCATGTTCATCAGACCTCATGGTCTGTGCCCACTATACTGTGCCCCTTCATGGCATCATGTCCCTCAGACCTCATGGTCTGTGCCCACTATACTGTGCCCCTTCATGGCATCATGTTCATCAGACCTCATGGTCTGTGCCCGCTATACTGTGCCCCTTTATGGCATCATGTCCCTCAGACCTCATGGTCTGTGCCCACTATACTGTGCCCCTTCATGGCATCATGTCCCTCAGACCTCATGGTCTGTGCCCACTATACTGTGCCCCTTTATGGCATCATGTCCCTCAGACCTCATGGTCTGTGCCCACTATACTGTGCCCCTTCATGGCATCATGTTCATCAGACCTCATGGTCTGTGCCCGCTATACTGTGCCCCTTCATGGCATCATGTCCCTCAGACCTCATGGTCTGTGCCTGCTATAGTGTGCCCCTTCATGGCATCATGTCCCTCAGACCTCATGGTCTGTGCTTGCTATACTGTGTCCCTTCATGGCATCATGTCCCTCAGACCTCATGGTCTGTGCCCACTATACTGTACCCCTTCATGGCATCATGTCCCCCATACTGTGCCCCTTCATGTTGTCAATCCTGGCCTCCTTCAGGCTATAATGTCCCCTACCCTGGGCTCCATGCATTAATAATGTTTCCTTGTTCTACAACACATTGTTAAAAAAACAAATGATTCTACTCACATTCCCCCACTCTCATGATGCTTGGTGCCCTCTTCCATAGCCTGTGACGTGGACGCCGATGTCAGCTTCCAGCCGCTGATTGGCCAGTGGCTTGTATTTCAATGCAGGGAGTTGGCGGGTCTCTGAGCTGCAATACATCTCAGCTGAATGTACAGCCTCGGATACACATCTAGGTGAACCAGTGCAGTCAGCAGGACCCCCACCTGCCTCCAGGCCCTGATACAGCGGCGCCAGTTGCACCAGCATTATGTCTGCCCCTGTCTTCTCCCTCTCTGCGCAATAACCTCAGCACATGCTCCTGGGCGTGTCCTTCTTGTATATTTACATATACTTCAATGAGCTTTTTAAATTATATTTTAAAGGGGCCTTCTGTAAAAGAAAATTTTTGCAAAAGCTCAGGCTAAATGGCCGCCCTCCATAATATTGGGAAAAAATAAAATAAAAAGTAAAAAAAAGTGTTCTATTTCAGCATGTCCACTCTGCCACCCTGATATTCTGTGCAGGGTTCCAACATCTGAAACTCGGGTCAGCCCTCCCAGCTACACAATTCAATGTATAATGTCCCCCATCTTGGGCACTTTCATGGTGAAATGTCCCCCCTCATATTAAAATGTCCCTCAGACCTCGCGGTCTGTGCCTGCTATACTGTGCCCCTTTATGGCATCATGTCCCTCAGACTTCATGGTCTGTGCCCACTATACTGTGCCCCTTCATGGCATCATGTTCATCAGACCTCATGGTCTGTGCCCACTATACTGTGCCCCTTCATGGCATCATGTCCCTCAGACCTCATGGTCTGTGCCCACTATACTGTGCCCCTTCATGGCATCATGTTCATCAGACCTCATGGTCTGTGCCCGCTATACTGTGCCCCTTTATGGCATCATGTCCCTCAGAGCTCATGGTCTGTGCCCACTATACTGTGCCCCTTCATGGCATCATGTCCCTCAGACCTCATGGTCTGTGCCCACTATACTGTGCCCCTTTATGGCATCATGTCCCTCAGACCTCATGGTCTGTGCCCACTATACTGTGCCCCTTCATGGCATCATGTTCATCAGACCTCATGGTCTGTGCCCGCTATACTGTGCCCCTTCATGGCATCATGTCCCTCAGACCTCATGGTCTGTGCCTGCTATAGTGTGCCCCTTCATGGCATCATGTCCCTCAGACCTCATGGTCTGTGCTTGCTATACTGTGTCCCTTCATGGCATCATGTCCCTCAGACCTCATGGTCTGTGCCCACTATACTGTGCCCCTTCATGGCATCATGTCCCCCATACTGTGCCCCTTCATGTTGTCAATCCTGGCCTCCTTCAGGCTATAATGTCCCCTACCCTGGGCTCCATGCATTAATAATGTTTCCTTGTTCTACAACACATTGTTAAAAAAAACAAATGATTCTACTCACATTCCCCCACTCTCATGATGCTTGGTGCCCTCTTCCATAGCCTGTGACGTGGACGCCGATGTCAGCTTCCAGCCGCTGATTGGCCAGTGGCTTGTATTTCAATGCAGGGAGTTGGCGGGTCTCTGAGCTGCAATACATCTCAGCTGAATGTACAGCCTCGGATGCACATCTAGGTGAACCAGTGCAGTCAGCAGGACCCCCACCTGCCTCCGGGCCCTGATACAGCGGCGCCAGTTGCACCAGCATTATGTCTGCCCCTGTCTTCTCCCTCTCTGCGCAATAACCTCAGCACATGCTCCTGGGCGTGTCCTTCTTGTATATTTACATATACTTCAATGAGCTTTTTAAATTATATTTTAAAGGGGCCTTCTGTAAAAGAAAATTTTTGCAAAAGCTCAGGCTAAATGGCCGCCCTCCATAATATTGGGAAAAAATAAAATAAAAAGTAAAAAAAAGTGTTCTATTTCAGCATGTCCACTCTGCCACCCTGATATTCTGTGCAGGGTTCCAACATCTGAAACTCGAGTCAGCCCTCCCAGCTACACAATTCAATGTCAGGCGTCAGTGCCTGGCAATTACGTACAATCAGCTTGCCATTATAATAAATGATAGCCATTGGCATAACGACTTGTACTAAATAAATTAAGTCTTGTTCTTCATTTCGATAATGAATTGAACACATTAAATAAGGACGAGATGTGAGAATGGGGGTAACATAATGTGATATTGGTCCTTTCACTTCTCCATAGAAAGACCTGAGAGTTCTGTTCTGAGTGTTTAGACTAGGGATCAGTATTGATCGCTGCTGCCTCTAAGATGAACAAGTTAGAAAATAAAGAAATATGACTGCAACAAACTAGCCACATCCAAAAAGATTTTTATGGACAAATGTACCTAAAAGAGTTGAATAACTTTTGTAAATGCATTAATTTTCTTATTTTGTAGTGATCTTAAAGGGCAACTGTCATTAGGATCAACCCTCCTGAGCTGTCTATATGGGCATGTAGGTCATAGAAGGTGGAATAAAATGATACTTTGATATCTGAGATCTGTTAAGATCTATGGGCTGTACATAGATCTCTCTGAGAATCTACCTCCAGGGCTTATTATAATGAAAAGGGAGTTACCAGTTTGAGACATGTAATGACTGATACTGTTGATTGACGTGGCGACCCTGCACCCTCAACTCGCTCCACCGTCCAGCAAAAACTCTGTGGATGCAACTCCAGGGTGTCTGCAGTGAATGCCAAGTCTGGCTGTGGAGGCACCAATTAAGGGGAATTTGTCAGAAAATTACCTATTGTATAAATCAGCTTTCTGTGTAATTTTTTTTTATTTTTCAACTTTTTTTTCCATTTCACAATTTTTATTAAAAATCAAAATCTGAAATCTTGCAATTTTCACAATGACCACAGGGGCATTTTTCACTCTAACTAATTTATTTATTTATTTTTTTCAGGAAACCCATATATACATAAGCCATAATGTTCAGACCCCAAACCTATCTTTTGTAGTTAAACATCCAATGTACAAAGGTCATTGTGAAGGGAAATCGAGTAAGTGTAAGCAGGTTGCAGGATGCAGTGACGGACAGGGGGCAGAGCAAGGGTTTGCGGTTTTACTTAACAGGGGAATACTCCAAGCAGGGAGGCAAACAGTTAAAGGGAGGACAAAAACAGTACAAAATGACAGAAGTCTAAAATAGCCCCAGTGGCCAGTGTGAAAATTGCTAAATTACTAATTTTCTTTTTCTCCATACATATGGCGATAAGAAAAAATTACACTGACAAAAATATTTTTAAAAATGCATATAACACAAAAACTTAAATGACCTGATAGGACAATTTCTGACAAAACTTTCCCTTTAGATTGATAGTTCATGGCAGTTTTATAGTCCAGAACCATTGTACACTTGTGGGGTGGTGTGGCCTGCAGGCTTGTAGCATGGGTGCTGTGGTGCACCAGGTCGCTCGCACGGCTAGTGCATGTGACAACCCACGGATGGAACCTGAGCATGTCCGATTTTTTCACAGACCCATAGACTTGCATTGGTGCGGACCACTCAGTCCACAAAAATATGCAGACATGTGAACAGCTCCATAGAGTACAATAGGTATGAATTCTATCCGAAAAAAACATTGATGGAGCTCGTACATGAAAAACTGACATATGAATGAGGCCTAAAAGTCATGGGAATGTCGCTCACCAAGAATAAATAGTTTCTCACTCCTGGTCAGATTGGCCGCACTTAGATGCTGAGCTCTTGAAATATCCCACGCTGGGAAATTACCCAATAGTATTTAGCCAATTCATGAATTTTCAGCCTTGAGCCACAATAGTGGAAATTGTCAGATTTGACATTTTTCGGCCTCTGTTCTTATGTTGAACGTTAGTCTTAGATGACAGGTGTAATGATCTTTTACCTTTCTTCTTGTCAGATAAACTAGTTACAATTTTTAACAATGTCAAGAATGAAAACATTGCTTTTTCTTTGCTTTCAGAGGTCACAGAAGGACCCTTTCTACCTCCTCGGCCTTTTGTTTGCTCTTATGTAAGAAAAAGAGTGGTTCAAGTTGTTGTAGTTGTAAGGGTACCGTTACACATAACGATGTCCCAGCGATCCCACCAACGATCCGACGTGGATGGGATCGCTGGGACATTGTTAGCTGATCGCTGGTGAGCTGTCACATAGACAGCCCCTCCAGCGATCAGGACCAGCGAGCAAGCTGGTTACCAACGTAAACATCGGGTTTCTAAGGTCTGCGGGGCCCTTAGAAACCCGATGTTTACCCTAGATACTAGCGTGCACTGCAGGCAGGGCGGGAGGTGGAGGCAGAGCGGCGCAAAGACAGACCGGCGTAGCTTTGCTATCTGCTACTCCGGTCTGACAGACTGGAGTAGCAGATAGCAGAGCTACTCCGGTCTGTGCACCGCTCTGCCTCCACCTCCCGCCCTGCCTGCAGTGCACGCTCCAAGGGTGCCCAAAACGTTTGCATAAGCTCATTTTCCTTTTTGTAAGTTTGAAAATTTAGAAAATTACAATATAATTTTTTTTTGCCTAAAATGCAAAGGAAATGTGTCATCTTTAACTTTAGGCCTGTTAGAGATCATTTCATCTTCAGCTTGCTTAACTGTTCACAATAACAATAATTTTGACCAGCGGTGCCCAAACTTTTCCATGCCACTGTATATTATATGCTGCCATACTTCAGAAGCTGACAACTAATTGGACGGAGACTCCTAATACATTTTTGGGAGCATACATTTTGATTAAAATGCATGGATAAAGTCATCCACCATTTGTAACAGCAGGACAAGCTTTAGGTGTTGTAATTATTACCAATTCTACCTAAAAAAAATACAAAATGTGTCACATCCCCAGGTCTATTTTCTATATTTAAGCACTTCATCTCATTTTGGTTAGGGCAGAGATAAAAAGTGCAAGACGTGAATATATTGTATCTAGGGCACATCTAGAGAGGGAGAAATATCCCACCAGCGTCTGAATCTGACAGATCCGTTTTAAAAGATCTCCATTTACTAAGACTATTTCTGGGAAGACGATATTCCCCATGGATGATAAATCCTGAAAAAGAGATTTAAAAACTGGGCCTCGCTAACTACCAAGCCACATGGTCACAGCGAAACGCGTTGCACCGGGAAGCGAAGCAGAGCGATGGCTGTACCACAGAGACCCCTTCCAGATGGAGATATGAGATACGTCTCAGCTCCTTGTTTTAATTTACTAACAAACAGAGAATTTATGCTGTCACTCGCCGAATAGTAATATTTTACGACTTAATAAACTGTGCGCGACGCATTAGGTTGTGACAGGTGTATACCTCCATTCATTATCAGAGTTTCCTCTCTGGTGCATATGCTTCCTCATCTCCGAGAAGTTCACATTTGTTTTCAGAAGAAGAATACCTTTTGAGAAAATGCCAAAGAATTCTTTATGTTTCCTTCTCCGGGCTGGCACTTGGGCCTTGCACGTCCATTCTTTCATTATAAGTCTCTGCCTCGAGAGATAGGCTGCCTGTTCGCGCACTCTCTAAGGTTCCTTATTCCTCTACATGTCACTTTCTGTTTCTTATTATTCCTGGCTGGCACATTTTGCAGTTTTTTATGGAATAAAATAAATTCAATCCGTACACGGCGTTTCGAGATAAGGCTTAAAGTGGACCTGCCTTTACATCGTCCTATTTTATTATTTCCATTTATTATGCTAGCATTTAATAGTAGGAGAAAATCCTCCTATATTAGGAATATACCTGGCAAAAATTAGTCAGTTTCCCTGTAGCGCCACCAGAGGGGAAATGAAGAACTACATTTTCAGATGTTGGTTCCTTTAGGATGAGTCTTTGTAGTCACTCTGGCGAATAGGTTAGGTTGTCCAGTCTTTTTCCCAGTATATTGGTAGCAATCTCTTCCCCTAACTATTGGTATTATTTCTATTTGCCCATTTTCTGCCATTCTTTTTTCTTCTTTTATTAGGGTATAGTCACACAGAGATTTTCTTTTTGTTTTGACATTTCCTGGCTGAAAAAGTCAACAAAAATAGCACTCCTCAAAATAAAAAATGTAGCGTGCTTTTTGACAGGTATATTTTTGGCATCAATTGATACAGAAGACAAATTTGACAAAGCGTACATTACAAAGCTGGCATCAACCCAAATGCTAATATCCTACTGGCCACCCACCGTACCAGGGCAACTGATAAAAGTGGAGTCTAAGCACCAGAATTGGTGCATCTAATTGAGAAGCCATTTCTGGGGCGGACGAGAGCTGATGTTCTTAGTCTGGGTGGGGGCCAATATCCATGGCCCCTTACTAGACTATTATTATCAGCCCGCAGCTGTCTGTCTAGCCTTTGCTGGTTATTTATTATAAGGGGTCATTTTTGGAGGGAATTACCCCTTGTTAATAACCAGTATAGGCTAAGTAGACACCTGTGAGCTGATATTAATAACCTGGGAAGCTCCATGTTTTTACCCCTTCCCAGACTATAAACATCAGCCCCTAGCTGTTGGCTTTCCATCAGTTGGTTAAAAATAATATAGGGGACCTCAAGATGTTCTTTTTCTTTTATTCTATCCATATATGTCTTCCATTATATTCTATTCAAGCTGTGAATTTACTGTACTAATGAAATCTAGGGTTTCTTAGGAAATTGATGCATAAAAATCGCACTGCACATGCATAGCCCATCTGCCCTGCAACTTTCTTCTCACACCCATTGACTTTTATTGGCGAGTCTCGGTCTTTCACGCAGTCATATGCAGCATGCTGCAAATTTTTCCTCACTCCAATTCCAGGCGAGGAAACCTCACAGATGAGCAATTACTCATTGACTAACATTGTAGCGAGTGCAACGTGAGGTTTTCTCACATTGCGCTTACGGAGTTTAAATGCAGATGTGAATGCAGCCTTATTCTTATTATCTCAGATTGTCGCCTCCATCAGTTCTAGATGGATCAGCACTGGCATCTGCACCATGCCGGAACCTCATCTAGACATATATTCTCTCCCTAGTTGTTATTTAGTGATATTTAGTGCACTTTGACCAGGGCGGTATTACACAAGGGCACAGTTTGCAGATGATCCATGTTGTCATAGTATTTAGCATATAGGGTTTAGAAAAAATAATAAATGACTTATACATAGGATCATATAAGAGGCGAACTTTGCTTTCCTATTAAATATTGTCCCTCTGCCATCCCCTTTTCTTCAGGCGGTGTGTAGTGTGTGAGTACAGATTATTGAGCCCAGACTTCTGGATTCTTGCTTAATTCTCCATCTATGCAAACAATTTGACCAAGCCAAGATATTTAATATTACAACAATATACAGGCAATAATTTACCACAAATGTAAAATCCTTTTTCATTGAAGACAGATTTTCCTGTTACTGAGATAGGAGATGGCAGTTGGTGCTCGGAATGTTCTATGGAGAACTGTGACTGCCTGTTGCTCCTCCCTTTATAGAACTTTAAGGGTATGTGCACACATTGAGTAAAATTTCTGCATCTCTTGGCAGGAAAAGCGCAGTTATATAAATGTGCATTTTTGGTGCGTTTTTTTCTGTGTTTTTGATTTTAGTGAAGTCAGTGGTGAAAACCGCAGGGCAAAATCTCACAGAGAATTTACATGCAGCAGATTATTTCCTGCACCAAAACTGTCAAAAATACTCAACGTGTGCTTGACACGTCAGGTCTCTCATTCACTTTGTTGGCATCTGGATTGCAATGTGTGCACACAGCCCAACAGCCCCAAATGTCATCTATCTCAGGTGTGAAAAAAACTGTGTCTTCACTGAAGACAGATTTTTACAGATTTTTCCCATGAATTGAGAGTGAGTGATCAATCCAAGGGGAAAACAAAGCAGATTGACACATTATATTACACATTTGCTTATTTTCATGTGCATTAATGATTTATGAAATAAAAATTAAAATAACAGTGACTCATGTTTGCGATATGCTGCAGAATGGCAAACTGTGCAATTGCCTAGGACCACTGATTACTAGAAGGCCCCCAGGACAGAAACCCTTAGAAGCAAACTAAAATCTCCTAGAATTAATCAGAAATATACAGTTGTGCTCCAAAGTTTACCTACCCCTGCAGAATTTTTGCTTTCTTGGGCTTTTTTTCAGAAAATCTGAATGATAACACCAAAGCTTTTTCTCCACTCATGTTTAGTGGTTGGGTGAAGCCATTTTTTGTCAGACTACTGTGTTTCCTCTTTTTAAATCATAATGACAACCCAAAACATCCAAATGACCCTGATCAAAAGATCACATTTCTTAATACCGTGTATTGCCCCCTCTAACTTCAATGACAGCTTGAAGTCTTTTGTGATAGTTGTGGATGAGGTTCTTTATTTTCTCAAATGGTAAAGTTTCCCACTCTTCTTGGAAAAAAGCCTCCAGTTCCTGTAAATTCCTGGGCTGTCTGGCATGAACCGTGCGCTTGAGATCTCCCCAGAGTGGCTCAATGATATTGAGGTCAGGCGACTGAGATGGCCACTCCAGAACCTTCACTTTGTTCTGCTGTACCCAATGACAGGTCGACTTGGCCTTGTATTTTGGATCATTGTCATGTTGGAACGTCCAAGTACGTCCTATGCACAGCTTTCGGGCTGATGATTGCAAATTTACCTCCAGTATTTGCTGATAATGTGCTTCATTTATCTTTCCTCCAACTTTGACCAAGTTTCCTGTGCCTTTGTAGCTCACACATCCCAAAAACATCAGTGATCCACCTCTGTGCTTTACAGTAGGAATGGTGTTCCTTTCATCATAGATCTTGTTGAACTCTCTCCAAATGTAACGTTTATAGTTGTGGCCAAAAAGTTCAATTTTGGTCTTGTCACTCCAATTTACCTTGTTCCAGAAGTTTTGAGGCTTGTCTCTGTGCTGTTTTGCATACTGTAGGCGATATACTTTGTGGCATTTGCACAGTATTAGCTTTCTTCTGGTTACTCGACCATGCAGCCCATTTTTCTTTAAGTGCCTCCTTATTGTGCATCTTGAATCAGCCACACCGCTAGTTTTCAGAGAGTCTACTATTTCAGCTGATGTTATTTGTGAGTTTGCTTTGCATCCTGAACAATTTTACTGGCAGATGAGGACAAAAGTTTTGTTGGTCTATCTGACCGTGGTTTTGTTTTTTACAGAGTCCCTGATTTTCCCTTTGTTAATCACAGTTTGAATGCTGCTGACTCTCATTATCAATTCCTTGGATATCTTTTTGTATCCCTTTCCTGTTTTATGCAGTTTAACTACCTTTAAAATTTACCTACCTTTCATTATCAATTCCTTGGATATCCTTTTGTATCCCTTTCCTGTTTTATACAGTTCAACTACCTTTTCCCATACATCCTTTGACAATTCTTTTGCATTCCCTATGATTCACAATCCAGAAATGTCAGTGGCTGGATGAAAGAAACAAGTGTCTGTCTGGATCCCAGAAACTCACTCAGCTTTTATGCACACACACTGATTACAAGCAAACAGGTCACAGGTGAGGATGTTACCTTTAGTAGCCATTCAAACCCATTTGTGTCAACTTGTGTGCATGTAAATCAGACCAAAATCACGAGGCATGGGCAGACATACTGCATGTGCAGCCTGTGCAGCTGCACCGGGGTCCAAAGGTGAAGGGGGGTTCCTGCAGGAAGGCTAATAATGAGGGCAATCTGATCTGTTTCTCCGTGCCTATGGCTCTGGGGGGCCCCTGGCCAGATTGCCCTGATGTGCGAGCGATCCCTGCAGCTCCGCTGCCTACAAGAGAAAATAGCGGAGCTGCAGGGACCGTCCTGCTTCTTGCTCGGCGCCCGCACTTCTCCACATAGACAGCAGCGCCGCTGGATGATGTCAATATTAAGCAGCCGGCTGTGGCAGAGACAGGAAGCGCGAGCGTCGGTGATGCTGGGGGAGTGCCTGCGGTGCGGACAGGTGAGAGTTGCTGTGTGTGTGTTTTGTACATGTGTGTGTAGAGATGAGTGGTGGTGTGTGTAGCTCTGCGGGGGAATGTGCAGAGAGGTGAATGATGCTGTGTGTGTCTGTGTGTGTAGGTGGAGGAGAGGGTAATGATGGGGGTGATGGGGAGAAGGCAATGATGGGGGTGATGGGGAGAAGGCAATGATGGAGATGGGGGAGAAGGCAATGATGGTGGTAGTGGAAAAAACAATGATGGGAGTGGTGCGGAAGGAGGCAATGATGGGGGTGGTGGAGGAGAAGGCAATGCTGGAGGTGGTGGAAAGGGCAGTGATAGGGTGGTAGGGGAGAAGGCAATGATGGTGTGGTGGGGGAAAAAGCAATGATGATGGGGTGGTGGGTGAGAATGCAATGATGGTGGTGGTGGAAAGGGCAATAATGGGGGTGGTGGAGGAGGAGGAAATGATGGAGGTGGTGGAATGGGCAATGATGGGGTGGCAGGGGAGAAAGCAATGATAGTGATGGGGAAGAAGGCAATGATGGATGTGGTGAAGAGAGCAATGATGGGATGAGTGAGAGGGCAATAATGAGATGCGGGGAGGAGGACAATGAGAGGTGTAGGGGATTGGGATGGGAGGAAGGGGGACTTATTGTGGACTTAGGAACAGGGGGAGGTGGAGGAAGACATTATTATCGCTTATTATTTCTAACACAATCCGTTAGTATATAGTGTACTCACTTATTATGTCTAACACAGTCCCTTAGTATATAGTGTACGTACTTATTATGTATAACACAGTCCCTTAGTATATAGTGTACTCACTAATTCTGTATAACACCATCCTTAGTTACATAGTTTCCTCTTTTATTATGTATAATACCGTCCCTTATTACGTACCATCCTCTCTAGTTATATATGGTGCCGTCCCTTAATATATAGCTTCCACTGCTGTTATGTACAGTGCTGTCTCTTACATAGTGTATTCTTGTTAATTTTGTTATTCACAGCGCCCTCTTTTATTATATAGTCCCCTCTCTTTTTAGATATAAAATGACTGCTGGTGGAGGAGCCGGTGACCAGATGACCAGTCCATCAGTTCCTCCATTAGAAAAGAAGCTTTCCCATGCTCCATCAGCCATCATTGCATTATACAGCTAACAAGACAAGACGGTATGTAATAAAAAACAGGGCTCTATATAATCCAATATGTAAGGAACGGTGCTGTACATAACAAGAGAGGGCACTGTGTAATAAAGGATGGCAATATGCATAATAAAGGAGACTATGTAATATATATTATACATGTATGTTTGTGTGGCTATATAAATATACTAGCTGAAGAGCCCGGCGTTGCCTGGGCATAGTAACCAACTGTGGTTAGTTATAACAAATTATAATGATTATATTGCACTTAAAAACATTTCACATCATATATTCAACACTACAGATTTGCAACACAAATTAACTAAACGATTACCCAAGTATTGATAGTATTTTATTTTCAACTCATTCAAGAGCCTTTTGATAAACAACATGTTTGGCTTTTCCTTTCGGTGCAAAGATGAACAGATTTTTGGCAGTTCCAACTCTTGAACAGATCAAGTAAAGTTGACCATGAGAAAAGCATGGAGATTGCAAATCGATCCCTACTACTTAAATCGATCCCTACTACTTTCAAGGACTGTCCCTGAGCATTGCTAATGGACATTGCAAATAGCAGTTGAACTGGAAACTGGAGGCGTTTAAAATAAAAAAACAAATCAGATGGAATGAGTGGAATTCTTGGAATGAAAATGTCCTATCCGTTGGCACATCCTGTTTCTGAGCTGTGTACCTAACCCTATCCTGTGTGATAATGTCTGCTGAGCTGTGTACCTAATCCTCTCCTGTGTGATACTTTCTGCTGAGCTGTGTATCTAATCCTATCGTGTGTTACTGACTGCTCAGCCATGAATCTAATCCTATCCTGTGTGATACTGACTGCTGAGCACTGTATCTAATCCTATCCTGTGTAATACCGTCTGCTGAGCAGTGTATCTAACCCTATCCTGTGTGATACTGACTGCTGAGCCGTGTACTGTTGTGAACTCTCTTAATCCGACTTTTGAGGCAAGGCTCCCTCTGGCGGATACTGCTGGTAGTGGAGCTGGTCAACATGATGTTAACCCAACAGCTGTAGAAGATAATTGGAGGAGTGGGGGTAGTGACTGGGACTACATAAGCGAGCAGACTTCTCTCTGTGGCTGCCGGTGATACTCCTTTCTTTGCTTATTGAGGATTTCTGTCTCCTGCCTGATCCTGCATTTTTCAGCTAAGTGTCATTTGCTAAACCCTTTGCATCTGATTTTGCCTTGCTGTCAGGGGTCAGCTTGCTCCCCCAGGGGATGCTGGCTCCTGCCCTGTATTTTTGTATCTTGTGTTTGTTTGCTCAGTCCCCTGCTATATTAGCCTGTTGCTACCCGCCAGTTCACACCTGAGTGCTGATATAGTGGGGGCGAGGTTTGTGCAAACCTCAGTATTTTTGTACATCAGTCATATTGGAATTGTTAGGGTTTTTGCATGATTGCAGACAGTGCCTTTTCTGTCCTGTCCTATCTAGTCAGTGTGGGCCCCATCATTTGCTCAGTCTATTTTCTGTCTGTGTTTGTGTTTCATCTTGTCTCACCGACAATATATGTTTGGGGGCTGTCTATTCCTTTGGGGATCTGCTCTGGGGCAGTTTAGATTTCACCTTTCTGTCTTTAGGCTTAGGGTACCATTACAATTAGCGATGCACTAGTGATCCCGACAACGATATGACGCGGTCAGGATCGCTGGTGCATCGCTAAGTGGTCGCTAGTGAGCTGCCACACAGGCAGATCTCACCAGCGACATAGCAGCGGTCGGCGGTCGCTACTTACCTGTCAGACGAGGCGATGAAGACATCCTCCCGCCCGCCTCCACGCGTCGTTCGTCGCCACAGCAGGAAGCCCAGCAGGAAGCTGACGATGAGACAGGACGTTCTCTCGCGATCAGCGATAACCAGTGGGGGAGCCGGTCGGAGGTAAGTATCACATGTAGCGATATCGCTAGCAATATCGCTGCTGCGTCACAAAACCATTGACGTTATAGCGATATTGCTAGCAATATCGCTATGTGTAACGGGCCGTTTAGTTAGTCCTCTGGCTGAGACGAGGCGTCTAGGGCAACGTAGGAACGCTCCACTGTTACTGCTAGTTGTGTTGTTAAGATCAGGAGTCTGCAATCCGCTGAGCGACCAGCCTCTCTGGTGTTCTGGTGGCATAGCCTATTGCGCTCTCCTCCTTGGTGACCCATTCATAACAGTGTACCTAATCCTATCATGTGTGTTACTGACTGCTCAGCCGTGTATCTAATCCTATCCTGTGTGATACTGACTGCTGAGCCGTGTATCTAATCCTATCCTGTGTGATACTGACTGCTCAGCCGTGTATCTAATCCTATCCTGTGTGATACTGACTCCTGAGCCATGTATCTAATCCTATTCTGTGTGATACTGTCTGCTGAGCCGTGTATCTAATCCTATCCTGTGTGATACTGGGCTCCCCCTGCAGTCTGTGTCAGAGGGTGGTCTGTGTTGGCACGGTAATAAATTGTGTTATTTCCAGCTTTACAGAAGGACGATAAAACCATAGAAATGATAAGAATAATAGGCCTCAGTTACTACAACTGTCTACAAAGAAAACTGTTGCTGATAGCAACCAATCACAGCGCATTTTTCATCTTTTAAACAGCTCTGGGACAGCGTGGTGAGTTTTGAGTGGTGACTTTTGTGTTTCAAATTTTATGTGGCGAGGTTGGTGTATGTGTGGTGAAATGTGTGCTGAGGGTGGTATATGTGTTTAAGCACGTGGTAGTGTGTGGCGCATTTTGTGTGTGTGTTCATATCCCCATGTGTGGTGAGTATCCCATGTCAGGGCCTCACCTTAGCAACTGTACGGTATATACTGTTTGGCGCCATCGATCTCATTCTTTAAGTCCCCCTTGTTCACATCTGGCAGCTGTCAATTTGCCTCCAACACTTTTCCTTTCACTTTTTCCCCATTATGTAGATAGGGGCAAAATTGTTTGGTGAATTGGAACATGCGGGGTTAAAATTTCGCCTCACAACATAGCCTATGACGCTCTCGGGGTCCAGACGTGTGACTGTGAAAAATTTTATGGCTGTAGCTGCGACGGCGCGGATGCCAATCCCGGACATACACACATACATATATACACACATTGAGCTTTATATATTAGATGCAGCTTTGTCGCCATAAAAGGAGGGGGGCCCAGACACATTTCTTGCACAGGGGCCCCAAGCTGTCAATGTTCGCCCCTGTCACGAGGGTATGTAAACTTTTGATCAGGGTCATTTTGATGTTTTGTGTTGTCATTTTTATTTAAATAGACAAAACATAGTTTGACAATAAATGGCTTCACCCAACCACTAACCATGAGTGGAGGAAAAGTTTTGTTGTTATCATTCATATTCTCTGAAATAAAGGCCAAGAAAGCAAAAATTCTGCCGGGGTATGTAAACTTTGGAGCACAACTGTACAGTAGGATGATATTAATTGGAAATTAAATTGTGATAGTGTATGATAACTACAGTAAATGGTGGCCTTATAGGGCTCCTTCCTTTGCATATGGCTTATTATTTGGGCTCTATATGGTGGTATTCTATGGACTGTATATGGCAGTATTATCTTAGTATGACAGTATGGGGGTATTATGTGGATGAAAATTCTGCAACTAGTGACAAACCAGGGCCCTACTTTGCTTATTAAAACCAATCTTGCCCTCCATAACTACTGTAGGGTAGTAGATTTACTTTTCCTTGTTGATGCAGAGCGAGGAGGTGGGAATCCTGTAAGAAAAAAAAATAAGAAAGAAAAAGAATTAAATAAAATAGTAATATAAATAATAATAATAACACTTGCATACAATGAAACTGATTCACTTACCTTCTAGAAGACTTGCAGAATAGCATTCCTTGTAACTGAACCAAACATGATATTGTGCGACCTTAATAAATAACTAATAAGACAAAAAAAATATGAAAAATATGTTTTCTGCCTCCTTGAGCACAAACAAGTGCGGGCTGGCATGTTTGAAGTGTATGTGCCAGGAGCGAGACACGTCCTGTTGGCTTCGTTCTCCTACATGAATTAATCACATGATTTAATTCACTGGAAGTTATCACGGAAGACCAGGGCCACTTTAGGATGTGACTGGCCTTAGGGCGCAGAATATATTATTGGGCACCACAGTACTAGGCGAAACACAAAGAAGGATCTCCAAGTGCGGGGAGACTATGGACATTTTTATTTTTATTTTTTTTCTTTGGGGGTTTACACTTGTGCCGATTTGGGGAATTTGAAAAATTTGGCAAAAAAAGGTGATTTATCTTATATGTGTTGACTTGAAAGATTATCACAGATTTTCCACTTTCGGCCATTTTTTTGGTGTGTGAATAACTCTCAATTAGGCCGGTTTCACATTTGCGCTTCAGGGCGCAGCGACGGCCTGCGCATGGCCGCCGCTAAGCCCCGCCCCCTGCCGCGCCTCCGCCGGTAGCTCCGGCTCCGGGCGCATGACGCTACATGCGTCATGCGTCCCCTATCTTTATCACTGAGGACGCAGGCCGTGCGCAGTATGCGTTTGGCGGCGCCTGTCCTTTTGACGGTGCGTCGAGCGCAACCAAATTACAACAGGTTGTGTTTGGCGCTGGTCGGCGCACCGTCAAAAGGACGCAGGCGCCGCAAAAACGCATACTGCGCACGGCCTGCATCCTCAGTGATAAAGATAGGGGACGCATGACGCATGCAGCGTCATGCGCCCGGAGGCGGAGATACCGGCGGAGGCGCAGCAGGGGGCGGGGCTTAGCGGCGGCCGTGCGCAGGCTGTCGCTGCGCCCTGAAGCGCAAATGTGAAACCGGCCTTAGTGACTTTTTGAGTTGCGCTCTTTTTAAAGTTGTTTAATTATTTTTTAAATTTTTATGTTAGTGTGGATTTTCCAGATGTTTTAGGCTAGAGACAGATGGCCGCAGATTCGCATATCCGAGAGACTAGGGCCGATATTGCAAATGACACTCTGATCAAACTCTGAGCAAAGTATGATCCAACTCTCTTGGATGAGGAGAAGATTGAGAATAAAATGTCTCCGTCTTCTCCATTGTGTCCATGTGTTGAAATCGGACTGAACCCAGATGTCATCCGAGTGCAGTCCAATGGTTTCACTCACTCACTGACTTGCATGGCCGAGTGCGATATGAATATCAGATTAAACTCAGACATGCTGGAATTTTTTCCTTGGACCAGCTTCGACAGAGGAAAAAAATCGGACAGGTGTACGGCCCCCATAGACTAACATTCAAGTGCAACCTGATGTGTTGTGGGATCGTACTCAGACCGAAAATACGGAGATCTGCACCTAGACTAAGACTGATTCATAAAATGCGGCTTTTTTATTTTTAAATTGCTAAATTTTTGCAACTCAAAAGATTAGTTTTGTAAATTTTTAGAAATTTACGGAACATTTAATGGAACATGTGACTTTTTTTCTCTAAAAAAAGCAAAAATGGTTGAAGATAAAAATAAAGATGATTTTTGACTTTGTGCAAACTTCATGAACCGCATGTGCCGTTTTGAAGAATTTGGGGCAAAATAGCAAAAAATACCACAAGGCAAGAAAAGAAAAGGGACATAAAAAGAAATCACAAATCATGATTTGGTGCATATGCGTCTGTCTCAGTGAGAACCAGTCCCCAGCTGGGGTTTAGTTTTTTAACCCCTTCATGACAGGGCTAGTTGTGTTTTTTCACTTTAGTTTTTTTTTCCTTCTCTTCTTCCAAGAGCCATAACTTTTTCATTTTTCTATCCACATAGCCTTATTAGGGCTTGTTTATTTTGGAGGATGAACTTTTCGATGACATGATTAATTCTACCATATTGTGTACTGGAAAATGGGGAAAAAAAAATTTCAAGTGAGTTGAAATTGCAAAAAAAGTGCTGAGATAACACGATTTCCGAGCATGTTTGCTCATCACTAGTAGACATGTAAGGGAGGGCCAGGAACGTAGTCGTGACCTGTACTCTGGTGGCAGCTGCATCCAGCCCTTCCCCTACATGAAACAATACTATGCTCCTTGGCATACCTGCATCTCCAGATACTTCTTCACCCGGGCACTTCCCAGGCCATAACGGCCCCTCTTCTAGACGACTCACATCAAGGGAGACACAGTCCGAGACAACTTTAACACTGGCTTTACTTAGAATTTCGCACGTTACATCCACAGTTGATACATCACATTTACTTGCTTTCTGGTCTTCCCCTTGCTTGCTGTCACTTCTGTGCAGTACACGCCTGGACCGGACCGTACTAGACTGCTTCCCAGTTCCTTCCAGGTATGACCTCGCTACAATGACATTTCCTTCAGCCTGTTTCGCCCCAGACATGAATTCATCAATCACTACGTTTGATGACCCCCGGTGAAGCATCCGGCCCTTCTATACCGATCTCGTCGAAGTGCCAACTCCTTTCATCTCCTTAGTCCAGCTAACTTCTGCCCTAAAAGCATTGGCCCAGGTGGTAAGACGCCACATCTTCCTTTTCCTGTTCTGACCCACTTCTAAGACCTGCAGTGGCCGTGGGTAACATGAGCAATAACGACTTAACTTTACGTGACTGCCAAGCTGTCCGGGCCTTTAGCCCATGTGGACTCGGCACCCCGGCCCCATCTGACTAAACCACCCTTCCTCACTAACCTTACTCTCGGCAGCCCCTCCTACAATTAACCCTCTAAGAACCTACAATCAGGCCCCACTAGTATATCTCTACCTAGTGGCCCGCAACATAATTACAACTACTCACCCTATGGGGAAACTATATACTAAGAATGCCCTCCTTTAGTGTCCCAATAAAGGATGCACTAACTTTTCCTTACTGTACATACACAAATGACATGCAGTACTATCTTACAAGAGCCTGAGGGAATATATACAGTTATCTTTACAATGGTAACACATTGAAGTGGCAATACCATAAGTAATGAGTGGTAATACATTGTTATACATGTAGCAGTACCACAGGCAATAATCATAGAAGCACGTCTGTAAACATTAGGAACTGGAGGACAATCAGAGGGAAGGGAGGCATAAGGGACATCATATCCCACCCCCATACAGGCACAATTCACACATTCGATTTTCATGTACGTGTTCTATTCATGTTTTTCACATATAGAAAACATACCCATTATAGCTATGTGGCTGTTCTCATGTCCATGGTTTTTTTTTGAGCTGAAAGTCTGCAAACAGAAAAACAGAAGCATGTCCATTTTTAATCCGGTTCCAGGATCTAAGGCGCCTATTCAAATTAATGAGTCTGTGAAAAAAATTGGAGAGGACACTGATGCCATCCATGCGTCGTCTGTGTTCTCTTTATTTTTTACTGCCTAGTGGATATTTTTTTTGCATATGAGAAAAACGGATGCCACACTGATGGAAAAACAAAAAGGATCATATTTGGATCCAACACTGTCTAAAGCCGGGATCACACATGCGAGAAACACGGCCGAGTCTCACATGTTAATACCCGGCACTGCCGCCCGCACTCGGATCTGACCGTGCGTCCACATAGCTATACATGGAGCCGCACGCTCCGCTCCCGAATGCTGCCGGGTATTAACATGCGAGACACATATACCGTATATGCGGCCCACCGGAGGATTCTCCTGTTCTGCTGTGGGCCAGTCCAAGCCTGTTTGAAATGGCGTTACAACGCTGTAGTTACACGGTGTATCTAGTGCATGGGGTGGACACATTCCCCATTCATTCTCTGTGAAACAGTTTTGCCTGGTGGTTTAAAGTTTTTTCTGCAGACAGAATGGATCTGTGGGAATTTCTCTCCACGTAACAAACTGTATCCAATTCCACAGTTATTACAGTAAACCTATTAGTGCCACCTGGGTTTGCATATCCACAGCGCTGTCCAAGTGAAGACAGATTAGCTCTATCACATGTTATGCCAGAGGGACAGTCTCACGAGGACTCTGCCCTCTGGGAGAAGAGAAAGCGCAGAGTTTTTAATGAGAATATTCTCCTTATAATAGCATTCTGTAGCCTCGAGATTTTCCTGTCAAGTCATTTCACATTCTTTTGGCAGCTCATATGAGTTTTACTGCTCACTTAATGATATTGTAAAAGCGAGTCGCAGATAAACACAACCTACACGTATATTACATGTAGGTGCGCGCGCCACAAAAAAAGGGTGGACAGAAGTTAGGATACATATTGTGACCTTTTTATATGCTCAATCACAGCTATTTGTTCATGTGGGAAATTACCGATTTTCTGTAGCATTTGTGGCGTCGGAGGAGGCTGTAGAAGTAATGCATTTCACTATGAGCAATGGTAGAACAAAAAAGAAAAAGTCTCTGCCATGAATCAATCCGTCCGTTGCTACTGATTTATCACAATTACCACTCACCGTAAAGGGCGACTCCACTTCCCACACTCACTCACTCAACCCACGGCCAGGTTCCACATCAATACCACACTCTTCACTTCCACTACTTAGCGTTTTGATGGGCCAGCAAGACCCCCACACTGGGTCACACCACACTAGTACACATGTCACCCAGCTTTTCCAAGCACCTGATAGGTACTCTGCTTGCACTCTGAAACACAGGGTAACCCAACCAAGATATTCTCACCTTCTCAGGGTTTGTGGGTATGATTAGTGCAGCAAAGGACAAAATTAAATTATAGTTTGAGCATGAAGAGGAAATCCGAGATCAGCTGCAGCCCGGACTTCCTTTTCATGTTCAAAATGTCATAAATCCTCTGCTCTGAGTGTCTGGGACTCTGTGATGGACAGCTCTGGCATCCTATCCAGTGTTGGGGCATGCTGAGCTGTCAGTGCTCTAACAGAGAGCTTGATTGACCTATGTGACTGGAAGGTGCAGAGACTTCCACAGGTGCTCCATATTCTTGGTGATTGCCCTGTTATTTAGGTGAGCTGTCTGGCCCAGATCATTGCCAGTCAAAAGCTTGTTCTAAGCTGGTACTCTCTGGTGTGCTCGCCTGTACCCTACCTGTACTGTAAGTTCTGATCTTCTTCTGCTGCTGACCTTTGGATCTTGTTCAGACTACCCGTTTGTCATTGCCCCTTTGCATCTGATATTCCGTTGCTGACCTTTGGACCGTGTTCAGACTACCCGTTTGTTATTGCCCGTTTGCTTATCTGCTGTTTCGCTGGCATTCTGACCCTGGGATGTGACCTGACTTGCGACTTTGTATTTTTCTTTGGTTTACTACATGATCTTTTGGTATTGACCCCGGAACGTCTGACTGTGATTATTCACGGCCTAGCCGTGGGTTGTGACTAGCGTCACACAAAACTTCCAAAGGTGGAGACAGTGTCGCTAGAGCTAACTGGGCGGCGAGGTCACATGTCACAACAACTGCAGGAGAGCCCAGGGACTGTGAGTGCTGACACCGCTAGAATGGCACTGCCATGGAATTATTATTATTATTTATTATTTTCTATTAAAATAGTCCCATTTATTCCATGGTGATTTATATTTGAAAGGGGTATACATAGTAACAAAACAAGCACAATAATCTTGAACAATTTAAGTCACTGACTGGTACAGGAGAGAGGACACTTCCCGTGAGGTTTCACAATCTACAAGGGATGTGTGAGGATACAGTAGGCGAGGGAAGAGCTGGTCGAGCTGGATTTTTAAATTAAGTGCAATGGGGAATCAGTAAAGGGATTGACAGAGGAAAGGCCGGGGAATAGCGGGGGATAAGTGGATTAGTATTGCAGCAGAGTTTAGAGAGTATAGAATAGATTGGAGGGGTGCTAGAGTGTTAGAACGGAGGCCACAGAGTAGGAGGTTGAAGTACTCAAGAAGAGACATGATGAGGACGTGCATTAGGGGTATTGTGCAGATTTTTGATTAAGGAATGTACATCCAGGAAATATTTTTAAATTGGAATCAGCAGGAGATGGAAAGGACCTGGATGTGGTTTGGAGGAGAGAGCATAGTCAAGGGTTACCCCAAGTCAGGGCTGGGATGATTGAGCAGCTATTGACTTTGATGGAAAGACCTGTTGGGGAATTGAGTGAGATGAGTAATTTCTAAGACGCAAGAACACTGAATGCTTTTTTTTCTTTATAAAAGTCACTGGTTTAGTTAATTTTCTTTCATTAGATGGCAAGGATTATTAAAAGCTTGAATATTGTCTAATAAATTGGCTTCCTCCAATAGTTGTTATGAGAGAATCAGTTTTCTTTCTCTAGAAAGAGAAATACACACATGGTCAAAATTGTTGGTACCCCTCGTGTAATGACAGAAAAACCCACAATGGTCACATAAATGTCACATAAATAACCTGAATCTGACAAAAGTAATAATAAATAAAAAATCTATGAAAATGAACAAATGAAAGTCAGACATTGCTTTCAACCATGGTTCCACAGAATTTATAAAAAAAAAATAAAACTATATGAAATAGACCTGGACAAAAATGATGGTACCCCTGTTGGACCATGTTCACACCACCCTGACTGAAACACAAACAAAAAGCACAGAATGACAAATGTGCAAAAATACCTTGCAATAAGACATATAGCAGTAATCAGCAAGTGCTGATAAAAGGTAATAACAAACACAGGGTATTTAGTCGATACTTTTTTTTTGCAACAGACTTGTTCACATTGTGCATGTCACATGTGTGTTTTTAATCCTGTTTTTTTCATGCTTATGCATGATTTGAGAGACCCCACCCCTCTCTTGTGTGACATGCACATAAGGAGCTGTCTTACACCACGTGCCCATACTAGAAAGCGCCTGTCTTAATCCTGCTCATTTAGACATTGTTCATATGTTCAGGTTTTAAATACATTAGATAGGGACTGCTTCAATACCGGTTACCTTGACGTTGGTGAAGCAGCTTGGCATACATTTTTTTGCTAAAAAAAAGTATCCACTAAATACCCTGTGTTTGTTATTACCTTTTATCAGCACTTGCTGATTACTGCTATATGTCTTATTGCAAGGTATTTTTGCACATTTGTCATTCTGTGCTTTTTGTTTGTGTTTCAGTCAGGGTGGTGTGAACATGGTCCAACAAACTTGTTCACATTGTGCATGTCACATGTGTGTTTTTAATCCTGTTTTTTACCCTTCGCCACGACAGCACCCACTTGGAGAGAGGGATCCGCCCATAGGAACAGGAAACCTACAGAGATAAAAGAGGGCGGTCCACCTCTCCCCCTCAGTTGGTTTCCTGTTCCGAAGGGGAACCGCAGGATACGCTACAACTTACCTGGGCCAAGGAACCGCCTGTGCAGTGTCTGCGAGAACGGCAGGGGTTCCAGTCCAGAGGCAGCGACGGGGGAGTGCTGGAATCCGGCTCCCTCCTCGGCTGGTATGGAGTGCAGAGACACCGGTACCGGGTGGTGCCGACCGGGTCCTTCTGTGATAACATGACACCGGGCAGGAGGATCCATTCCGGTCCATGTGGGGGCGCAGGAACCGGAGGAAATGGCAGCCTCCGGTGTTCCTAGAAGGCTTCAGCGTCCAGGAGGACGCACATGCAGCGCGGCAGGATGTGGTAAGGAGCAACTTCCGGGTTACCGGAGGTTCCTCGGCTCAGAGCGCATGCGCGGATGGGCAGCACCGCAGGCATAGAGGCGCTCCCCGCCCCCTCCAGCAGGAAAAAAAAAAAAAGAGAGCGATTCAATCTGCAGGCGCAAGCGGCTAGTGTCAGCGCTGAAGCGCATACTAATGAGCCGCAAGTAGGCGCACCTGGAGGGGGAGGTACCAGGTATGAAGGGGCTTACAAAAGGCCTGGGGCACAGGGATATGGCGTGCAATCATGTCTTCACCAAGGCAGGACACGCATCCCCAGGCAGGCGACGCAGCAGCAACCAAGGACCATGCAAGACAAGGGTCCTCGGATCGTAGCCACAGAAGCCACGCCAACAAGCCTCCTTCGCAGCCTCCTGAGCCGCTACCTACAGCTTCTCTGGGTGAGTGGACGTCGCTCTGCCTATTAAGCTGATAAAATGTCTCTCTCTCTCTCTCTCTCTCTACTCTTCTCCCCTGCCGTCATCATATCTCAGACAAAGAGGAAGGAAAAATCAAAAAATAAAGAGTGCGCCCTGTGTGCACGTCCGTTACCGGAATCTTACACAAAAAGGCTGTGCAAAAGATGCATTAATGAGACGGCAAAACAGATTAGGGAAGAACTACAGGCCCTAAACCAGAGCAGGCCCTCCAATATCGAAACTACCAAACCAGCGGTTGTAGACACTGATGAAGGCGAAGTAGTCTCAGATAGTTCCAACGCATCCACGTCAGCATCCTCCTCAGATATGGAGGGCCGTTGCTGTTTTCCTTTATATCATATGGATAATCTAGTTAAATCTGTGAGGAATACAATGGGATGCACGGACACAAAGGAGCCGCAGACGACTCAAGAAATCATGTTTGCAGGTCTGACGGACAAAAAGAGGAGAGTTTTTCCAGTTATTCCAGCAATAAAAGCGCTGGTTAAGAAAGAATGGGAGAGACAGGACCAGAGAGGGTATCTTCCCTCAACCTCAAAAAGAAGGTACCCCTTTGACGACGAAGAGTTGTCGACATGGGGTAAGGTCCCAAAGGTAGATGCAGCAGTGGCCTCCGCCTCAAAGCAAACAGTCTTACCAGTGGAGGACACGGGCATTTTAAAAGACCCGCTTGACCGCAAAGCTGACGCCTCTTTGAAGAGGGCATGGGAAGCAGCTACCGGCACATTTAAACTGGCAATAGCTAGTACCTGCACAGCTCGTTCTATGCTGGTCTGGATCGATCAACTAGACCAGCAAATAGACCAGAAGATCCCTAGAGACAAACTACGAACCGCCATACCACTAATCCGCGGTGCAGCAGCATATATAGCGGATGCTTCGGCTGATTCCTTACGTATGGCAGCCAGAACAGCGGGGTTGGCTAATAACGCCAGGCGTAGCCTGTGGCTTAAAAGCTGGAGAGGTGACACTCAGTCCAAAGCAAAGCTGTGTGCCATTCCTTGCGAGGGAGAGTTCTTATTTGGAAGAGCCTTAGATGAAATCCTTACGAAGGCAAAAGAAAGGAAAAAAGGATTCCCTAACCCTCCTCTCCCATTTTATAGGAGGGCGTTTAGGAGAAGACCCTTCGGCCAGGGAAGATCAGCGGAGAATCAAAACCGCTGGGCCACAAAGGAAGGAAAAGGCAAAGGTGCCATGTTTAGGGGATCCTCCTTCCGCAGGGACAGGAACTGAGGAGCAAGTCCCTCCAGTAGGAGGGAGACTAAAAATTTTTTTCCGAGAATGGGAGAAAATTACGGCTAGCCCTTGGGTCCTAGGCATTATCAGAGACGGGTTAAAAATAGGATTCCATCATGTACCCCGTAACTCTTTGATTATAACATCCTTCAGCTCACCAATCCAACAGCAGGCCCTGGAAGCTGAGATTCGGAATTTACTGGACAAAAAAGTTTTGGTCCATGTGCCTAAGGGGCAAGAAGGGAGAGGATTTTACTCCCCTCTCTTTCTGATATCTAAACCAGACGGATCATTCCGGACAATAATCAACTTGAAAAAATTAAATTCATTCATAATAAATCATAAATTTAAGATGGAATCCATAAGATCCACGATTAAGCTCCTCTTCCCCAATTGTATGATGGCAGGCTTGGATCTGAAGGATGCTTATTATCATATTCCCATCCATTCCAGATATCAGAAATACCTCAGAGTGGCGGTCCTTCTCGATGGCAAGATACAGCATCTGCAGTTCACGGCCATGCCATTCGGCATTTCCATCGCACCACGAGTATTTACAAAGGTGATGCTGGAAGTGATGGCTTTTTTACGCCAGAAGGACACGCCTATCTGGATGATTTTCTGATAGTGGGAAATTCATCTCGACAATGTAGTGATCGAGTTGCTGATACAATCTTGTCCTTACAGGCCCTAGGGTGGATAATAAACTTCAAAAAGTCCAGAATCGAGCCGCAGTCTGTTCAGTCCTTCCTAGGTCTCGAGCTAGATTCCATAAGCCAAAGGTGTCTGCTGTCGCAGGTAAAAATCTCAGCAATCAAAAAGAAGGTTAAGATGGCGATACGTCGGCCACACATGTCCTTAAGGGAAGCAATGTCCCTTCTGGGATCCCTTACTGCCTGCATCCCGCCCAGTTCCACACGAGGACGCTACAATACCAAATTCTTTTAGAGGAGTCCCGTGACCGAGGGAATCTGACAAAGAAAATCACGCTGTCCCAGGAGGTCCTAACCTCCCTTGCATGGTGGCTAAAGGACGATAACCTAACGGCGGGAGTACCTTGGGTTATAACACCCTCCCGTATAATTATCACAGACGCTAGCCCCACAGGATGGGGAGCCCATATGGGGAATAACTTTGCCCAAGGCCTATGGGATATAGGCGAAGATAAGGATTCGTCAAATTTAAAAGAACTAAAGGCAGTTTATCATGCATTATTTCATTTTCTTCCACAGTTACAAGGGGAGGACGTGAGAATCCTTTCGGACAACACCACCGTAGTCGCTTATCTGAACAGGCAAGG